>NC_134101.1:14530980-14845211 GCF_000715075.1 Nicotiana tabacum | reverse complement strand
TCGACGGGATTTGGTTCGAGGTGTTAGAGTGGCTTTGGAGTTGGTTATGGAACTTCGGAGCGAGGTAAGTCTCTTGTCTAACCTTTTGAGGGAAAAACTACCCCTAGGTGATATTTATTGTTATGTGAAACTAGTTGTGGGTGCTACGTATGCACGAGGTGATGAGAGTCCGTACGTAGCAATAGCATGTTTATGTCTGGGTAGACCTAGCATATTATCTTGTAATATTTGAATTATTTGAACTCATGTTGCTGACATCAATTAATCAAAAATATAAATGAAATTGATTTAGAAATAATTATATGTACGTTAGGCCAAGCCTTAACACTTTGAGTTGTGGGCAAGTTATTTGAAAAACGGTAATGATTATATCCGTTTTGTACCCAGAGACAGTGTTGTAAACACGTGTCTCATAGTTCTGTAACTTCCTTCCTTTGTTGAGCGGGCCGAACGCCTCGGTAGTATATAGGTGCATATATGATTTGTGTCGCTCGACCCTCGGCAGTGTCATATTATTCCAGATCGGGCCGAACATCCTCGGCAGAATCGTGCATTATATCTCTTATAGCCCGAATACTCACGAGTTAACCTCTCTACTGATGCCCGACATTTTATATGGTACTCCGGGTTTGTTTGATGATGACACTTGATAACTTTCGGAGATATTAAGATAGAATACAAGATTGAGAAATTCATGCTTTAAAGGAAATAATTGGAAACTATTGAGATTTGCAGATTTACTCCACTATTGTTGTGCACTTCATACCTGTTATGGATTATTATATTACTTGCTTGGACCTCTAGTAAGTATCGATGTCGACCCCTCGTCACTACTTCTCCGGGGTTAGACTAGATACTTACTCGGTACGCGTTGATTTACGTACTCATGCTGCACTTCTGCACTAAATGTGCAAGATATGACAGGTTCATTGATGAACACCTTGGCGCGTAGGCGCACCAGTTGGGTAGACTTTATGTGAGCTGCATTCTAGGCCACACATCGCAGTGCAGCGTTTGATTATTGTATTATTTATTTTATTCTGTCTTATTACATTCGGGACAGATGTTGTATTATTATTATATTCCTTAGAAAATGCTCATGCACTTGTGACACCGGATTTTAGAGGTTTCCTTCGGGTTATTCATTATTTTGGTTCATGTAAATATTTTCATTTATTTTGTAAATTCTATTTTTTTATACTGTCCAATTAAGGAAAATGATGATATCTAAATAATAAAATGAGTAATTAAATTTGGTAAATCACCGTTGGCTTGCGTGACAGCGGAGTTAGGCGTCATCACGACCTATGGTGGATTTTAGGTAGTGACGGCTTGGTATCAGAGCGTTAGGTTCACTTAGGTCTTATAATTCACGAGCAAGTCTAGTAGAGTTTTGCAGATTAGTACGGAGACGTCTATACTTATATTCGAGAGGCTACGGGGTTGTTAGGAGCACTTCCTTTCTTGATTTCCTCATCGTGCGGTTGATTCCATTGAGGCTAGTGCCTTTATTTCCTTCCTACTCAATCTTATGCGACGCGAAGCGCTTGTTATCAATTGGGAGTCGAGGGGTTGTAGTGGTACTGCATACATGGTGCAGGATGTTTTTCTTTGCGTGTTCGGGCAGGCTATTATCATCGCCTTGTGGAATGATGTTCTTTTGTTCCAGCCCAGTATCTGTATTTTCTATGGTTTTGAGACTTTGCACGGATTTCTACTGTGCCTATGCGTTATTATCGCATAATGCTGGCGTAATGGTAAGGTTCTCGTTTATGTGTTGGGGAAGTGAATGGCTTGAAAATGGGATTTCTCATTGCATGATTAAGGGGGTTCAGCATTTAATTCCAGCGAAGGAAAGGTAATCGGACTATAAATGTCCACGTTTGATTGATAAAGTAGCGAGACTTGACATTTTTTAGCATGGTGGAATTTTCATTGTGATGTGGTGTCGCCGTCCTTGTTTGAATGCATTACGGTTCGCCGGTGTTATGGTCTCCTTTGATTTTGCCTTCGGAGCAGGGTGTTGTGAAATGGTACCTGATGGGCGGTGGTCAGAGGTAGCGGTGTGCAACGGTTCAGAATCGAATTGGCATTTCTAATATTGATGGCTCGAGAAATATGATCTTCGAAGAGGCTTAGAGTCGGTAACAATTTATTGCTTCAGGTGCTACAGAGATGGATTTTGATTTGATGCAACATTTGGGCAGCGAAGCATGAGGAAGGACATGGTGGGAAGTATTTCACGATGGTTGAAGTACTAGCAGGTTAAGTATGAGAAGTAGAAGTTGAGAAGTTGCTTAAAGGAGATGGTTTAACCGAAATGAGAGTGGCAGATTAGCATATGGATTATGTGGTAGGATAGCCGAGTCCCTTGAGAAAGTGTAGAATGGTTTTGGGAATCGTGATGGAAGGTGATTTGGCCTACGGATATTATTTAGGATGGTGGTTGCTATACTGAGGAAGATCGAATACGGCAGAAGGGAGTTTTCTTGAAATGAAGAGGGGTGTGAAGATTTGATTATCGTTTCAGATGCAATATGACTTAAGTTCAGAAGGTATTGTTGAACTTTCAGTTAATGTCAATAGGGAAGCAATAGACTTATACAGCTGGTGGGAAAGCATAAGCTCAGGAGAATTTACTGATTACGTGGTAGTTGTACCCAGTGCAGCGTCTTTGGAAGATGTCGGTAAGGAATTCCACAGGTAGGTTATCTCCTGTGAGCAGGTTAGAGGTTGCATGATGTTGATGAAGCTTCAGCGAAGAATACTACATGCTACTCGGTAAGAGGTAGGGTGTGTGACTGTGATTGATGATTCAGAATGTTCATGAAGAGCTTAATAAAAGACTTCGATAAATTTGGCAGGTTAACGGTGTGGGATCATGGTAAATGAGAAGGTGGAAATCGTTGTGGGCTCTACATTATGTGATGGTAGCTTAAAGCTAAGTGGGGGAACCCCACCGTCTACGATTGGATCGCATGGTTGTCTGCTTGTGCGGTTTCTGGTTATCAATGCATTGGTGGATTATTTATGACTAAGAGAAGAACATACCAGGGGTAATTCGAGTAGAGAAATTGATAAATGTGTGTTATATCCCGCCCTATCTATTCATGTGCAGGTTTTGGGAAAACTCAGAATGTATGCTTTGTGGATGTGATGTACAAGGAAAAGAATTTAGCCGGTTGCTTTTTTGAGAGGGTTTTTATGTGCTCGCAAACGTTGAAGTTGGTTAGATTCGGGATCAGGTCAGAGTGGGTGACTCTCAACAGCGGTTCTAGTGAGTTCAAGAATTTAAGGTGCAGTGCCTGAGGATTTCGGGCCTGTTGCGTGGTTAAGGATCGAGTTTTCAAAGTGGATTACGAACGGGACTTGGAATTTTCTACGTTATCATCGGGTATACGGTGCAGTATTAGAGGAAGGGAAGAGATAGCTTCGAATTTGTGGAAGGTCTTGCAAAATGGGTGTACCAGTTGGAGATGCTATTATGTGCGTAAGGAAGTATAAAATGATTTGTGGGTATTGAGACGATGTGGTCTTGCGATTCGGGTCACTGGGGATGAGTGCGGATTGAGTCCGTTATATTGTGAATAGAGCTATTATATTTTTAAGTCAGGTCAAGGGTAAATTGAAAGAAGTTAGGTCGGTTAGTAATGGTTGAGTCGGCATGATTGTGGCAATGATCAGTTCCTCCAGCGTGTGAAGTCATACATATGGTTTATGGTTGTACGTGCGGGCTTAACAGCCACCATGACCTGATTGATTTGAGAAGTATTTGATTTTGATGGCTTGTTGCGTAAATGGATTCCGGGAGAGTTATGACGGTTTAGATCACGGCTTGAGGTTGTATTTTCTACGGTTTGAGAATTCAGTTGCGTGTTGCATTGGTTCTTCGGAAATGAGCTAAGTGAAAGGTTTCTAGCCAATGAAATATTATTCTACTGATAGTTCGAGGTTATGATGAATTCGTGTATTCTCGCATAGCGGTGCGGCATGGGAAATTGAAAGTTGAGGATCAAGGTTGCAGGCCGGTGTTGATAAGGATTTCACGAGAACGGATGAGCAGGGAAGAATTCAAATGGTTAGAGTGAGCTGGCGTTATCTTAATGTCGCCTGAGAATGGTGTTCTGTGGAAGAGGCATTGTGTATTGATTTGCGGGTTGTGGTTGCCTTACATAATTAGTATGATTGGTGGTATGGATGTGCGAACTTTGTTACTTGTGCGGAAGGTCATGGGAGCATACCCCACGGGGAGAATTATATAGGTGCGACATGTTAGTCACTTGATTGTTAAAGATTGAAAGGAAATATGGAGATTTTGGTAATATCTCAAATGCGAGAGTTTTTATGCCTGAGAGGCGTTCTATTCCTTGGGTTGTGGACTATGTGAGTTTGTGTTGAATTTGGCGTTTGTTCTTGTGAGTCATGAAAAAAGGTTATTGTGGATCCTTGAAAGGTTATTAGCCCAGTACAATAGGATCAGAATCGGCTTGAGGTCCGTTGATGGGTCTAATGTGAATGTGTGCTCTACATCAATCCGAATGTGTTCATTCGTCATAGCATTGCTTATGGAGGAGTCATCGGGCATTGGATGTTATTCCCATTGTCAGATATTCTGTGTAGTCTCTATTGTGTCATATGGGTTGTGAGACGGCTTGATTATTCGCACACGTGTTGAGGTCCCATGTAGCTTGTGATGTTATGTGAGCAGGATGGCTCTCGAGATGCAGGTTATCATTGCACCTTAGTTATGCTTGGGGTTTTGTAATGTATGGCGCTATCCGTCTCCCCGGGATTTGGTGTTATGCACTTGGCGTGCTTGTGGTCAATATTCGGGCATTCCGTAAGTATAAGCGTTATGGCTGGATATGTATATTTTCTTCTTGATTGTTATGTGCGGATCGGGTGGCACGCCGCCATGAGTATATATTGTTTGGATCTGGTTGCACATCGCAACGATGTCATGTCAAATCGGGTTGCACGTCGTAACAACGGGATGTTGAGCATAGCTCCTTACGCATATTTTGTGTGCCTTGTTTTCATCCCTGAGGTAGGTTCACAACATCTGTTTGGTCGATTCATTCGTTGCGCGAGCTGGGTAATTCTTTCCAAAGTTCGTTCCTCCTTATGTGTCATATTCGAGTTATAGCTAATCGGTGCATTGATGGCGTCATATAAGATCTGAGTCAGTGATTGAGGTGGCTTATTGCCTGAGGAACTTGTAATGGGTGAGACGAGATTATTGGACCTGAAATTTGCGCAACCAGATTTATATAAGGTACATAAAAGGGAAAACGTTGCTATTCGATTCAGAATTAGGTAATGCTTCTTGTCAGGAGGGGAGACTCCATGAATTATTGATTCGACAGGTGGTTGTGAGTTTCCACACGTCTCTTTCATCGTGAAAGTATTGCGAGAGTTGGAACAGGATTTATATACGTCATGAGATGTATTGCGGGCATCGAATTCGTGAAATTTCAGCTATTGTGGTCGGAGGATGTTATTATGGGCATGTGAATTATGCGTGGCATAGTGTGAATCCAGCAAAAGGTGTACGGTCGTGTTTTGGTACGGCGTGTGGTGATTAGTATAGTGTTTGAATGTTAGATTCAGGTATTATAAAGGAATTCGGAGGTTGGAATTTGGTTCTAAGGCTTTTTGACTAAATGAAAGGAAAGACCTTCAGTCCGGCTCGAGTGTAAGTGCCCAACTGGGTTGTGGTGGCACGGGTAGGTGCACAAGGTATTGCATAGTGATTTTTGGACAACTCTGGAGCAGTCCTTAGCACATTCGAGGACGAACGTATGTTTAAGTGGGGGAGAATGTAATGACCCGATCGGTCGTTTTGAGCTCTAGCGCGTCGTTAGGCGGTTTGATGCCTTGAGTAGCTTCACTTCAGGTATTATGACTTGTACGTGTGGTCGGAATGGAACTTCGGGAAGTTCGGAGTTGATTTAGAAGGGAAATTCTAATTTCGGAAGCCTTAAGTTGGAAGAATTGACTAAGGTCTGACTTTTGAGTAAACGACCTCGGAATAGGAATTCGAAGGTTCCAACAGGTTCGTATAATAATTTTTGTCTTAGGAGCCATGTCCGGATGTCGATTTAGAGGTCTGTGGGTCATTTGGGCGTCATTTGGCAAAAGTTAGAGATTAGGATGATTTTAGGAAGTTTGACTGGGAGTGGACTTTTTAATATCCGGGTCGGATTCCGATTTCGAAAATGAGATAGGTCCGTAATATCAATTATGACTTGTGTGCAAAATTTGAGGTCAATCGGACTTGATTTAATATGATTCGGACGCGTTCGTCGAAGTTTGGAAGTCAAAGGAGGATTTCGATCGTCGATTCGTAGTTTTGATATTGTTTGGCGTGATTTGAGGCCTCGACTAAGTTCTTAACGTGTTTTGGAACATGTTGGTATAATTGGTTAAGGTCCTGAGGGCCTCGGGTGGATTCGAGAGAGATTAACGGATCGAGTTTGGGCTTGGGAGAAAGCTGAGGCAGCTGGTATCTGGTGCAATCGCACCTGCGAGAAAAGGGCCGCAGAAGCGGCTCAGGGGTTGCAGATGCGGAATGGAGTGGGGTGGATGGATTCGCAGGTGCGAGGAAGTTGCCGCACCTGCGGGCCCGCAGATGCGGGCGGAGGAGCACAAAAGCGGGAATTGGGCTGAGGGGGAAGGCCGCAGAAGCTACAGTTTGTGCGCAGAAGCGCATTTTTGGCACGCAGAAGCGGAGATGGCCCAGGCGAGGGACGTTCCCAGAAGAAAATTTTTACTCGTAAAAGCGAGGCCGCAGATGCGGCAATTCTGTCTGCAGAAGCGAAAATTGGGCAGAACATAAGGGATCGAACTTGGTCATTTCATAATTTTCGTTTGGGATTTTTGGAGCTCGGTTCTTGGGCGATTTTGAGGAGTTTCTTCATGTAACACATGGTAAGTAATTTTCCACTTGTTTGTGAGCTAAATGTAAGGTTTATATGTGGATTTAAGGAGGAAACTTTGGGAAAATTTTGGGATTTTGGTAGAAAAACCTAAAAATTGGTATTTTTAGATTCTGGCCACGAAATTGGACATGGAATTAGGTATAAATTATATATTTGAGTTCGTGGTATTACGCGTAAAGTTTATCTTCAAAAATTTCAAAATTTGGGCACGTGGGCCCGAGAGTTGTCCTTGTTGGCTTTTTGAGCGGAGCTGGGGATCATTATAAATTGTTAAATTATACGTATTGGGTATATTTTAATTGGTTTTTACGTTGTTTGACTAGTTTTGGATCAACGGGCTTCAGTTCGAGGTGTTAGAGTGGCTTTGGAGCCGGTTATGGAACTTCGGAGCGAGGTAAGTCTCCTGTCTAACCTTGTGAGGGGGAAACTACCCCCTAGGTGATATTTATTGTTATGTGAAACTAGTTGTGGGTGCTACGTATGCACGAGGTGATGAGAGTCCGTACGTAGCAATAGCATGTTTATGTCTGGGTAGACCTAGCATATTATCTTGTAATATTTGAATTATTTGAACTCATGTTGCTGACATCAATTAATCGAAAATATAAATGAAATTGATTTAGAAATAATTATATGTACGCTAGGCCAAGCCTTAACACTTTGAGTTGTGGGCAAGTTATTTGAGAAACGGTAATGATTATATCCATTTTATACCCAGGGACGGTGTTGTAAGCATGTGTCTCGTAATTCGGTAACTTCCTTCCTTTTCTTGTGGAGCGGGCCGAACGCCTCGACAGTATATAGGTGCATCTATGGTTCGTGTCGCTCGACCATCGGCAATGTACACATTATTCCGGATCGGGCCGAACGTCCTCGGCAGAATCGTGCGTTATATCGCTTGTAGCCCGAATACTCACGAGTTACCCTCTCTACTGATGCCCGACATTTTATATGGTACTCCGGGTTTGTTTGATGATGACACTTGACAACTTTCGGAGATACTAAGATAGAATACAAGATTGGAAAATTCATACTTTAAAGGAAATAATTGAAAACTATTGAGATTTACAGATTTACTCCACTATTGTTGTGCTCTTCATACCTGCTATGGATTATTATATTACTTGCTTGGACCTCTAGTAAGTGTCGATGTCGACCCCTCGTCTCTACTTCTCCGGGATTAGGCTAAATACTTACTCGGTACGCGTTGATTTACGTATTCATGCTACATTTCTACACTAAATGTGCAGGATCTGACATGTTCATTGATGAACACCTTGGCGCGTAGGCGCACCAGTTGAGGAGACTTTATGTGAGTTGCATTCCAGGCCACGCATCGTAGTGCACCGAGTCCCCATTGTATTATTTATTTTATTCTGTCTTATTACATTCGGGACAGATGTTGTATTATTATTATATTCCTTAGAAAATGCTCATGCACTCGTGATATCGGGTTTTGGGGGTTTCCTTCGGGTTATTCATTATTGTGGTTCGTGTAAATATTTTCATTTATTTTGTAAATTTTATTTTTTTATACCGTCCAATTAAGGAAAATGATGATTTCTAAATACTAAAATGAGTAATTAAATTTGGTAAATCATCGTTGGCTTGTCTGACGGCAACGTTAGGCGCCATCACGACCTATGGTGGATTTTGGATCGTGACATGTACTGTCCAGTAATGCTCAATGGCTTCTTAGATGCAGCCACGTGTGCAGGTGAAGTTTCAAAGGCTTGGATTTAGTTTGTATTTGTACTTCCTTTATTCTATTTACTTTATCAAATAAATATAATATTTTAAAAAGTAAAAAGTAAAAAATAAAAAAGGCAGAAAATTCTACACTGTTTTCTCCATGTCCAATAAAACTTGGCAATCTAGAAAATATAAGATGGGAGTTTGGGTATTTCAGATTTGAATAACGGAAAAGTGTAGTATTATTTTATTTATAAAAGTTCTCCAATGTCTGTGTGTGAAGGAAATCCTTAGGTTGAAGAAGAAGAGAGGGTTCGTGGGTTGGGGGTTGGCGTTGGGAAAGGAAATCCTGCCATTTTTTAATTTTTAAAGTATTATATATTTATTTGATAAAGTAAATACAAGAAAGAAGTACAAGTACAAATTAAATCCAAACCTTTGAAACTCAATCTGCACACGTGGACAGTACTGGACAGTACACTACTGGAGGGGATCTCATCCCTGACATTTCATCGCAAAAAATAAGTTCGTGGCAATCCATGAAATTAACTTGTTTTATTTTAAAACCATCGAAATCCAGTACCCAGACCCGTTTGCTTGCCCCATCATGCTCACCCTTGTAAAAAAAAACCGAGCAAAATTTCCACCATATAAATACATCCACTTCAAACCCTAGGGTTTCTCTATACTATCCTCATACCTAAGTCTACGCAGTGACACAAGAGAGGCCAACACCACCACCTGTTTGACGAAATGTCGGAATCACTAGTCCTCCGCGGCACAATGAGGGCCCACACTGACTGGGTCACCGCCATCGCCACCCCAATTGACAACTCCGACATGATCGTCACATCTTCTCGTGACAAATCCATCATCGTTTGGTCACTAACAAAAGACGGCCCACAATACGGTGTCCCCCGCCGCCGCCTCACTGGCCACGGCCATTTCGTCCAAGACGTCGTCCTTTCATCTGACGGCATGTTTGCACTCTCCGGTTCATGGGACGGTGAGCTCCGTTTATGGGATCTTCAAGCTGGTACAACCGCTCGTCGTTTCGTAGGTCACACTAAGGATGTTTTGTCCGTTGCATTTTCCGTCGATAACCGTCAAATCGTGTCAGCCTCACGTGACAAAACCATCAAGCTTTGGAACACCCTCGGTGAGTGTAAGTACACAATAACGGATGGGGACTCACATTCCGATTGGGTTTCATGTGTCCGTTTTAGCCCAAACAATCTTCAACCAACTATCGTTTCTGGGTCGTGGGACCGGACTGTGAAAATCTGGAATTTGACGAACTGTAAGCTAAGGTCTACTCTAGCTGGACACAGTGGTTATGTGAACACCGTGGCGGTTTCTCCTGATGGTTCATTGTGTGCTAGTGGAGGAAAGGACGGAGTTATTTTGCTTTGGGATTTGGCTGAGGGAAAGAAACTGTATTCGCTTGATGCTGGGTCTATCATTCATACTTTATGTTTTAGTCCGAATAGGTATTGGCTTTGTGCTGCTACGGAATCAAGTATTAAGATTTGGGATTTGGAGAGTAAAAGCATTGTGGTGGATCTTAGAGTTGATCTGAAACAAGAGAGTGAAATGTCTGCTGAGGGAACTGCTGCTGCCAAAAACAAGGTCTGTATTGTCCTTTTGATTTTTTATTTTATGAGCTTTATATTTTGTTTTTGTTGTTTTGTCTGATGATAATTGCTGTTTGAATTCAGGTATTGTATAAGTTAATTGGCTGAATTGGGTAATGTTTGTTGTGATTGAAAAATGTTTTCCTTTAGGAAAATCTCATAGTGTTCCGTTAATTTGGAATCTACAAAATTATGTCCAGGAAAATACTTTCACCAAAATGAGTTAGTCATTTTATCTTTTGAATATCCCAACTCCTATACAATCTTAGTTTTAATCAACACTTTGTTGTCAGTATTTAATAACCAAATGCCATATGTCAAAATGATCTAGAAAATGATATCCCAAGGAAAAACATTTATCAGAAGAGATGACCTGTTAGCTGCTTACAGTTCCTAAAAGTTATGGTGTAATATGTACTATGCCGTGAGTGGCAGTGGCAGAGCTAACTGTGTTGGTTCAATTGAATCCGCTTCATCGGGAAATTACACTATACAAAATAGGTAAAAGTGAAATTTTCCGGACATGTGTGAATTGTGTATCCCCTGTGCAAGTTTGAAATTTTTGTATCCCCTTGTTAAAATATCTGGCACACCCTGATGAAAAGAAGCATTGCAGGATTTAATGGTTGTTTCCGGCCACTTGTTTTTACATTTGGTCAGGAAATGCATTTGTCGGATATTGTTCTCTAAGTAGTTAATTAGATCTTTTAAGAAGTATTGATCCATCTGGGTGTTATTTGTCACATGTGGTGTCACTTCTTTTTGGTGGCTGAAGCATTTTTTTCTGATGCTAATGTTACAAATGTCTCTGCAAATGATAAATTTTAGTACGCTGCTAAGCAGGAAAGATATAATTTTTCCTATAGGTTTTAAGTTTTCCAAGTCTATAACTTTCTACTAAAGCGTGCATCAGATGGACCGAATTATTTTTATGTTGTATTTCAAGTATTCTGAGTGGGAAATACATTATATGTGGATCTGATATTGTGCATCTCAATTGGCAGATCATATACTGCACCTGTTTGAGCTGGAGTGCTGATGGAAGTACACTTTTCGGTGGATACACAGATGGTTTGATTAGAGTATGGGGAATTGGGCGTTATTAGGAAAGAGCATCTAGGGGAGCCATTTGGCCATAATGATTTTAAGGCATTTATATTGCTAATATCTTGGAAATAGGATTTTTGGATTCTCCCTGTTTTTCATGGTCTCGAGGCCTCAACTGTTTCAGTTTGGAATTCTTATTTATTATTTGTTCCATCGAATATCTTGCTATAAATCTAAGTTGTTTTGCTTAGTCTTCGAGTATTAGAGTTCCTTGCATGTTATTTTCTTGTATCTTCTGCAGGTCTTCACTTCATGTGAGTGAGCTGTGACTCTTTGCTTATGTGTGGTGGCAGAAAAGAGTTGTTACTTTTCACCTTTTCCTTGTATTATAGGAGCCTTTGTTGTGCCATACAAAGGGGAATAAGGTAAACTATGCCTGTATTGTTTCTCATGTTTATCGTTGTTCCAACTCCCCCCACATAATACTTGTCCGGTGTCTTGTGTCAGGGAAAATATGCTCTGGTTATTGGCATTAGCAAGTGTCACTCAGATGAGTAAACGTAGTAGGTCCTTTTGATGGAAGTTCTGGGACGTATATCCATTCATGTTCTGGATGTATGCATGTACAGATTGTTGACTCCTTAAGCTATCAGACCCTATTTGAAAACTTTACTTCAGAGAGATGAGGTAGTGTGAAAGCGCGATGCCACATCTGGTGGAAAATGGGGGTTACTCTGTACTCTGGTGCAATTACGAGATGAGCCTGAAGGGCCAGTTTGCTATAATTCATAAAATTTTCAGGATTAAGTTTTCATAGGAGAAGATTGATGATCGGACTAGGCTACCAAAAAGAGACCACTGGATTCTAACTTGTAAGCTGTAACGCTAGAACGAATTTGAATATCAGTGAAGTTCATATATTCTCCTAGCATACAAAATTAGCCAGCGGAATAAGTTCAGATAATTATGCTGCAATGGATTACGTACACTTCAAAAAACAAATAGTGGACCTTTTCTTAAGTTCTTTCTACTATATTAGGAGATTGGCAAAAGAGGAGAAAAAAGGAAAATTGTTGAATTCACACTTATTTTGATGAGAACTTTCTTTGAAAATAACAACTGTAAACGGAAGCTGGAGAGAGGTATCTTCTGCCATGAGGTTACTTTCATCCAATTTTTATAAGAAGCTGATCTTTCTGATATCAGGAGCTGGAATTTGGACGCTAGTATTGAGAATGGAAAATTTATATTGCAGGCAAAATGCATGATTAGGTATTCTTTTGCTATTGGCGTATTATCTGTTGATTGGATTTTTTGTTGATGAAAGTAATATGTTTTCGGAAAAGATAAAAAAGAATTAAAGAAAGGATGACAGGGACAAGAGTAGAAGGGGAAAGGAAACATAAATGACAGAATGGAAAGGAAGTTCGTGAAGAAAGTAAATACAACAGGGAAAGACAGAAGAGAAAAACGAAGAAAATGGGAAGAGAATAAAAAAAAATATCACCAGTTTTTATAATTAATTTTTTTCCCCTTAGATTGGCGTCTCCAATGCATGGGTTACCACTCAATAGTGCTCATCGTTTTCAGTTTACATGTGCCTTAACAATGTACATTAAGAAAATGACAAGATAGAAAATATCCACCCATTTTTGGTCTTTTAGTGCCTTAAGTATTCCCTAATAACTTTTGAGTACACTAAGTATGAGAAATATTTATATAATCATGTTAATGATAAATACAGGCTATTACATGTAAAAATTCACTAATAGCTAGTATAAAAAGGGTAGTCCAGTACCAGAATCATCTCTTATTCATGCAGGGTCTGAAAAGGGTCGCGCCCCAAATATGTGTGATGTATGCAACCTAACCTGATGCACACATCATGGCTAATTCTACAGCTTGAACTCATAACATATAAGTCACACGAGACAACTTTATCGTTGCTCCTAGGCTCAACGTCCACTTATAGCTAGTATGTACAACTTAAATCCAAAATTGTTCCATTGGATTTGCTTCTTATTAATTTTAACCATGGGTATGTGAAATTTAGAAATAATTGTGTAAACAAATTTGTTGGTCTGGAAATTGGAATTCATAAAGAGTTTAGAACTGGACTTCGGGTAAGGAGAAGTTAGTTAAAGTTCTTGCTCGGGTAATTCCGTATTAACTTCTGCATTAGTAGTTACTAGTGAGCTATGGATTGTGTGAATTTTTCTTTTAGAGAGTTTATCAATAATTTAATATTAATGCTCTCTTTTCTACTGGAGCTTAAAAATTGTTCGTTCTCTCCTTACTTTTTTGTTTTGTTTTTCACTCGCTGTTGGTACCATGTTTGGGCCCGATTAAATCCGGATTCGTGCCGGAAAATCCCAAATTCGTTTCTCAAAATAATCCTTAATTTGATATTTCTCTTCGAATTTTTAATGTGCCAATGTTATATCACACCAACCAAATAATGGGGCAGCAGTTCGCTTTCCGCTATGTACCTTCTATTTCCATGTAGAAAAGAAAAAGTTTAGCTAACTTTTCTGGTTTTACGAGAAACTTTTCTACACCATTACCCCTGCGTTTTTTTGCCCCAAACCTCAACTGTTGCAGTAAATATTAAAAGGGAAGCTGTAAAGAAGGAAAAGAAATTAAAGTTTAACATGACAATTACAAAAATCGGATCAATGACTAAATTTCTTTCAACGCACATTACTTAGACATAATTGATTGAGCACAAGATCTTATGTAAGAAAAATGAAAGACTCTGAAACATATTATATTAAACATGATATTAACATTTGTGTAACCATACAAATTTTAAAATGTGAAATGTTAAACATATGATACCATTTGTATGATTATAAAAATAAAATAAATAAATAATCTAAAATTTTAAAAAACCAATAATTCTTTTTGAAAAACTAAAAAGTACATATGATCGAATGAATGGGATCGAAAAAAGTGTTAATCTTTATTGATTTTGTGAATGAGTGCCAGCTAGTCGCACGTGAAGGAAATAGGCAAAATGACCCCGTAACTTTGGAGAATCATTCAACCACAACAATAACACAATAAAATGATATATAATGCTAGAACCAATTAAAATAATCCAAAAAAAAATGAAACATAAATTTTTTTCTAAAACCGAATGTACAAAAGTCATTTGGTAGAGTATATAAGAATAATGTTGAATTAGGTGTATTAGTAATGAAGGGATTAGTAATGCATATGCATAGGTTATTTCTTATCTATTGTTTGGTGTGGTATATTAAAAATTAAAATTCATTCACAATTTTTAAGAAAATTATTTGTTTACAAAAATGCCCTCCATATTCTTTAGCTTTAAAGGACTTTAAGGATAATTTCGCTTTTAACCATGCTAATGCAAGCATTAATAGCCTTGGTATTGCCAATACCATGGTTTGCTATGCATTAGCTATACATAAGGACATGTATAATGGGGTAAAGACCCGAGTGAGGACGGGTGGATAGGGACTCGGGCCATTTTTCGGTTATGATGGGGTTGCATCAGGGGTCGGCACTCAATCCTTTTTTGTTTGCTCTGGTGATGGACGTACTGACGCGCCACATCCAATGGAAGGTGCCGTGGTGCATGCTATTTGCAGATGATATTGTATTGATTGATGAGACGCGAGACTGTATGAATGCTCAATTAGAGGTATGGAGGTAGACCCTGAAATCTAAAGGTTTCAAATTGAGCAGGACCAAGACAGAATACATAGAGTGTAAGTTCAGTGGCGAGACTCAAGGAGGGAAAGGGGAGGTGTGGCTGGAATCGCAGGTCATCCCTAGAAAAGAGAGTTTTAAGTACCTTGAGTCTATTATTCAGGGGGATGGGGAGATTGATGAAGATGTCACACATCGTATTGGGGCGGGATGGATGAAATGGAGACTCGCTTATGGTGTTTTGTGTGACAAGAAGATGCTACCAAAACTTAAGGATAAGTTCTACAGAGTGGTGGTCAGATCTACGATGTTGTATAGGGCTGAGTGTTGGTCAGTCAAGATCGCGCATGTCCAGAAGATGAAGGTAGCAAAATGAGGATATTGAGATGGATATGTGGGCACACCAGGTTAGATAGGATCAGGAATGCAGTTATTCGTGATAAGGTGGGTGTGGCCCCTATTGAGGACAAGATGCGGGAAGCGCGACTTAGGTGGTTTGATCATGTGAAGAGGAGGAGCACTGTGATGACCCAAAAATATCATATTTAATTTAAACGTTCATTTCTGTGTTTTATGAAGATGTTGAGAGCTTACCTGCTATGTATCACGACCTAAAATTCATTAAGGTTGTGATGGCGCCGGACACCGCTGTCAGGCAAGCCAACAATACAAACTTCACTTAATTACCCATTTAGTAATTTTGAAATCAAAATTTTTTCAATGAGATAATAAAGATAAAACTCATAGAGTAAATGATAAATATTTTTAGCAACTAAATTTTTAAACAATTCACAACCATTCCCAAAACCCGGTATCACAAGTGCATGAGCATTTACTAGGGAATTAAAAATAAAATACAACATCTGTCCATAATATAAATTAGACAGAAAAATATAATAACTCTGAAGGAGACTCTGTTAGCTGCGGATCGTAATATAGAATGCAGCTCACCTATGTCCCCACAATTATTAACCACACCTCTGCGCCCACAAGGCCGCTATACATATATGTACATGCACAATAAAATGTGCAGCAAGTACAGTATGAGTACGAAAACAACGTGTACCCAATAAGTATCAAGCCTAATCTCGAAGTGGTAGAGACGAGATAGCCGACTTTGACACTCACTATGGGTCAATAATAATAATTGAAATAAAACTAGAATATCTAAATCAATATAATTCACAGAATTTACAATAATTTATTTAACCAGCAGAAATAATCAAATTCCTTCAAATGCAGTAATTCTCAATATATTAATTAAATTCCTTCAATTTTAAATAAATTTCCAATTTATCAATTAGTCTCATTTACAAGAATAACAATAATTCCTTAACAAGCAGGAATACTAATTCATTAAATTCCAAAGATTTCCAATTTATCAGTTAGTTTCACAAGCTGAAATAAACTAGTAAGGTATCGTGTAATTATTAATATTAAGCACGATTTCTGCCGAGGACGTACGACCCGATCCAGAGTGTCGTGTACACTGCCGAGGGACGTGCGACACGATCCATAGATGCATTTATCCTGCCGAGGCGTTCGGCCCGCTCCACAAGAAAGGAGGACATTTTCTTATGTACCTCCGGAAGGAGAATATATTTATTATAAGATAAATTCGGGAGGAAGAATAATTTCTTTTAACAATTAATTAATTTAAATAGAAAATCAAGCATATGAGATTTTCATCCTTTAATATCTTTATCTGACAATTCACAATATATTGATATATATATATATATATCAATTAATATTAATTAAACAAAGAATACAATGTACACATATAATTCATGCTTTGAGTCCTAAACTACCCGGACTTTAGCATTAATAATAGCTATGCACGGACTCTCGTCACCTCGTGCGTACGTAGCCCCCATAATTAGCAATAATTATTCAATTTAATCCATATGTGGTAATTTTTCCCTTACAAGATTAGACAAGAGACTTACCTCGTCTCAAAGTCTACTTTCCGATTATCGCATCGCGTTGAATTCTTGATTTGACGCCGAAAAATCCGAAACTATCCAAAAGTTATATAAAATAATTAATATATGTTCAATAATTCGAAAATCATCTATTAAATAAATTACCTTATCCAAAATGGTAAAATTCCTAAAATTCACCCCGGGCCCGCGTGCTTGAATTCTGGAAATTTTCGGATGAAAACATTACCCATAATCTCAAGAACTTAAATATATAATTTCTACCTAATTCAATGACTATTTTCGTGGTTAAAATCTTATTTTTATAAAAATCTAGGTTTTTTGTCTAAATCTTTGATTTCTAAGATTTACTAGTAATAATCTACCTATAATCTATGTATTTAACTCAAGGGGTGTGGAATTAACTTACCTTCAAATTGCTAGTTGAAATACCCCTCTCTAAAGCCCTGAAATCGCCCGGAAATGGAGGAAAAATGGGCACAAAATGTATGAGCCCCGATTTTAACACATTCTGCCAAGCAGGGGTTTCGCACCGGCGGAAAGTGCAACGTACCTGCGGCTTTCACACCTGCGGAAAAGCCTCACAGGTGCGAGCTTAGCTTGACTGTCCAGCTCCGCATCCGCGCTCTTGATTTCGCACCTGCGCATTCGCAGGTGCACCCGAGATTCCGCACTTGCGATGGCAGGCCTCCCCTTCCCTCTTCGCTTCTGCGAATAAATCTCGCATCTGCGAGTGTCGCTCCTGCGAGCTTCTGCCGCACCTGCGGCTAGCCAAGCGCATGTGCGATTCTGACAGTAGCTGGGAGCTTCAGTTCTGGCTCCCTATTTTCAACTTGGTCCGAGCCTCGTCCGATTGACACTCGGGGTCCCCGGGACCCCGCCCGAACATACCAACAAGTTTGAAATCATAAAACGGACTCACTCGAACTCTCGGAACGCATAAAACAACATCAAATCTAAGAATTATACCCTAAACCAAATTGATTCAAACTTAAGAATTTCAAGCTGTTCAATTTACTTCCAATGCGCCGAAATATACTTAAACCACTTAGAATGACACAAAAATTTGCGTGCAAGTCTTAAATCACTATACGGAACTATTCCCAAACTCAGAATTCCAAACGGACCTCGATTACTCCAAAACCTATTCCAAACCAATTTTAAGGAGCTTTAAACCTTTAAATAGTTAATTTTTACTATTAAGCGCCAAAACGCTCCCGGGTTATCCTAAACCCTATTCGAACATACGCCTAAGTCCGAAATCATCATACGAACCTATTGAAACCATCAAATCCCGATTCCGATGTTGTTTTCGCAAAATATTGACTGAAGTCAAACTTAGCCTTTTAAGGCTAACTTAAGAAACCAAGTGTTCCGATTTCAACCCGAACACTTCCAAATCTCGAACCAACCATCCCCGCAAGTCATAAATCATTAAAAACACATACGGGAAGTTTTATTTAGGGGAACAACGTTCTAACAGTCAAAACGGTCGGTTGGGTCGTTAAATTCTCTCCCACTTAAATATACATTCGTCCTCGAATGTGCTAAGGACTGTTCCGGAGTTGTCCAAAATCACAGTTTAACACTTCGAGCACCTACCAGTGCTACCACACCCAATTGAGCAGATTAGCTCGAGCCAATCTGAAGATTCTCCCCTTTATTTAGGCGATTAAGCCTTAGAGCCCAATTCTAACATCCAGAATTCTCTACCATGCCTGTTTCCAACCTACGAACACAGTATCAATCACTACACGATGCACCAATACAGGGTTGCATACCTTGGTTGAATTTAGACCATGCACCGCACCATTCACATGATCATAATATCATCATCCGATAACAATAGCCGAAATTCCACGAATCTGATATTCACAACACACCTCATGATACATATAATTCCTGTTCCAACTCTTGAACTGCTTCCACGATGGAAGAAATGTGTAGAAATTCATAACCAATTGTTGAGTCAACAAATTATTGAGTTTATCCTTCTGACAAGAACCATTGCCTCATTATGGACCAAATAATGGTATTTGCTCTTTATTATACTTCATATAATCCGATCGTACTGATCGCAAATCCAATAATCTCGTCTCACTTAGTATAAGCTGCTCAGGCAATAAGCCACCTCAGGCATGACAAAAAGTCTCATGTGACGCCACCATGAGCTAATAAGCTACGGACTCGATTGCGATACATAAGGAAAACAGACTATGGAAAGGATTACTCAACCCACGTGACTAATTAAACAACTGAAAAGGTGTCATGAACCTTCCTCAGAAAACGGGACACAAAACACACAAAATAGAATATAGGTGACTGTACTCGACATCACACTGTTGCGGCGTGCAACCCGATCCACACATGATACCCGTGGCGGCGTGCCACCCGATCCGCACAAAAAGAATCTATAAGAAAATACTTACCGAGCTAGAATGCTCATTACTACAAAATATCCGAATATCAGACACAAGCACGCTCAGTGCATAATATCAACCCTGGAAGGAACGACAGCGCCATACGCTACAAAACTCAAGCACAACTAAGGTGCGATATATGATCTAAATCTCGAGAGCCATCCTGCTCACACAACACCATCGCTACGCGGAATCTCAACACATAAGAATTTTTTCAAGCCATTTCATAACTCACACGGCACAATATAGTATTACATGAAATAACCGACGACGAAACGACATCCAACGTCCGAATACTCCTCCATAGGGAGCTTTTATGCTTAAATGAACACATCCGGCCTAATATAGAGCCCGTATTCATATTTAAATCCATCCACAGACCTCAAGCCGATTCTGATCGCACTGTACTAGGCTAATAACCTTTCAAGGATCCATAATAACCTTTTTTTTCCCATAACACACAAGAATAGCCATCATAATCGGAACAAACTTCCACAGTCCACAACCAAATGAACCGAGAGCCCTCCAAGCATAAATTCTCGAATCAACGATATTACCACAATCTTCATACTTGGTTTCAATCTTCACTCAATCAAGTGACTACATGTCACTCTTACACAATCTTTCCGTGAGACACGCTCCCACGACCTTCCGCACCATGTAACAAGTCTGCACATCCATGCTACCGGTTACACTAATGCTGTAAAGCATATCAAGAATCCACAAATCAATACACAAGGTCTCTTACACCTGACATCGACCTTAGATGATGCCAAAAACAATACCATCTTACTTTAAACATCTAAATCCCTTTCCTGCTCATCCGAGCTCATGACATCCTTGTCAACACCGAACCGAAATCTTAAATCCTCAACTTTCGAATCCCATGCTACTTAGTGCACTTACCCACGCCAATGCGCAGGAGTACAAGAATTCCATCATAACTCCCGAACCACTAATAGGGTAAATACTTCATCATATAGAAACCTTATTCTTAACTCATTTCAAGAGAACCATTGCAACACGTGACTGAATTTCCATATCCGTAAAAAAACAAAATACCGGCCGCAAGTAGTGGTCTAAACCACCATAACTCTTCTGGGATCCCTCTACACATAACATGTCATAACACTTGAATTTATCCAAATAAAATCAATTATGGCGGCCGTCAAGCCTCGCACGTACCGCCATAAATCACATGCATAATTCAATGCGCTGAAGGAACTGATCATTGCCACCATCGTGCCGATTCAACCATTGTTAGCTGATCTGTCTTTTCTCAATTTACTCTCAACTTTCCTTAGAAATAATAATAGCTCCATTCATTACATCACTAACTCAAATCCGCACTCATCCCAAGTGACCTTATTTCACGAGACCACGCTATTTCAAAACCCACTAATTATCTCATATCCCTTCTTGTGCGCACTTTTTACATCTTCAATCGATACACCCATTCTGATACTTCTTTTATGAATCCGAAGTTATTTTCTTCCGTTTCTCTAATGCTACACCACAACCTGAAGATAACACAGAGTACTCTAAGCCTCATTTCATAATCTGCTGCAAAAGCTCGATACTCAACCATACTATAGACTCGAGATTCTTAGACACCACACTTTAAATTTTTTGAATCCACTAGGACCGTTATTGAGAGTCACTTGCTCTGACTTGTTCCCAAACATGATCAATTCCAAGGCCCTGCTAGCACATGGACACTTTATCAAGGAAACATCTGACTGTTTCACTTTCCTGTGCATTACATCTACATGAAGCATAAACTATGAGTCTTCCAAAAACCTGAATATGAATTGATAAGGACAAATATGGCACACATTCCCCAAATACTTTGCTCAAATTACCACTGATGTTTTCTTTCCTTAGTTGCAATGACCCACCAATACACCGATAACCAGAAACCGCACAAGTTGACACTACACAATCCAATCATAGACGGTGGGCTCTCCCACTTAGCTTGAAGCTACAATTACAAAATTTTGGAATCCACCGAGATTCTTTCTTCATCGTTGACATGATCCTGCACATGCAACTCGCCACATTTTCTCGAAATCCTTCTATTAACCTTTAATAAACACTCCGAACCACTAGCCATATTTATATATTAAATCTCTTACCGGGTAGCCAGTAGAATTCTTTGCAGAAGCTTCGTCAACACCACGCGATCACTAACCTGCTTACAGGAGATAACCCACCTGTGGAAATTACATGCTGACATATTCCAACGTCGCTGCACTGGGTGCAATTACTACGAAATCAGTAGATCATCCTGAGTCCGAGCTCATTCACCAGCTGCACCAGTCCGTTCACTCCTCATGGACGTCAACTAGAGGTGCGACAATACATTCCAATCCAAAGTCATGTTGTATCCTTCTTCATATCAAGCAACTCCCTCCTGTTGTATCCAATCTTCCTCAATATAGCGGCTAATATTACAACTTAAGTCTGTAGACCTAGTCACTGTCCATTCTACATCCCAAATCACTCCAAACGTTCCTCAAGACGTGTAACCATCCTACCATGTAACCCATGTGACCTTGGCACTCTCCCACTTTGGTCAACCATCTCCTTTAAGCAACTACTCTGCTTCTGTTTTCTTACACTTGGCCTTTTCGGAACTTAACCACCGCAAGGCACCTTCCACATGTCCTTTCTCATCCTTCGCTGCCCAGTTGTTGCCTTAACTCAAAATCCGTCTCTGTAGCACTTGAACCAATAGCTCGTTACCAACTTTAAACCTTTCTGACGATCATCCTTCTCGAGACATCAATACTAGAGACGCTGCTTCAATCCTGAATAACTGTGCACCGCGATCTCTAACGACTGCTTCCCCTATACCAATTCCTAACACCCCGTCGTGACGGCGAGTTGAAGAAAACCATAACACTGGCAAACCTTAACGCATTTTACAAGGCGACGACACCACATCAAAATTGAGAAATCTACCACACTCGAAAATATCAAGCTTCGTTACTCCACCAACCCCAAACCTGAACATTCATAGTCCGATTGCCTTTTCTCCGCTGAAATTAAAACATGGAACCTCTGAATCATGTACTGAGAAAACCTTCTTTCAAGTCGTTTACTGCCCTGACACATAGACGGGCTTTTGACCATTTCATAAACACTGTGCGATAACAATGCACGAATCGTCATAAGAATCAATGCCAAATTTCAAAACCTTAGGTAGTACTGATACTTAACTTGAAACGACAGAGCGTCCTTCCACAAGGCGACGACAATAGCCCAATTAATTACACAGGGAGAAGCATCGTGCACTACATATATAATACCATTAAAAATTTCCTCGATCCTCAATGTATAACAAGCGCTTCACGTCGCATAAGATTGAATATGAAGGAAATGTAGGCATAAGCCTCAAAGGAATCGAATCGCACGATGAGGAATCAAGAAGGGAAGTATTCCTAACAGCCCTGTAGCCTCTCGAAGATAAGCACAGACATCTCCGTACCGATCCGCAAGACTCTACTAGACTTGCTCATGACTCGTGAGACCTAAGTGAACCTAGTGCTCTGATACCATGTTGTCACGACCCAAAATCCATTAAGGTCGTGATGGCGCCGGACACCGCTGTCAGGCAAGCCAACAATACAAACTTCACTTAATTACCCATTTAGTATTTTGAAATCAAAATTTCTTCAATGAAATAATAAAGATAAAACTCATAGAGTAAATGATAAATATTTTTAGCAACTAAATTTCTAAACAATTCACAACTATTCCCAAAACCTGGTGTCACAAGTGCATGAGCATTTACTAGGGAATTAAAAATAAAATACAGCATCTGTCCAGAATACAAATTAGACAGAAAAATATAATAACTCTAAAGGAGACTCTGTTAGCTACGGATCGTAATATAGAATGCATCTCACCTATGTCCCCACAATTATTAACCACACCTCTGTGCCCACAAGGCCGCTATACATATACGTACCTGCATAATAAAATGTGCAGCAAGTACAGTATGAGTACGAAAACAACGTGTACCCAATAAGTATCAAGCCTAATCTCGAAGTGGTAGAGACGAGATAGCCGACTTTGACACTCACTATGGGTCAATAATAATAATTGAAATAAAACTAGAATATCTAAATCAGCATGATTCACAGATTTTATAATAATTTATTTAACCTGCAGAAACAACCAAATTCCTTCAAATGCAGTAATTCTCAATATATGAATTAAATTCCTTCAATTTCAAATAAATTTCCAATTTATCAATTAGTCTCATTTACAAGAATAACAATAATTCCTTAACAAGCAGGAATAATAATTTATTAAATTTCAAAGATTTTCAATTTATCAATTAGCTTCACAAGCTGAAATAAACTATTAAGGTATCGTGTAATTATTATTATTATTAAGCACGATTTCTGCTAAGGCGTACGGCCTGATCCAGAGTGTCGTGTACACTATCGAGGGACGTGCGACACGATCCATTGATGAATCTATCCTGCCGAGGCGTTCGGCCCGCTCCACAAGAAAGGAGGACATTTTCTTATGTACCTCCAAAAGGAAAGTATATTTATTATAAGATAAATTCGGGAGGAAGAACAATTTCTTTTAACAATTAATTAATTTAAACAAAAAAATCAAGCATATGAGATTTTCATCCTTTAATATCTTTATCTAACAATTCACAATATATATATATATATATATATATATATATATATATATATATATATATATATATATATATATATATATATAAAATACAATGTACACATGTAATTCATGCTTTGAGTCCTAAACTACCCGGACTTTAGCATTAATAGTAGCTACGCACGGATTCTCGTCACCCAGTGCGTACGTAGCCCCCGCAATTAGCAATAATTATTCAATTTAACCCCTATGGGGTAATTTCTCCCTCACAAGATTAGATAAGAGACTTACCTCGTCTCAAAGTCCACTTTTCGATTACCACGTCGCGTTGAATTCTTGATTCGACGCCGAAAGATCCAAAACTATCCAAATAATATACATAATAATTAATATATGCTAAATGATTCAAAATTTATCTATTAAATAAATTACCTTATCCAAAATGGTAAAATTCCTAAAATTTACTTCGGGCCCACGTGCTTGGATTCTGGAAATTTTTAGATGAAAACGTTACCCATAATCTCAAGAACTTAAATATCTAATTTCTACCCAATTCCATGACTATTTTCGTGGTTAAAATCTCATTTTTATAAAAATTTAGGTTTTTCGTCTAAATCTTTGATTTCTAAGATTTACTAGTTATAATCTACCTATAATCTATGTATTTAACTCCAGGAGTGTAGAATTAACTTACCTTCAAATTGCTAGTTGAAATCCCCCTCTCAAAAGCCCTGAAATTGCCCGAAAATGGAGGAAAAATGGGCTCAAAATGTCTGAGCCCCGATTTTAACACATTCTGCCAAGCAGGGGTTTCGAACCTGCGGAAAGTGCAACGCACCTGCAGCTTTCGCACCTGCGGAAAAGCCTCACAGGTGCGAGCTTAGCTTGATTGCCCAGCTCCGCATCTGCGCTCTTGATTTCGCACATGCGCGTTCGCAGGTGCGCCCGAGATTCCGCACCTGCGATGGCAGGCCTCCCCTTCCCTCTTCGCTTCTGCGAATAAATCTCGCATCTGCGAGTGTTGCTCCTGCGAGCTTCTGCCGCACCTGCGGATGTCGCACCTGCGGCTGGCCAAGCACAGGTGCGATTCTGACCGTAGCTGGGAGCTTCAGTTATGGTTCCCAATTTCCAACTTGGTCCGAGCCTCGTCCGATTGACACTCGGGGTCCCCGGGACCCCGCCTGAACATACCAACAAGTTTGAATTCATAAAACAGACTCGTTCGAACTCTCGAAATGCGTAAAACAACATCAAATTTAAGAATCATACCCTAAACCAAATTGATTCAAACTTAAGAATTTCAAGTTGTTCAATTTACTTCCAATGCGCCGAAATATACTTAAACTACTCGGAATGACACGAAATTTTGCGTGCAAGTCTTAAATCACTATACGGAACTATTCCCAAACTTAGAATTCCAAACGGACCTCAATTACTCCAAAACCTATTCCAAACCAATTTTTAGGAACTTTAAACCTTCAAATAGTTGATTTTCACTATTAAGCGCCAAAATGTTCTCGGGTTATCCAAAACCTTATTCGAACATACGCCTAAGTCTAAAATCATCATACGAACCTATTGGAACCATTAAATCCCAATTCCGATGTCGTTTTCTCAAAATGTTGACTGAAGTCAAACTTGGCCTTTTAAGGCTAACTTAAGGAATCAAGTGTTCCGATTTCAACCCGAACACTTCCAAATCTCGATTCAACATCCCCGCAAGTCATAAATTATTAAAAACACATACGGAAAGTTTTATTTAGGGGAACGGGGTTCTAAAAGTCAAAACGACCAGTTAGGCCGTTACACTATGAGTTACGTATCACCTGAATAGTTGATGTTAATGGCATTCCTTTTCTAGTAATATATTGCTTATGATGCCACTGTTAGTATTGTCTTCATGTTATGTTACGTTGATTGGATTATGTATGTGTTGTTAGGATTGGTTTCTGGGATTCTCTGGCAGGTGGATAGGCCCAGTTACAAAGGAAACTCTGGCAAAATTTTGGGAAATTTTGGGAGTTAGTAAAAATTCGGGAAATTGAAATGGGTGAAAGAAGAGATAAGTTATGTTATGTGTTTGGGGGTGGACTCTACTTCTCATTTGAAGACTATTAATATTATGGATACCAATTAGATATGATAACAAGTATACGAGGCATATTATAAGTAATGTGGGGCCTAAGGAGAGGCCTAAGTCTAAGTCAAGTTGGAAAATTTCATAATAGACTAAAGTTTCAAATGGGTACGCACAAGACTAAACTTTGAACGAGTATATCTACCTATATATAAGGAATTATGTGATGATATACCTATAAAATGAAATATCTTCGAGTTTAGTTTCTAACGCTTCAAACCGTTCGTCATTTGGACACTCCTACAAGAAGTAATGACCAAATTACCAAAGGCTGGGAGAATGCGAGTCTGCGGCCAAATCTGCGATCGTAGAACCATTATGCGATCGCAGAAGTGGTTATGCGACCGCAAAACTGATCGCAGACCTGTCCAGAGAAGCCTATTTCTGGGCACCGATTCTGCGGTGCATTGTGCGACCTGCATACCCAATCTGCGGTCCATTATGCGACCGCAGACCCGATTTCGGAGGATTAATTTTCTTATTTTCATAACACGACCCCGTTTTGATAAATAGACTTTGGGGCTTATTTTGGGGCAATTATCTGATGATTTTAGAGAGAAGTGAGAGTGTTTTAGAGAGAGCAAGAAGCTCAAGTGCTTTGTTCATCAAAAATCTTGTTGAAGCTTTGAAATCCAACAAGGAATTATCACAAGATCTTCACCCAAGAGGTAAGGTTCTAACCCTTATTCTTCAATTTCGAGTTTGGGTAAAGATGGGTGATTGTGAGTGTGATTCTTGCATGTGAGAGTATTAGTTATACATGCTTGTACCAATAAGGTTATGGGAAGATTGTTGAGTTCAAATGGGTAAATATTGGATTGAAAATGATAGAAATCTTCAAACAAAACTTTAATTGAGGATTTGAAAGGCAATCCAATGTCGGAATTCGATAATTTTTATATGGTTGAACTCGTATCGAAACGGGTGTTCTGATTTTGTGAGTTTTTTAGGAATTCCAGATGTGGGTTCCACTGTTGAGTTTTAAAATAAATTTCAGATTTTAATCCAAAAAATTTATAATTTCATATAGAATTAGTTCCTGCGATTCGTGTTGAGTATGTTGAACTGTTTGTGATTAGATTCAAAACTTTCAAACACGAATTTGCGAGGCAAAGGTGTATTGGAACCTTGAAATTTGTTTGCAAAGCGAGGTAAGTGTCGTGGTTAACCTTGACTTGAGGGAATAGAACCCTTAAATTATTTGTTATGTGAAATGCATGTGAACGACGTATAGGCGAGGTGACGAGTGTTTATACGTCGTCATATTAATTGTTTGCATAACTACCTGAAAAATCATAAATCATTTTAAATCATGAATTAATTATTGTATTAATTGTTTCTCTCGTGTTCTTTGCTCAATATCATTCCTTGAATCCATGCTATAATTACTACATACTTATTTGATTTATGTGACTTAATTGCCACTTGACGTTTAGCATACTAATTATTAAAATGCATATTACATCCTTAATTTCCATAATTAATTATTACTTGTCATCACTTATTTCTAATAAATCATAATTATTGTATGCTTGTTGTCTTATAATTTCATATTAATTATTTTATTTATTGGAGTAATTTCTTTTATAAGAATTGATAAATGAATATATTGGAGGAGCGGGTTGCACGCCGCAACGGAAATGAAAGTGAATATATTGGAGGAGCGGGTTGCACGCCGCAACAGAATTGATTGAAAAGATATATTGGGTTGCACGCCGCAACAGAATTGATTGAAATGAATATATTGGAGGAGCGGGTTGCACGCCGCAACAGAATTGATTGAAAAGATATATTGGGATCGGGTTACATGCCGCAACAGAATTGAATATAAATATATTATGGGATCGGGTTGCACGCCGCAACATAAACTGATTGAAATAATAATTAGTTATGACTGCCGAGTTGGCTTCAACTGTTGAAAAGAGATACCTGTTTTATTTATATTATTGTTGTTATTATTGTTATTGCGTACAGGTTAATATAAGTGACCTGCCTTAGCCTCGTCACTACTTTGTCGAGGTTAGGCTCGGTACTTACTGGGTGCATGGGGTCAGTTGTACTCATACCATACTCTGTACTTCTTGTGCAGATACCGGAGTTGGTCCCAGCGGCATATAGTAGATTTGCTCGGATTCAGCTATTCACATGAGACTTGAGGTATAGCTGCATGGCGTTCGCAGTTCTGAAATCCCCTTCCACTTTATCATAGTTGTGTATTTCTTTCAGACAGCTTTATTTTCATTCAGACCTTTATTTGAATTATTCTAGTAGCTCGTGCACTTGTGACACCAATTATGGGATGGTATTTAGACATCGCTATTATTATGGATTATTCACTACATTTCAAATTTTAGTTCCGCATTTGTTTCTTTGTTACTAATTAATTTAAATTATTTTAAAATGGCTAATATTATTTTAACATTGGCTTGCCTAGCAAGTAAAATGTTAGGCACCATCATGGTCCCGAAGGTGAGAATTTTGGGTCGTGACAAGTTAGTATCAGAGCACTAGGTTACATAGGTCTCACGAGTCACAAGCAAGCTTAGTAGAGTCTGAAGGATCGGTACGGAGACGTCTGTACTTATCTCTCAAAGGCTATGAAGTTTAGGAAAAATATCACTTCTTTCTTATTCTGTCGTGCGATTTTATTCTGTCATCGATGATTGAACCATTCTATTCTTATTCTCTCGCAGATGGCGAGAACGTGTAATACATCTACCGACGGACAAGGGCCAGAGTCCCCACTGGCAACTATGACCAGGGGTCGATATCGAGGCCGAGGTCGCACTAGAGGCCGAGGCAGAGGTAGAGCTCAGTCTAGAGATCGAGCAGCAACACCTGTTGTAGAACCTCAGGTGGATCTTCAGGAGGAGGTTCCAGTTCAGACTGTACCAGTTGGACCAGTTCAAGTCCCGGAGAATTCATAGCTACTCCAGTGCTTCAGGACGCTCTAGTCCATTTTGTGAGCCTAATGGAGGGTGTGGCCTAGAATGGTACATTTCCAGTGGCACCACCCGTCTCACAGGCTGAGGGAGGAGCACAAACTCCCAATACTCCCGCTCCGGGATAGATAGCTCCCAAGTATCAGGCTCCAGTAGCCCCCCCAGTTGGGGTAGTTCAACCAATTATTGCAGCACACGCCGGTGATAGGCCTGCTTTATCTTTTGAGTCATTGTTGAGATTGGACAAGTTTACCAAGCTATTTCCAATCCATTTCAGTGATACACCTTCTGAGGACCCACATGATTTTCTTGACTGCTGCTATGAAGTATTGCGGAACATAGGTATAGTTGAGACCAATGGGGTCGATTTTGCTGTATTTGAGATGACGGGTTCCGCCAAGAGGTAGTGGAGAGATTATGTATTTACTAGACCAGTTGGTTCGCCTACACTTACCTGGGAGCAGTTCTCGCAGCTATTTCTGGAAAAGTTCCTTCCTATCACACTAAGAGAGGATTACCGCTAGCAGTTTGAGCATCTCCAGTAGGGCAGCATGTCAGTCACTCAGTATGAGACCCGTTTTGTGGATCTATCCCGTCATGCTTTTCTTCTGCTTCCTACCGAGAGAGAGAGGGTGAGGAGGTTCATTGATGGACTCGTTCAACCTATCAACCTACAGATGGACAAGGAGACCGACAGTGAGATTTCTTTTTAGACAGCTGCTAATGTCGCCAGGCGGATCGAGATGGTTCTTTCACAGGATAGAGGGACAGAGTCAGATAAAAGGCCCCGTCATTCCGGTAATTTCAGAGGCTCATCATCTGGTGGCAGGGGTACTTTTGGTAGGGGACATCCTCCCAGACCATTTTATTCAGCACTTTACACTTCTCACGGTGCTTTAGAGAGTCATGGACCTTATGTTCCTTACCCTGTGCAGCCAACATTCAGTGCACATTTAGCTCATATCAGTGCACAATCACTTCAAAGTCACTACGGTGGTTATCCGACCCGTCCAGGTCATCTTCAACTTTAGCAGACGCGACAGTAGGATGGGTGTTATGAGTGTGGGAACATTGGTCATATCAGGAGGTATTGCCCTAGGTTGTTGAGCAACATATCTCAGCAGGAATCTCGTGCCATCATACCGGCACTGGTTTCTCTACCGCTCGCCCGGCCAGCTAGGGGCAGGGGTCAGACAGCTAGAGGTAGAGGTCAGGCTGTTAGAGGTGGAGGACAGCCAGTTAGAGGCCGTCCCAGAGATGTAGCTCTGCATGGGGCCCAACCCCGATTTTATGCTTTTCCAGCTAAGCCTGAGGTCGAATCATCCGATGTCGTGATCACAGGTATTGTTCCAGTTTTCCATAAAGATGCTTCAGTTTTATTTGATCCATGATCTACTTATTCCTATGTGTCCTCCTACTTTGCTTCATATTTAGTTGTGCCTCTTGATTCTTTAAGTGCTTCTCTATACGTGTCCACACCGGTGGGGGATTCTATCATTGTAGATCATGTCTATCGTTCGTGCGTGGTTACTATTGGGAGTCTTGATACTAGTGTGGATCTTCTACTTCTCGACATGGTAGATTTTGACGTCATACTGGGTATGGATTGGCTGTCACCTTATCATGCTATATTAGATTGTCATGCCAAGACAGTGACCTTAGCCATGTCGGGGTTACCTCGATTAGAGTGGAAAGGAAATCCTGGTCATTCTACCAGTAGGGTTATTTCCTATATGAAGGCTCATAGTATGGTCGAGAAGGGATGTCTAGCCTATTTGGCTTATATCCGCGATCCCATAGCGGATGTTCCTTCTGTGGATCAGTCCCACTTGTTCATGAATTTTCAGAAGTATTTCCTGCAGATTTGCTGGGGATGCCACCCGACAGAGATATTGACTTTTGTATCGATTTGGCTCCAGGTACTCAGCCTATTTCTATTCCACCATACCGTATGGCCCGGCCAGAGTTGAAAGAATTGAAGGAGCAGTTACAAGACTTGCTTGATCAGGGATTTATTAGACCTAGTGTCTCGCCTTGGGGTGCACTAGTGTTATTTGTAAAAAAGAAAGATGGTTAAATGCGAATGTGTATAGATTTTCGGCAGTTGAACAATGCTACTATCAACAACAGGTATCCTTTGACAAGAATCGATGATCTATTTGATCAACTTCAGAGTGCCAAGGTGTTTTCGAAGATTGGCTTGAGGTCTGGCTATCATCAGTTAAAGATTAGGGCATCTAATATCCCTAAGACAGCTTTTCGGACCCGGTATGGGCATTATGAATTCTTAGTGGTGTCATTTGGGCTTACTAATGCCCCAGCATTTTTATGGATTTGATGAATCGGGTGTTCAAGCGCTATTTGGATTCATTTGTTTTTGTATTCATTGATGTCATCTTGATTTACTCCAGCAGTCGAGAGGAGCATGAGCAATTTCTTCGGATTGTGCTTCAAACTTTGAAGAATAATCAGTTATATGCCAAATTTTCAAAATACGAGTTATGGTTAAACTCAGTTGCCTTTTTGGGGCATGTTGTATCAGCAGAAGGCATAAAGGTGGATACTAAGAAGATTGAGGCAGTTTAGAACTGGCCTAGGCCTACTTCAGTTACAGAGATACGGAGTTTTCTAGGTTTGGCGGGTTATTATCACCGGTTCGTGGAAGGATTTTCATCAATAGCAAGCCCATTGACCAGACTGACCCAGAAAGGTGTCCCATTCAGATAGTCAGACGAGTGTGAGTTGAGCTTTCAGAAGCTCAAAACTGCTTTGACTACGATGCCAGGGTTGGTACTGCCCACAGTTTCAGGATCTTATACGGTATATTGCGGTGCATCTCACATTGGGCTTGGTGCAGTATTAATGCAAGATGGTAGGGTGATTGCATATGCATCGCGACAATTGAAAGTTCACGGGATAAATTATCCTGTTCATGACTTTGAATTGGCAGCCATTGTTCATGTGCTGAAAATTTGGAGGCATTACCTTTACGGTGTCTCGTGTGAGGTATTTACTGATTATCGTAGCCTACAGTATCTGTTCAAACAAAAATATCTCAATTTGAGGCAGAGAAGATGGTTGGAGCTATTAAAAGACTATGATATCACCATTTTGTATCACCCCGGAAAGGCCAATGTGGTGGCCGATGCTTTGAGTAAAAAGGTTGTGAGTATGGGCAGCCTTGTGTATATTCCGTTTGGTGAGAGTTTGATAGCTGCAGATATTCAGACTTTGGCCAATCAGTTCGTGAGGTTAGATGTTTTAGAATCCAGTCAGGTTCTATCCTGCACAGTCGCTCGGTCTTCTTTATATGAACGCATCAGAGGGCGACAATATAATGATCCTCATTTGCTTGTCCTTAAGGACACGATGCGACACGGTGGTGCCAAGCAGGTTGATGTGGGAGATGATGGAGTTCTGCGGATGCAGGGACGTATTTGTGTTCCTAATGTGGATGGGCTTCGTGAATTAATTCTTGAAGAGGCCCACAGTTCCAGGTATTCTATTCATCCGGGTGCCGCCAAAATGTATCAAGATTTGCGGCAACATTATTGGTGGAGGAGAATGAAAAAGGATATAGTTGCATATGTAGCTCGATGTCTGAATTGTCATCAAGTTAAGTACGAGCATCAGAGACATGGTGGTTTGCTTCAGAAGTTAGAAACTCCTGTGGATGTGGGAGCGTATCACTATGGATTTTGTTGTTGGACTCCCACAAACTCAGAGAAAGTTTGACGCAGTATGGTTCATTGTGGACAGGTTGATCAAGTCAGTACATTTCATTCCAGTAGCAGTTATCTATTCTTCAGAGTGGTTAGCAGAGATTTACATCCGCGAGATTGTCCGCCTTCACGGTGTGCCCGTGTCTATCATTTCTGATTGAGGTACACAGTTCACCTTGCACTTCTGGAGGGCTATACAGCATGAGTTAGGCATGCAGGTTGTGTTGAGTATAGCATTTCATCCACAAACAGGCAGACAGTCAAAGCGCACTATTCAGATATTGGAAGATATGCTTCGCGCTTGTGTTATAGACTTTGGAGGTTCTTGGGATCAATTCTTGCCACTTGCGGAGTTTGCCTATAATAACAGCTACCAGTCGAGCATTCAGATGGCTCCATATGAAGCATTATATGGGAGACGGTGTCGTTCGCCAGTTAGATGGTTTGAACCATAAGAGGCTCAGTTGTTGGGTACCAATTTGGTACAGGATGCCTTGGATAAGGTCAAGATTATTCAGGATCGACTTCGCACAGCTCAGTCTAGGAAAAAGAGTTATGCCGACCGTAAGGTTCGTGACGTTGAATTCATAGCAGGAGAAAGAGTATTGCTCTGAGTTTCACCTATGAAAGGTGTAATGAGATTCGGAAAGAAGGGCAAGTTGAGCCCTAGGTATATCGGACCCTCTGAAATTCTTGAAAGGGCGGATGAAGTAGCCTACAGGCTTGCACTACCACCTAGTTTATCAGTAGTTCATCCGGTATTCCATGTATCCATGCTCCGGAAATATCATGGTGATTCGTCCCATGTGTTAGACTTCAGCTCAGTTCAATTGGACAAATATTTGACTTAGGAGGAGGAGCCGATAGCTATCCTAGCTCGGCAGGTCCATCAGTTGAGGTCTAAGAGTTATCCTTCAGTTCGGGTACAATGGAGAGGTCAGCCGATTGAGGCAGCTACCTGGGAGTCTGATTCGGACATACAGAGAAAATATCCACATCTTTTCACCAGCTCAAGTACTTCTCTAATTTCGTTCGAGGACGAACGTTTGTTTTAGGGGTGGAGATTGTGATGACCCAAAAATGTTATCTTTAATTTAAACGTTCATTTCTCTGTTCAATGAATATGTTGAGAGCGTACCTACTATGAGTTACGTATCACCAGAATAGTTGATGTTAATGGCATTCATTTTCTAGTAATATATTGCTTATGATGCCACTGTTAGTATTGTTTTCATGTTGTGTTACATTGCTTGGATTATGTATGTGTTGTTAGGATTGGTTCCTGGGATTCTCTGGCAGGTGGATAGGCCCAGTTACAAAGGAAACTCTGGCAAAATTTTGGGAAATTTTGGGAGTTAGTAAAAATTCGGGAAATTGAAATGGGTGAAAGAAGAGATAAGTTATGTTATGTGTTTGGGTGCGGACACCACTTCTCATTTAAGGACTATTAATATTATGGATACCAATTAGATATGATAACAAGTGTACGAGGCATATTATAAGTGATGTGGGGTCTAAGGAGAGGCCTAGGTCTAAGTCAAGTTGGAAAATTTTATAATAGACTAAAGTTTCAAATGGGTACGCACAAGACCAAATTTTGAACGAGTATATCTAACTATATATAAAGAATTATGTGATGATATACCTATCAAATGAAAGATCTTCGAGTCTAGTTTTTATCGCTTCAAACCATTCATCATTTGGACACTCCTACAAGAAGTTATGACCAAATTAACAAAGGCTGGGAGAATACAAGTCTGCGGCCAAATCTGCGATCGCAGAACCATTATGCAATCGCAGAAGTGGTTATGCAACAGCAAAACTGGTCGCAGACCTATCCAGAGCAGTTTATTTCTGGGCACCGATTCTGCAGTGCATTGTGCGACCCGCATACCCATTCGGCGGTCCATTATGCGATCGCAGACCCGATTTCGGAGGGTTACTTTTCCTATTTTCATAACCCAACCCCATTTTGATAAATAGGCTTTGGGGATTATTTTAGGGCAATTATCTGATGATTTTAGAGAAAAGTGAGAGTGTTTTAGAGAGATAAAGAAGCTCAAGTACTTTGTTCATCAAAAATCCTGTTCAAGCTTTGAAATCCAAGGGGAATTATCACAAGATCTTCACCCAAGAGGTAAGGTTCTAACCCCTATTTTTCAATTTCAAGTTTGGGTAAAGATGGATGATTGTGAGTGTGATTCTTGCAGGTGAGATTATTAGTTATACATTCTTGTACCAATAAGGTTATGGGAAGATTGTTGAGTTCAAATGGGTAAAGATTGGATTGAAAATGATAGAAATCTTCAAACAAAACTTTAATTGAGGATTTGAAAGGCAATTCGATATCGGAATTCGATAATATTTGTATGGTTAAACTCGTATCGGAACGGGTGTTCCAATTTTGTGAGTTTTTAAAGGATTCAAGATGTGGGTTCCACTGTTGATTTTTAAAATAAATTTCAGATTTTAATCCGAAAATTTTATAATTTCATATAGAATTAGTTCCTACGATTCGTGTTGAGTATGTTAAACTTTTTGTGATTAGATTCAAAGCTTTCACACGTGAATTCGCGAGGAAAAGGTGCATTGGAACCTTGAAATTTATTTGTAAAGCGAGGTAAGTGTCGTGGTTAACCTTGACTTGAGGGAATAGAACCCTTAAATTATTTGTTATGTGTAATACATGTTGTAACGACCCGGCCGGTCGTTTCGAGAGTTATAGCCCCGTTTTCCCCATTTCTACTTCTTTTGTGTAATTCTGCTATATTATATTATATCGGGTTAGTTGGTTCGGGACCGGAGTGTTTTCAGAGTGAATAGAGACACTTAGTCTCTTAAGTAGAAACTTAAGTTGGAAAAGTCTACCAGATGTTGACCTATGTGTAAACGATCTCGGATTTGAATTCTGATAGTTCTGTTAGCTCCGTTAGGTGATTTTGGACTTAGGGGTGCATCCGGAATGTGATTTGGAGGTCCGTGGTAGAATTAGGCTTGAATTGGCGAAATTGGAAATTTGGCGATTTCGGTGGGCAGTGAAAAATTTAATATCGGGGTCGGAATAGAATTTCGGAAGTTGGAGTAGGTTCGTAGTATCATTTGTGATGTATGTGCAAAATTTGAGGTCATTCGGATGTGGTTTGGTTGGTTTCGGCATCGGTTGCCGAATTTGGAAATTTAGAAGTTCTTAGGCTTGAATCCGAGGGTAATTTAATGATTTGATATTGTTTTGAGTTATTTGAAGGTTTGACTAAGTTGGTATGTTGATATATGACTTGTTGGAATTTTTGGTTGAGGTCCTGAGGGCCTCAGAGTGATTCCGGGTGGTTAACGGATTTGTCGAAGTTAGAAAATGCAGTTGAAGCTGCTGCTACTGCTATATTCGCACCTTCGGAAGAAAGAGTTGCAGGTGCTAGGCCGCTGGTGTGCGTGGGGAGTTCGCAGGTGCAGGCAAAGCTGGGCTAGGCAGGATGCGCAGGTGCGAGATGGAGGTCGCATATGCGAGCCCACAGGTGCGAAACCTGGGGCGCAGATGCGGAAAGGGGAATGTTGGACAGGCTTCGCAGATGCGGCGCGCCATGCGCAGGTGCGCAAGCGCAGGTGCGACGAGTTTGCCACAGATGCGGAGACTGGGCAGATAATTGAGTTGCATAGGTGCGGCTCCTTGGACCGCAGGTGCGGTCGCGCGGGTGCGAGTAAATGGCCGCAGGTGCGAGAAGACTGGGCAGAGGGTACATATTGCACACTTCGCGAATTTTGGTGCATTCTTCACCATTTTTATTCGGTTTTGGAGCTTTTGGGAGAGATTTGAAGAGGGAATCAAGGGGGTTTCATTGAGGTAAGTTACTTGAGCCCTAATACTTGTATATATGGTGATTTTGCGTTGTTAAATCATTGTAATTAGTGAAAAGGAGGGGTTAGGGCTTGGGATTTTTGGAGAAGTAATTTAAGGATTTGAAGGACCAAACGATGTCGGATTTTGATGAATTTGGTATGGTTAGATTCGTGAGTGAATGAGCTTTCTAGTTTTGTAAATTTTGTCAGATTTTGAGATGTGGGCCCGGGGGTCGGGGGCTGGGTTTGAGCCAATTTCGGGTTTTGGTCTAATTTTGTAGCTTTTCTTGTGGAATTCATTCCATTAGCGCGTATTGATGGTATTGTTCTGATTGTGAATAGATTCGAAGCATTTGGAGGCCGAGTTCAGAGGCAAGAGCATTGCGGGGTAGAGATTTGATCGGTTCGAGGTAAGTAATGATTGTAAATCTAGTTATGATGGCACGAAACCCTGGATTTTGCATTATTCTACTATTTTTAGTGACGCACATGCTAGGTGACGGGCGTGTGGGCGTGCACTGTTGGGGATTGTGACTTGGTCCGTCCCGTAGCAACTGTAAAGTTGCATACTTTGTTGAAACTATATGATACTTATATATTTTAGAAAGAGTTTCTGTAAATTGGGCTGAATGCCATATCTGGGCCTTGCGCCACTGCTGTTTGGACCCTTAGGGGCCTTTTCTTACTATCCTCTCATTGTTTTCGATTGAAAATCTATACTCAATCATGTTTATACTTGTTTACCGCCTAACTCAATTTTATGACTCTATTTTGATGCATATAAATATTTTGGGTCGAATGCCCCGTTTTACTGAAATGCCCGAGTGGCTTGAGAGGTTTATGAATGAGTGAGGCCGAGGGCCTGATTTGTGAGGATATTTATGGGATCAGGCTACACGCCGCAGCATGTTGCATATTTATGGGATCGGGCTGCACGCCGCAGCATGTTTGATATCGGCCGAGAGCCTGAGTGATTTATGCCATGATTTGGCTTGATATAGCACTTGGGCTGAAGGAGCCCCTCCGGAGTCTGTACACACACCCAGTGAGCGTAGGTACCTACTGAGTGCGAGTGCTGAGTGACTGGGAGACATGAGTGATTGTAAGGTATGCCCGAGTGGTAAGAGTGATTGTGAGATATGCCCGAGTGGCACGAGTGACTGTGAGGTTTGCTCGAGGGGCTGTATATGAGTGATGTTTTGCCCGAGGGGCTGTTTATGATTTCATCATTTTTGCTCACCTTTGCATTTTTCCTCTGTCTGAAAACTGTTGAAAAATGTCTTTAAATGATTGTTACTGGAACTGGTTTAAACGAGATGTTTTGATTCAAATCCTGATTTTAAAAGCATGTGGTATTTTACTGAGATTTCCTGATATGAATGTTATATGCTTTATTGCTCGTCACTACTGCTCAGTCTTTATTTATTGTTGTTACTTACTGAGTTGGCATACTCACGTTACTCCCTGCACCTTGTGTGCAGATTCAGGTGTAGCTGGACACAGTAGCGGTTATTGATTGTTCTGGTTGCAGATTTTTCTTGGAGATAGCAAGGTAGTTGTTTGGCGATCGCAGCCCCTGCTCTTCTCCCTCTTATCTTCCTCTAGTTGTATTTAGCTATTTTCCATGCTGAGTTAGCCTTGATATTGTTAGACAGATTGTAGTAGATGCTCATGACTAGTGACACCCCGATGTCGAGATTTTCCTTCCGCACTTTTATTTTGATTGGAACTCCTTTACGAAGGTTTTTATGTTAAATAACATTGAAATTATCTTTGAAATGAAAATATTGGTTTGTTTTGGAAATGAGTCGGTTTGCCTAGTTCCACAATAGGCGACATCACGATAGGGGTTAGTTTGGGTCGTGACAGATTGGTATCAGAGCCTAGGTTACATAGGTCTCACGAGTCATGAGCAGGTTTAGTAGAGTCTTGCGGATCAGTACAGAGACGTCTGTACTTATCTTCGGGAGGCTGCAGAACCTTTAGGAAACTCCACATTCTTAAATTCTTGTCGTGCGAATCTGTTTATTCTAGTAACTAAACATCTGTTGTTCATTCTCTCATAGATAGTGAGGACTCGTGCTACCGGTCGGGAAGGCTAGCCACCAGTACCACCAGCCATGGCCGCGAGAGGCCGAGGCCATGGTAGAGGCCGTGGTAGGGGCAGAGGTGCAGCCCGTACAGCAGTCGGGGGAGTACCTGCAGATCCACCGGTTGTCCCAGATCAGGACCAGGTTCTAGTTGTTGATGCACCAGCTAAGGCACCACCTGTGCCTATTGTGATTCCAGGCCTTCAGGAGGCCCTAGCTCAGATTTTGACAACATGTTCCGGCCTTGCTCAGGCGGTCTCTATTTCGAAGGCCGCAACCACTTCTTAAGCCAGGGGAGGCACTCAGACTCCCGTCGCTCGCACACCCGAGCAGGTTATTCAGGGGCTTCTGACACCGGAGGCACCACCAGCCCAGCCGGTTGCAGTTGCTCAGGATTATGTTGTTCCTGCTATGCCTAAGGATGATCAGCATAGATTGGAGAGGTTTGGGAGACTCCCGCCACCACTTTTCAGTGGCATAGAGAGAGAGGATGCTCAGGACCTTTTGGACAGGTGTCAGAGGATACTCCGTACTGCTGGTATTTTGGAGACTTGTGGGGTCTCATTCACTACCTTTCAGTTTTCTAGGGCTGCACTCAGATGGTGGGAGACTTACGAGAGGCGTAGGCCTGTTGGCGCAGCACCCCTTACTTGGCAGCAGTTCTCCGTGGTCTTTTTGGAGAAGTTCGTGCCTCGATCCCGCAGAGAGGAGCTGCGCATACAGTTTGAACGGCTTCGCTAGGGTGATATGTATATGACGCAGTATGATATGCGGTTCTCCGAGTTAGCCCGTCATGCGATCTGGTTGGTTCCTACGGACAGGGAGAGGATCATGAGGTTTATTGATGATCTCACTTATCAGCTATAGTTGGTCATGACCAGAGATAGGGTTTCGGGTTCTACTTTTGATGATGTTGTCGACATTGCTAGGTAGATTGAGATGGTTCGCAGTCAGGAGAGGGTTGAAAGGGAGGCCAAGAGGCCACGTGGTCAGGGTGGATTCAGCGGTGCTCCTTTTGGGGGTCAGTTCCAGCACGGTAGAGGTCGTCATTTCAGACAGGCTCAGTCAGCTCGGCCATTTCATCGGGGTGCATCATCCTGCCATGGTTCTCACAGTTCTCATTAGGGCCACTCATCACTTAGTGACCTTCCAGCTCAGAGTCCGTCCCATGCTCCACCTGTTCAGGGCTCTTCCATGCCAGGTTCTTCTACCAGTCATCCCGATGCTAGGGGTTCCCTTCAGTTTCCACCACCAGCACCAGGGAGTTGTTTTGAGTGTGGGGAGCTTGGGCATGTGTGGAGGCATTGTCCTCGTCGTCATGTAGGTCTATCTCACCATAGGAGTTAGCCTCCGACTGCAGCACCAGTTACCTCACCACTCGCCCAATCAGCTCAAGGTGGAGGTCAGTCAACTAGGGGTCGCCCTAGAGGGGGAGGCAGATCAGGGGGTGGCCAGGCCCATTTCTATGCCCTTCCTGCCAGACCAGATGCTATTGCTTCAGATGCTGTGATTCAAGGTATTGTCTTAGTTTGTCACAGAGATGCCTCAGTATTATTTGACCCTGGTTCCACGTATTCATATGTTTTCTCGTATTTTGCCCATTTTCTGGATATGCCCCATGAGTCTTTAGTTTCATATGTACATGTATCTACTCCTATGGGCGATACTATTATTGTGGACCGCGTATATCGGTCATGTGTGGTGACTATTGGGGGTCTGGAGACCCAAGTGGACCTTTTGCTGCTCAGTATGGTTGACTTTGATGTGATATTGGGTATGGATTGGTTATCTCCATGTCATGTTGTTCTAGATTGTCACGCTAAGACGGTGACATTGGCTATGCCGGGAATTTCGAGGGTTGAGTGGAGCGGTTGTGTAGATTATGTACCAAGTAGGGTGATTTCATATTTGAAGGCTCAGCGCATGGTTGAGAAGGGTTGCCTATCTTATTTGGCTTTTGTGAGGGATGTTAGTGCAGAGACTCCTGTCATTGATTCTGTTCCGGTGGTACGTGATTTTCTGGATGTGTTTCCTGCAACCCTGCCGGGCACGCCGCCTAACATGGATATTGACTTTGGCATTGATTTGGTGTCGGGCACTCAGCCGATTTCTATTCCACCGTATCATATGGCACCGGCAGAGTTTAAGGAATTGAAAGAACAGCTTCAGGAACTCCTTGATAAGGGGTTTATTTGGCCTAGTGTGTCACCTTGGGGTGCACCGGTTCTATTTGTGAAGAAAAATGATGGTTCCATGAGAATGTGTATTGATTACAGGTAGTTGAACAAGGTCACAGTCAAGAACAAGTATCCTTTGCCTCGTATTGATGATTTATTCGACCAGCTTCAGGGAGCGAGTGTGTTCTCCAAGATTGATTTGAGGTCCGGTTATCACCAGCTGAAGATTCGGGACTCAGATATTCTTAAAACAACTTTCAGGACCCGATATGGCCATTATGAGTTCTTGGTGATGTCTTTTGGGCTGACCAATGCCCCAGCAGCGTTCATGCATTTGATGAACAGTGTATTCCAGCCCTATTTGGACTCATTTGTCGTTGTATTCATTGATGACATCCTGGTGTACTCTCGTAGCCAGGAGGATCACGCTCAGCATTTGAGGATTATATTACAGAGATTGAGGGAGGAGAAGCTTTATGCAAAGTTCTCCAAGTGTGAGTTTTGGCTCAGTTCAGTAGCATTCTTGGGACAAGTGGTGTCCAGCGAGGGTATTCAGGTGGATCCGAAAAAGATAGAGTTGCCCTAGACCGTCCTCAGCCACGGAGATTAGGAGCTTTCGTGGTTTGGCGGGTTACTACCGTTGCTTTGTGGAGGGATTTTCATCTATTGTATCGCCCTTGACCAAATTGACCCAAAAGGGTGCTCCATTTAGGTGGTCGGATGAGTGTGAGGAGAGATTTCAGAAGCTCAAGACTGATTTGACCACAGCTTCAGTGTTAGTTCTGCCATCAGCTTCAGGTTCTTACACCGTGTATTGTGATGCCTCGAGGATAGGCATTGGTTGTGTTTTGATGCAGGAGGGTAGGGTGATTGCCTATGCCTCGCGCCAGTTGAAGACCCATGAGAAGAACTATCCTGTCCATGATCTTGAGTTAGCAGCCATTGTTCACGCCTTACAGATTTGGCATCATTATTTGTATGGGGTTCATTGTGAGATCTATACTGATCACCGGAGTCTGTAGTATCTGTTAAAGCAGAAGGATCTTAATTTGCGTCAACGGAGATGGTTGGAGCTTCTTAAGAACTATGATATCACTATCATGTACCATCCGGGGAAGGCCAATGTGGTGGCCGATGCTTTGAGTTGTTGGGCAGAGAGTTTGGGGAGTTTAGCATATCTTCCAGTAGCATAGAGACCTTTGGCATTGGATGTTCAGGCCTTGGCGAGCCAGCTTGTCAGATTGGATATTTCGTAGCCTGGTCGGGTATTGGCTTATGTGGTCTCCAGGTCTTCTCTTTATGACCGTATCAGGGAGAGTCAGTATGATGACCCCCACTTGCTCATTCTTCTGGATAGGGTTCGAAGAGGTGATGCTAGGGATGTGGATATTGGTGATGACGGCATGCTGAGAATGCAGGACCGGATATGTGTGCCTAATGTAGATGAGCTTTGAAATTTGATTCTTGATGAGGCCCACAGCTCTTGGTATTCCATCCATCCGGGTGCCGCGAAGATGTACCAGGATTTGAGGCAGCACTATTGGTGGAGGTGGATGAAGAAGGATATATTTGGGTTTGTGGCTCGGTGTCTCAACTGTCAGCAGGTTAAGTATGAGCATCAGAGACCGAGTGGCTTGCTTCAGAGATTAGATATCCCAGAGTGGAAGTGGGAGCGGATCACCATGGACTTTGTAGTTGGGCTCCCACGGACTTCGAGGAAGTTCGACGCTATTTGGGTTATTGTGGATCGGCTGACCAAGTCCGCGCACTTCATTCTAGTTGGTACTACTTACTCTTCAGAGCGGTTGACTTAGATTTACATCCGAGAGATCGTTCGCCTGCATGGTGTCCCAGTTTCCATCATTTCAGATAGGGGTACTCAGTTCACATCGCAGTTTTGGAGGGTCGTGCAGCGAGAGTTGGGTACTCAGGTTGAGTTGAGCACAACTTTTCACCCTCAGGCGGACAGGCAGTCCGAGCACACTATTCAGATATTGGAGGACATGTTGCGTGCTTGTGTCATTGACTTTGGGGGTTCATGGGACCAGTTTCTGCCACTCGCGGAGTTTGCATATAACAACAGTTATCAGTCGAGTATTCAGATAGCTCCGTACGAGGCTTTATATAGGAGGAGGTGTAGATCTCTGGTTGGATGGTTTGAGCTGGGTGAGGCTAGGCTCTTAGGTACAGACTTGGTCCAGGACGCATTAGATAAGGTGAAATTGATTCAGGAGTGGCTACACACGGCGCAGTCTAGGTAGAAGAGCTACGCGGATAGGAAGGTCCGTAATGTGTCTTTTATGGTTGGGGAGAAGGTTTTACTGAAAGTATCACCCATGAAGGGTGTTATGAGGTTTGGGAAGAGGGGCAAGTTGAGCCCCTGGTTTATTGGGCCTTTTGAGATGCTTCAGAGGATAGGAGAGGTGGCTTATAAGCTTGCCTTGCCACCCAGCTTGTCAAGTGTGCATCTAGTATTTCATGTTTCCATGCTCTGGAAGTATATTGGAGATCCGTCCTATGTTTTGGATTTCAGCACGGTTCAGTTGGAGGGTGATATGACTTATGATGTGGAGCCGGTGGCTATTTTGGATCGGCAGGCTTGAAGGTTAAGGTCAAAGGATATAGCTTCAGTGAAGATGTAATGGAGAGGTCAGCCTGTGGAGGAGGCCACCTGGGTGACTGAGCGGGAGATGCGGAGCAGATATCCATGCCTATTTGAGACTCCAAGTATGTTTCTAGACCCGTTCGAGGACGAACGGATATTTAAGAGGGGGAGGATGTAACAACCCAGCCGGTTGTTTCGAGCGTTATAACCCCGTTTTCCCCCATTTCTACTTCTTTTTGTGTTATTCAGCTATATTATATTATATCGGGTTAGTTGGTTCGGGACCGGAGTGGTTTAAGAGTGAATTGAGACACTTAGTCTCTTAAGTAGAAACTTAGGTTGGAAAAGTCAATCGGATGTTGACCTATGTGTAAACGATCTCGGATTTGAATTCTAATGGTTTTGTTAGCTCCGTTAGGTGATTTTGGACTTAGGAGTGCGTCCGAAATGTGTTTTGGAGGTCCGTGGTAGAATTAGTCTTGAATTGGAAAAATTTGAAATTTTATGTGGAGCACGGTTCGGAAGTATATTGGAGATCCGTCCCATGTTTTGGATTTCAGCACGGTTCAGTTGGAGGGAACCGGTGGCTATTTTGGATCGGCAGGTTCGAAGGTTGAGGTCAAAGGATATAGCTTCAGTGAAGGTGCAATGGAGAGGTCAGCCTGTGAAGGAGGCCACCTAGGAGACTGAGCGGGAGATGCGGAGCAGATATCCACGCCTATTCGAGACTCCAGGTATGTTTCTAGACCCGTTCGAGGACGAACGGATATTTAAGGGGGGGATGTAAGGACCCGGCCGGTCGTTTCGAGCGTTATAGCCCCATTTTCCCCATTTCTACTTCTTTTTGTGTTATTCAGCTATATTATATTATATCGAGTTAGTTGGTTCGTGACCGGAGTGGTTTCAGAGTGAATTGAGATACTTAGTCTCTTAAGTAGAAACTTAAGTTGGAAAAGTCAATCGAATGTTGACCTATATGTAAACGATCTTGGATTTGAATTCTGATGGTTCCGTTAGCTCCGTTAGGTGATTTTGGACTTAGTAGTGCGTCCGAAATGTGTTTTGGAGGTCCGTGGTAGAATTAGGCTTGAATTGGCAAAATTGAAAATTTGGCGATTTCGGTCGGCAGTGGAAAATTTGATATCAGGGTTGGAATGAAATTTCGGAGGTTGGAGTAGGTTCGTAGAGTCATTTGTGATGTGTGTGCAAACTTTGAGGTCATTCGGACGTGGTTTGGTTGGTTTCAGCATCGGTTGCCGAATTTGGAAATTTAGAAGTTCTTAGGCTTGAATCTGAGGATAAGTTAATGATTTGATGTTGTTTTGAGTGATTCGAAGGTTCGACTAAGTTGGTATGTTGATATATGACTTGTTGGTATTTTTGGTTGAGGTCCCGAGGGCCTCGGGGTGATTCCGGGTGGTTAACGGATTTGTCGAAGTTGGAAAATGCAGCTAAAGCTGCTGCTACTGCTATTTTCGCACCTGCGGAAGAAAGGGTTGCAGGTGCGAGGCCGCTGGTGTGCATGGGGAGTTCATAGGAGCGGGCAATGCTGGGCTAGGCAAGATGCGCAGGTGCGAGTTGGAGGTCGCATCTGCGAGCCCGCGGGTGCGAAACCTGGGGCGCAGATGCGGAGAAAGGAAATGTTGTGCAGGCTTCGCAGAAGCGGAGGAAACGCGCAGGTGCGCCTTCGCAGATATGCGGAGATTGGGCGTATAAGTGAGTTGCGCAGGTGCGGCTCCTTGGACCCCATGTGCGGTCGCGCGGGTGCGAATAAATGGTCGCAGGTGCGAGAAGACTGGGCAGAGGGTACATATTGCACACTTCGCGAATTTTAGTGCATTCTTCACTATTTCTATTCAGTTTTGGAGCTTTTGGGAGAGATTTGAAGAGGGAATCAAGGGGGTTTCATTGAGGAAAGTTGCTTGAGCCCTAATACTTGTATATATGGTGATTTTTCGTTGTTTAATCATTGTAATTAGTGAAAAGGAGAGGTTAGGGCTTGGGATTTTTGGAGAAGTAATTTAAGGATTTGAAGGACCAAACAATGTCGGATTTTGATGAATTTGGTATGGTTAGATTCGTGAGTGAATGAGCTTTCTAGTTCTGTAAATTTTTTCAGATTTCGAGATGTGGGCTCGGGGGTCGGGTTTGAGCCAATTTGGGGTTTTGGTCTACTTTTGTAGCTTTGCTTGTGGAATTCATTCTATTAACGCGTATTGATGGTATTGTTCTGATTGTGAATAGATTCGAAGCATTTGGAGGCCGAGTTCAGAGGCAAGAGCATTGCGGCATAGAGATTTGACCGGTTCGAGGTAAGTAACGATTGTAAATCTAGTCCTAAGGGTACGAACCCCCGGATTTTGTATCATTCTACTATTTTTAGTGACGCACATGCTAGGTGACGGGCGTGTGGGCGTGCACTGTTGGGGATTGTGACTTGGTCCGTCCCGTAGCAATTGTAAAGTTGCATACTTTGTTGAAACTATATGATACTTATATGTTTTAGAAAGAGTTTCTGTAAATTGGGCTGAATGTCATGTTTGGGCCTTGCGCCAGTGCTGTTTGGACCCTTAGGGGCCTTTTCTTACTATCCTCTCATTGTTTTCGATTGAAAATCTATACTCAGTCATGTTTATACTTATTTACCGCATATCTCAGTTTTATGACTCTATTTTGATGCATATAAATATTTTGGGCTGAATGCCCTGTTTTACTGAAATGCCCGAGTGGCTTGAGAGCTTTATGATTGAGTGAGGCCGAGGGCCTGATTTGTGAGGATATTTATGGGATCGGGCTGCTCGCCGCATCATGTTGCATATTTATGGGATCGGGCTACACGCCGCAGCATGTTTGATATCAGCCGAGGGCCTGAGTGATTTATGCAATGATTTGGCTTGATATAGCGCTTGGGCTGAAGGAGCCCCTCCGGAGTCTATACACACCCCCAGTGAGTGCAGGTACCTACTGAGTGCGAGTGCCGAGTGCTGAGTGACTAGGAGGCATGAGTGATTGTGAGGTATGCCTGAGTGGCAAGAGTGATTGTGAGGTATGTCCGAGTGGCACGAGCGACTGTGAAGTTTGCCCGAGGGGCTGTATATGAGTGATGTTTTGCCCGAGGGGCTATTTATGATTTCATCATTTTTGCTCACCTTTGCATTTTTCCTCTGTCTGAAAACTGTTGAAAAATATCTTTAAATGGTTTTTACTGGAACTGGGTTTAAACGAGATATTTTGATTCAAATCCTGATTTTAAAAGCATGTGGTATTTTACTGAGATTTCCTGATATGAATGTTATATGCTTTATTGCTCATCACTACTTCTCAGTCTTTATTTATTGTTGTTACTTACTGAGTTGGCATACTCACGTTACTCTCTGTACCTTGTGTGCAGATTCAGGTGTAGCTGGATATGGTAGCGGTTATTGATTATTCTGGTTGCAGATTTTTCTTGGAGATAGCAAGATAGTTGTTTGGCGATTGCAGCCCTTGCTCTTCTCCCTCTTATCTTCCTCTAGTTGTATTTAACTATTTTCCAGGCTGTGTTAGCCTTGATATTGTTAGACAGATTGTAGTAGATGCTCATGACTAGTGACACCTCGATGTCGGGTTTTTCCTTCCGCACTTTTATTTTGATTGGAACTCCTTTACGAAGGTTTTTATGTTAAATAACATTGAAATTATCTTTGAAATAAAAATATCGGTTTGTTTTGGAAATGAGTCAGCTTGCCTAGTTCCACGATAGGCGCCATCACGACAGGGGTTAGTTTGGGTCGTGACATATGTGAACGACGTATAGGAGAGATGACGAGTGTCTATACGTTGTCAAATTAGTTGTTTGCATAATTACTTGAAAAATCATAAATCATTTTAAATCATGAATTAATTATTGTATTAATTGTTTCTGTCGTGTTCTTTGCTCAATATCATGCCTTGAATCCGATTTATGTGACTTAATTTCCACTTGACGTTTAGCATACTAATTATTAAAATGCCTATTACATCCTTAATTTCCACAATTAATTGCTACTTGTCATCACTTAATTCTAATAAATCATAATTATTGTATGCTTGTTGTCTTATAATTTCATATTAATTGTTGTATTTATTGGAATAATTTCTTTTATATGAATTAATAAATGAATATATTGGAGGAGTAGGTTGCACGCCGCAACGGAAATGAAAGTGAATATATTGGAGGAGCGGGTTGCACGCCGCAACGGAAATAAAAGTGAATATATTGGAGGAGCGGGTTGCGCGCCGCAACAGAATTGATTGAAATAAATACATTGGAGGAGCGAGTTGCACGCCGCAACAGAATTGATTGAAAAGATATATTAGGATCGGGTTACACGCTGCACTAGAATTGAATATAAATATATTGAGGGATCGGGTTGCACGCCGCAACGGAAACTGATTGAAATAATAATTGGTTATGACTGCCGAGTTGGCTTCAACTGTTGAAAAGAGATACCTGATTTATTTCTATTATTGTTGTTATTATTGTTATTGCGTACAGGTTAATGTAAGTGACCTGCCTTAGCCTCGTCACTACTTCTTCGAGGTTAAGCTCGGCACTTACAGGGTACATGGGGTTGGTTGTACTCATACTACACTCTGCACTTCTTGTGCAGATACCGGAGTTGGTCCCAGCGGCGTATAGTAGATTTGCTCGGATTCGGCTATTCGCAGGAGAATTGAGGTTTAGTTGCATGGCATTCGCAGTTCTAAAGTCCCCTTCCACTTTATCATAGCTGTGTATTTCTTTCAGACAGCTTTATTTGAATTATTCAGTAGCTCGTGCAATTGTGACACCAATTCTGGGATGGTATTTAGACATCGCTATTATTATGGATTATTCACTACATTTCAGACTTTAGTTCCGCATTTATTTCTTTGTTATTAATTAATTTAAAAATTGTTAAAAATGGCTAATATTATTCTAACGTTGGCTTGCCTAGCAAGTGAAATGTTAGGTGCCATCATGGTCCCGAAGGTGAGAATTTTGGGTCGTCACAAGCACAGACGCCCCGGTGAGGAGGTGTGAGAGGTTGACATTGGAGGGCCTACAGAGAGGTTGAGGTAGGCTAAAGAAGAGATGGGGAGAAGTAATTAGGCAAGACATGGCACAACTTAAGCTGATCGAGGACATGACCCTTGATAGGAAGGTATGGAGGTTGAGGATTAGGTTAGTAGAATAAGTAGTCTAGAGTGTTCATAACAGTAGTATTGGCATGCAGTCTCGCTTTCTATTGGTAGTAGGTTTTTATGACTAGCTATTGTTTTTTTTTCCATTGTTGATCACCTTACCTTACTGTCTTGTTGTTTCTATTCTCCCTTTATATGGCTTTTTGGTATTGTCCCTTCTTGTGTATTTTTTCATTAATGTGGTGCTATGCTTTCCTGAGCCGGGGATCTATTAGAAACATCCTATGTATCCTCACAAGGTAGGGGTAAGGTCTGCATGCACACTACCCTCCCCACACCCCACAGTGTGGGATAATACTGGGTATATTGTTGTTGATGATGTATAATTCATACTTGCATTAGTTATACATATGTTGAAAAAGTGTACCAAATAAAAATTTACTAATACACAAAGCTAATGCATGCATTATTTTCTCTAATGCACTCTAACAAACGACCTCTTTAAGTTTTTAATTTCTTAATATCTCGATACTGTTATAAAATAAGACTGTAAAGTAAATAAATCAAAGACAAGTATAAAGGGAGATTGATATTTTTATTCAACTTCAAACTGTAGTACATAATGAACTGAAAACTCCTCTATTTATAGAAGAAAGGAAGTAGTTGCGAGGCTTTTCAGGAAGCAGCTGCAAGGCTTTTCTTAAGCTGCTTGTAAGATGTCTGCATGAGCTGCTTGCAACCTGTCTATTTAATAAGAAGCTGATGCAAATCATTTCATTGAGTTGCTTGCAACTTGCCTGCATCAGCTGCTTGTAGATAAACTTCAACAGAGTACTAAATAGATAATCTTCTTCAGGAACATTATCTATAGTGGAGTAATAAATGGACATCCACAATATAATATTTTCATAACACTCCCCCTTGGATGTTCATTAAAAGATAATGTGCCTCGTTAAAACCTTACTAGGAAAATTCCAGTGGAAAAAATCCTAGTGAAGGAAAAAGAGTACACATATTTAGTAATAAGAAATTCTAGTTGCCTCATTAAAAACCTTACAGGAAAAACCTCATGGGAAAAACCTTAGTAAGGAAAAAAGAGTACAATGCGTATTTCACTCCCCCTGATGAAAACCTTGTTCCAAATATTTGAGTCTCTGCATTCCAATCTTGTATACCATTTTCTCAAAAGTTGAAGTTGACAAAGATTTAGTGGGAAAATCTGTTGGATTGTTACTTGAACGGATTTGTTGCACATCGATGTCATCATTTTTCTGAAGATCATGTGTGTAGAATAATTTTGGTGAAATGTGCTTCATTCTATATCCTTTTATAAATCCTCCCTTTAATTAGACCATGCATGCAGCATTGTCTTCGTATAATATTGTGGGTTTTTTCCTCACATTCCAAACCACATTTTTCTAGAATAAAATGAATTATTGATCTCAACCATAAGCATTCCCTACTTGCTTCATAAATAACTATTATCTCAGCATGATTTGAAGAAGTAGCAACAATAGATTATTTTGTGGGGTTCCATAATATGACAGTACCTCCACATGTAAATACGTACCCGGTTTGAGACCTAGCTTTATGGGGATCGGATAAATAACCTGCATCTGCATAACCAACAAGATTTGCAGTATCTTTGTTAGCATAAAACAAACTCATATCAAGAGTTCCCTTTAAATATCGCAATATATGCTTAATCCCATTCCAATGTCTCCGTGTAGGAGAAGAACTATATCTTGCTAGTAAATTAACAGAAAATTCTATGTCATGCCTTGTAGCATTAGCAAGATACATTAGTGCACTAATTGCACTGAGATAGGGTAATTCGGGACCAAGGAGTTCCTCATCCTCTTCTGGAGGTCGGAACAAATCCGTATTCACTTCAAGTGATCGAACAACCATTGGTGTACTCAATGGGTGCGCTTTGTCCATGTAAAAGCGTTTTAAGACCCTTTCTGTATAAGCAGATTGAAGGATAAAGATCCCGTCTGCTAAATATTCAATTTGCACACTAAGACAAAAAATTTCCCTTTGGAGCTCTTCTGGAGTTCCTATGAGATTTATGTCATTAACATAAACAACAAGTATAACAAACTCTGATGTTGTTTTCTTTGTAAAAATGCATGGACAAATGTCATCATTTATATAACCTTCATTCATCAATTTAGTGAGGCGAATATACCACATGCGCCCTGATTGTTTTAAATCATACAAAGATTTTTGTAATCTGATTGAGCACATTTCTCGAGACTTTGAATTATATGCTTCAAGCATTTTAAATCCTTCAGGGATCTTTATATATATTTGATCAAATGAGTCATATAGGTTATGACTTGCATCTAAATGGCATGACATTTTTAAGTGTCTGAACTATAGGTCTGATCCTCACAATATTGTGCACTATATTGTATCAAATATATCGTCGATGGTCGTTTTGTATCGGTTCCTAAGTGACATAACTTGTTGAGATCTCATCACTTTTTTTATTTTCAGGTACCTGAACTTCTTCTAGAGTTTCATGAAATGTTATGTCGTAGGCTCTTCTAGAGCTCATTTCCTCCACATTATGATTATTTTGATCATTTGCTCCTATTATTTTTCAAGGATTGTTACCTTTGAACCGATCGGTTTACTACGCTTCATGCATGCAATAAACTTTATCCTTCATGGACTTTAATTTTAATAGGAGCATTTGCAGCTGAAATATGATATTGAATTTTGGATCAGCAAATGCTTCTGGCATTTGATTTGAATTATCTTCTAAGTGAGGATCATATTAATGATAATTCGATTCATATAGCATATTTTTCAGCTGTTTATTCCATCCCCCAAATGTTAGAAAAACTAACTCATATCCCCAATCTTCTTTGGGAAGCCTATCTTTGTGCATTGTGGTAGAGAAATTAATCATATACCACACATCAAAAGTTATTATATAGTAAAAATATTTGGTTTCTGATCCTAAACCAATTGTGAGGGAATGACTTATCATATTTTGTTGTTCTGATACATACAAGTGTTGTTGTATGCAATTTAGAAAATCTTAGACCAACACATGAGGCTTTGTTCTCATAAGCAATAGTTTAGCTATTAATAGGAGGTATTCAATGCTAAACTAGTTTGGATATAAACCAGCATCTTCAAGATGAACTATCTTGATTTCATAATCTGAAAATTATGCTCTTACTTGAAAAAGGCAATTTCAAATGCCAAACTGCAAGTTGACAATAAACACACATGTAACCATCTCATATATGCATCTATAAGTGGTTCACATGATAGGTGAATGAGCCCATATTCACCTTTTATATATTCCATAATTCAGGGGTTTTATTCTCAACTTTAGCTGGTATAATCAATTTATTATGAGAACAAGCAACACAAGAGAATTCTTGAAGAATCTTCTAGTTCTTCAGTATATGCTTATCTGAATTCTCAAATAGCTCATTTAAAAATGGTAAATAAAAACTTCAAGTCTGTCATGGCATGTGCTATCTCTAAGCAAACTTCTGATTTACTATGGCATAAACTTTTACATCAGTAAACTTCTTATTTACTGTGGCTACTTTTATATCAGTAAATTTCTGGTTTACAGTAGCTTCTTTTGCCTCAGTAAAACTTCTGGTTTGCTGTGACTGCTTTTGTATTAGTAAACTTCTAGTTTACTGTGATACATGATATACTACAAATTGAAGAATAAGGCGGGTCACTTCTCACATACATATTATTTTATATAACGACCCGACTTGTCGTTTTAAGAATTTAAGGCCCGCCTGGCAGCATAAATCCCCGAGCATCTTCTTATTATGTGTATTGACTTGCGTGTGTTATTGAATTCAGTTACCGGATGATTTAGAGTGATTTGGGACACTTGGTCCCCAAAACGGAAGCTTAAGTCTTAGGATTTTACCGTAGTCGGAACTGCATTAAGACAACTCCGGAATAGAATTTTGATGATGTCAATAGCTCCGTATGGTGATTATGGACTTAGGAGCATGTCCGGAAAATTATTTGGAGGTCCGTAGAGGAATTTGGCTTGAAATGGCGAATGATGAATTTTTGGAAAGTTTGACCAGGGGTTGACTTTTTGATATCGGGGCCGAAATCCGATTCTGGAAATTGGAATAGCTTCGTTATGTCAATTATGACTTGTGTGCAAAATTTGAAGTCATTCCAAATTGATTTGATGTGTTTCGGCACAAGATATAGAATTTAAAATTTCAAAGTTCATTAGGCTTGAATTGGGGTATGATTTGTGGCTTTGATATTGTTTGATGTGATTTGAGCCCTCGAGCAGGTTCGTGTTATGTATTGGGACTGGTTGGTATGATTGGAGGGGGTTCCAGGGGCCTCGGGTTTGATTCGGGGTGGTTCCGGACCAAGTTTGGGTGTTTTGATGTTGTTGGCTGCTGGTTCTGGTGTTGTTCTTCGCGTTCGCGAGGAGCCTCTCGCGTTCGCGAAGAAGGATTTTGCTGTTAGGACTTTGTTCTTCGCGTTCGCGAACAGGTTCTCACGTTCGTGAAGAAGGAAATTTTGTTGTTCGTCGTCTGACTATAGAGGCTCATATCTTGCAATCTATAAGGAATTTGGAGATGATCCAAAAATAAAAGTTGTATCTCTTTGTGTCTAGTTTTCAGAAAGGTAAACCATTTATCATTTGAAATTGTGTACAAAATGTTATGGTGGATATACCATAGGCTATCCAAGAAGAGTTTGGAAATCTTTATTGCAGAGAGCTGACTTTGGCAGCTTATATCGCGTAATCTATAAGGAACTAGGAGATGAGAAGCAAATAAAAGTTATAGCCCTTGGAGTCTAGTTTTCAGAAAGTCAAACCATTCATATTTGGAGTTTCGTATAAAACGTTATGACCATTATACTAAAGGCTATCTGAGAAGAGTTTGAAAATGACTTTAGAAGAATTTGTTCATCGCGAACGCGAAGAACAAACCCCTGGGCAACAGAATAAAGTCCAAATTCGTGTCATTCTTCCATTTTTGGACCAAGGAAGCTCGGGTGAGGCGATTTCTCGAGAGTTTTTTAAGGAAAACATTGGGGTAAGAATTCCTAACTTGATTTTGGTTAAATTACATGAAACTATTGTTGTTTTTATCACTAAATTAGTGAATTGGGTTGAAATATTTAGAAAACCCTCTTTGTTTAAATTTAAGATTTGGAGGTCGATTTGTTATTGAAATTCAATAAAATTGGTATGGTTGAACTCGTATCGGAATTGGTGTTCAGATTTCATGAAAATTATATCGGGTTCCGAGAGGCGAGTCCCGCGTTGACCTTTGTTGACTTTTTGGAATAAAATTTTAAGTCGATGTATTATTATTCGGAATTATTTTCGATGAATTTTAATGAAGTTATACAATTAATTTGGACAGATTTGAGCTGTCCGGAGGTCAATTCAAAGAAGAAGGCTATTTTGGAATATCGGCCTAACTTCAAAAAGGTAAGTGTCTTGCTTAACCTCGAGTGGGGGAATTACCCCTTAGGCATCGAGTCTTATGTGCCATTTGTGAAATGTGAAAAGCCGTGTATGTAAGGTGACGAGTACGTACTCGACTTATATGTGTAAATTCTATTGAGTTAAAGTCCTGAGCATATTGTGTGGTAAATTGGGTAATTGTTGGTATATATTTAATCATCTAATTGTCGTGCCTAAATCCTTGTTGTTGTTGAATTTGTTGTTATATGACAATTTGATGTGATTGTTACTTGATTATTTATGTAATTCCGTGAATTTGTTGGTTTGATAATTATTGAAATTTAATTTCATTATGGATTTTCCCTTTGCAAATAATTAATTAAATGAGCTTAAGAAGAGGTGTTTATATAATTATTAAAAATTTGAATTTAATGAAGACTTTGCTTTATGTTGAGTAATTTCTATCTCTATTGATTGTTTTTGGGTGTTGTACACATTGTGTGGAGCTTTTTGCTATTTGTTGTGAAATTAAAATTGTGATATGAATTGATTTTGTTATGTTGCTGTGATAATTTCCCGTGTAAATTGTTGTGTTGTGTGAGTTGTTATTTTAGGGAGATAAGGGTGGCATTTCACCGTTGATATTATGTAGTTATAAGGGTGGCATTTCACTGTGGTGTTTGTTGAAATATTGTCTGGGCGGAGTAATAAGGGTGGCTATAGGAGCGATAATGGTGGCTATTGGTATTGTCTGGGCGGAGCGATAAGGGTGGCTATAGGAGTGATGAGGGTGGCAATAGGAGCGATAAGGGTGGCTATTGTCAGGGACGATATGTGATGATGTGGGGTTGTGGTGTTGATAATTTTCATGTGATGTTGTGATTTTCTTGTGTTTACTTTTATACCTTGTGCAATTTGTCTTGTTGTTGGTAAATTGATAACAATCTGATTTATGTTGAAATTGAGAACATGTGGCTATTTCCAGGCGGTTTATAAAATGAAATGTGGGCACGAGGTGCCGTGAGTAAATAATGAGGATATTTGGCACGTGAATTGTCCGTGCAGTTGTGATATAAAATGTGGGCACGAGGTGCTGTGATGAAATGATAATGATAATTGGCACATGAATTGTCCGTGCAGTTATGATATGAAATGAGGGCACGAGGTACCGAAAAAAGATAATGATTTAATTATAGGCACGAGGTTCCGTGGAAATATGAAAAAGGGCCGAGACCCATATTTTTATGATTATGAAATGAGGTGTCACATGGTGACTTTTAAATTGAAAGAATTATATTGAAAATATTTATTTGGAAGGATTTTTACTTAGAAAGTATTATATGAAAGAATTGTATTTGAAAGATATTTATTTGATGAAATTATATTTTAAAAGATTTATTGAAAGAATTATATTTGAAAAATAATTATTTGAGAAAATTATATTTGAAAGAGAGTTATGGGGAAAAATTATATGTGGAAAATATTTATTTGAAGGACTTGATTTAATTGGGTGTAATTATATTTATTAATTGTTGAGTGATATTAATGGTATTTTTGTTGTTTGTTGTGCATATCTTTGGTTGTTTTATCCTGCCCTTATTATTATTTGTTTCCTATTATGTTGTATATTATATTGCACAGGTTATTAGACTAGTGAGTGTCTTGACTGTACCTCGTCTCTACTCCATTGAGGTTAATCTTGATACTTACTGGGTACCGACCTTGGTGTACTCGTACTACACTTCTGCACATTTTTGTGCAGAGCCAGGTATTGGAGACATCGGACTTGAGAAGAGTTAAAGCGGGATCGTAAGGATTCAAGGTAGAGCTGCTTGGTCATCGCAGTCCCTTGGAGTCTTTTCATTTCATTGTACTATTAATTTTAATCAAACTGTATTGTATATTCGGTCCTCGTGATCATTCCATATATTCAGTTAGAGTTCGTGACTCAGTACTACCAGTCTTGGGAGGTTGTACATTCATATTTGGTCCGCTGTTAGTTTTGGTTACTTATTTAATTAAAAACAAATGGCTCCAAAAATGTAATTAAAATCAGCTTACCTAGTCTTAGAGACTAGGTGCCATCATGACGCCTGTGGGGGAATTTTAGGTCGTGACAAGTTGGTATCATAGCTCTAGGTTCATAGGTTTTACGAGTCACGAACGAGTCTAGTAGAGTCTTGCGGATCGGTACGGAGACGTCTGTACTTATCTTCGATAGGCTATAGAACTGTTAGAAAATTTCCACTTCTTTTATTCTTGTCGTGCGGATTTGTTGATTGTAGAATTTGAGCCTTTGTATCTCTATTCTCTCACAGATGGTGATGACACGTACGACCGGGTTAGCTGAGCAGACATCCGCGCATACTGCTAGGGCTGCAAGAGTCCGGGGCGGAGGTAGAGGTCGAGGAAGGGCACGTGCCACGATTGGAGCACCTGTCAGAGCAGCACTTGAGGAGCTTCTAGTAGCTCCAGCTGGGGGACAGGTACCAGAAGCACATGTTGTTACCCCCGGGCTTCAGGAGACTTTAGCACAGTTCCTGAGTATGTTTGGTACATTAACTCAGGCGGGATTGATCTCTGCTGCACCAAATATTTCGTAGATTGGGGGAGTAGCTCAGACTCCTACCACAACTCCAGAGCAGCATGTTAACGTTGTTCAGGTTCCGGGTGCAATACCGGTACAACCTGTTATTCCAGTTCGGCCTGAGGTCAGGCCAGAGGCATCAGAAGAAGAACAAAAGAGACTATAAAGGTTTAAGAGGTATAGTCCACCTACTTTCAGTGGCACAGCTACAGAGGATGCTCAAGGATTTCTAAAACAATTGTCACCGTATTCTCCACACCATGGGTATTGTGGAAGTGAGCGGAGATGTCTTTACTACATTTAAACTGTCAGGCGCAGCGTATCGGTGGTGGCAAATCTATGAAGAAGGTAGACCAGCCAATGCAACACCGCCAACTTGGGCTCAATTTTTGAAAATGTTCTTGAAAGAGTTTGTTCCCCAGACTCTCCGAGATGTGTGGCACACAGAGTTTGAACAGTTGCGTCAGGGCACTATGACAGTGTCAGAATATGCTATCAGGTTCAGTGAATTAGCCCATCATGCACCTATCTTGGTTCATACAGTAAGAGAACGGGTCCGCAAATTTATTGAGGGGCTCGATTATGATATTAAAATATGCATGGCTCGAGAGTTGCAAACTGATACTCCATTTCAACAAGTAGTGGAGATTGCAAGGAAGATTGAGGGTGTTTTAGGCGAGGAAAGGGAGTCTAAGAAGGACAAAAAGTTTCGAAGATCTGGAGGGTTCAGTGGATTTTACTCTTCAGCTAGGACCCGTTATAGCGGAGGCTCGAGCAGTCGGCCAGCGCAGTCCGCACATCAGATTATTCGGAGTGCTCCAGTAAGTTCTTGCGATGCACCACCGACACGAGATTCTTACAGTGGTTATTCCAGTTATCCGGCACAGACTCAGTACGAGCAGCCGCGACCTCAGAGGGGTTGTTATGAGTGTGGCGATACTAGGCACATCATGAGAGATTGTCCCAGACTTGGGAGGGGTGGATTTCATCACAATACTCCAACTACAAGCTTTATTCCAGTTGATACTCCACGTGCACAGTCAGCTAGAGGTGGAGGACGGGCGGGTAGTGAATGCCTAAGAGGTGGAGACCCGACCCATTGATATAATCGCTATGATTTGGCAGAGGCCAATACACCAGATGGTGTCATTACAAGTATGATCCTGCTTTTGTTATAAAAGGATATTTTCCCTTAATTTGATTCGGTTTTGAATATTGAGGTAAGTCCTTCTATTATGCTCCGCTTATGGGTAAGTTTTGTAATTTTGTGACCCACTTATATGTTATCCATATTGGGAGAATTGAGGGCTATAAGTCCAAAAGTAATTTTTTATTATTCATCACAGTGGGTTTAATGTGTTTCGAAATAATTAATTCTAATTTTTTTAATGAATTTTATGCCCTACCGGTATAAGGGTTCATTATGTGTTGTGAAAACTGTTTATGAAATATATGGAAAAGAAGAAAGAAAGGAAATTGAAAATTTTCAGTTGGCACAATGTGCAAAATACTTGTGATTCGGAGTTGAGCACGAGATCCTCGCAATTTTTATATGATGTGAAATATTTAAACCGGGCTACAAGCCGCGGTGGAAGTTATATAACGACGAGGTCCTTGCAGTGAAATAATTATGAGTTTAAAATTCTCCCTGTGTGAAATTTAATTTATACAATAATATTAATATGGAGTCATGCCTGTTAGGCTTATTTGATAATTCTTGTATATTTTCTGTGCATATTCAGCCATTTTCATGCTGTAAATATTGAGTTTTAGCCCTATGAGATGAGTGCCCAGGTGGCGTTAAATGTGACTTATTAATCCGAGTAAGTAATCATGAGGTCTTCATGCCTCACATTCTGTTGTCAGTGTTGTGAAAATTTGAAACGAGGTACTGGTTAATATGAGATTAATTGATGATGCTGGAATTAATTATGAACAGCTTTTAAGACCTGAGATGTGGTGATGAGCATACATATGATGTACTTCATGTCCTGATATCATAATGATAATGCAATGCTTGTAATGCTGAGATCAGTGTTATTGATATATACCTTGTGGATGTGTTGTTAGAAGTTATTTTGGTGTTACTCTGGGAGGTGGATAGGCCCATTTACAGGGGAGACTCTACCGAAATTTTCTGAAATATTTGGGAGTTAGAAAAAAAAATTGGGAGATTGATATGTTTGAAAGAAGAGATAAATTATGTTATGTGTTTGAGGACGAATGATCCTAAGCGGGGAAGAATGTAACACCCCAGAAAAATTTTGAAATACTTCAACACCATCAAGAAAGTTGATGTGTGCGTAGGCACGAGTTGCTAAAGCCAGTTGAGACTAATACCGTGTGTTGATGAAAAATCGGACTTTCTGAAATGTTTGAATGTAAGAAATTGGTCTTAAGTTTCACAAATATGGATAAAAGAAATAATCTCAAATGAGACGGTGTTGCAGGACTTACCACCAATGCAGTAACGTGGGACCAACCGTGAGTATATGTGTAAAAGTAAAAATTATCAATTCGGTAACCTTAGAATAATTATTAGTACGTTCGAGTACGAACGTTTGTTAAAGAGGTGGAGAATGTAACGACCCGACTTGTCGTTTTAAGAATTTAAGCCCCGCCTAGCGACATAAGGCCCTGAGCAGCTTCTTATTATGTGTATTGACTTGCGTGCGTGGTTGAATTCAGTTACCGGATAATTTGGAGTGATTTGGGACACTTGGTCCCCAAAACGGAAGCTTAAGTCTTAGAATTTTTACCGTAGTCGGAACTGTGTGAAGATGACTCCAGAATGGAATTTTGATGATGTCAATAGCTTTATATGGTAATTATGCACTTAGGAGCATTTTCGGAAAATTATTTGGAGGTCCGTAGAGGAATTTGGCTTGAAATGGCGAAAGATGAATATTTGGGAAGTTTGAACGGGGGTTGACTTTTTGATATCGGGGCCAAAATCCGATTCTAGAAATTGGAATAGCTTCGTTATGTCAATTATGACTTGTGTGTAAAATTTGAAGTCATTCGAGATTGATTTGATGTGTTTCGGCACAAGATATAGAATTTGAAATTTCAAAGTTCATTAGGCTTGAATTAGGGTATGATTCGTGGCTTTGATGTTGTTTGATGTGATTTGAGACCTCGAGCAGGTTCGTGTTATGTATTGGGACTGGTTGATATGATTGGACGGGGTCCCGGGGGCCTCGGGTTTGATTCGGGATGGTTCCGGACCAAGTTTGGGTGTTTTGATGTTGTTGGTTGTTAGTTCTAGTGTTGTTCTTCGCGTTCGCGAGGAGCCTCTCGCGTTCGCGAGGAGCCTCTCGCGTTCGCGAAGAAGGATTTTGCTGTTAGGACTTTGTTCTTCGCGTTCGCGAAGAGGTTCTCGCGTTCGCGAAGAAGGAAATTTTGTTGTTCGTCGTCTGACTTTAGAGGCTCATATCTCGCAATCTATAAGAAATTTGGAGATGATTCAAAAAATGAAAGTTGTAGCTCTTTGTGTCTAGTTTTCAGAAAGGTAAACCATTTGTCATTTGGAGTTGTGTACAAAAAGTTATGTTAGATACACTATAGGTTGTCCGGGAAGAGTTTGGAAATCTCTGTTGCACAAGGCTGACTTTGGAAACCTATATCTTGTAATCTATAAGGAATTGGGAGATGAGCAACAAATGAAAGTTATAGTCCTTGGAGTCTAGTTTTCAGAAAGTCAAACCATTCATCATTTGAAGTTGTGTATAAAAGGTTATGACCATTATACTAAAGGCTGTCTGAAAAGTGTTTGAAAATGACTTTAGAAGAATTTGTTCATCGCAAACGCGAAGGGAGTCTCGCGAACGCGAAGAACAAACCTCTGGGAAGCAGAATAAAGTTCAAATTTGTGTCATTCTTCTATTTTTGGACCAAGGAAGCTCGGTTGAGGCGATTTTTCGAGAGTTTTAAAAGGAAAACATTGGGGTAAGAATTCCTAACTTGATTTTAGTTAAATTACATGAATTTATTGTTGTTTTTATCACTAAATTAATGAATTGGGTTGAAAAATTTAGAAAACCCTCTTGAATTAAATTTAAGTTTTTGAGATCGATTTGTTATTGAAATTCAATAAAATTAGTATGGTTGAACTCGTATCGGAATGGGCGTTCGGATTTCATGAAAATTATGTCGGGTTCCGAGAGGCGAGTCCCGTGTTGACTTTTGTTGACTTTTTGGAATAAAATTTTTAGTCGACGTATTATTATCCGGAATTGTTTCCGGTGAATTTTAATGAAGTTATACAATTAATTTGGATAAATTTAAGCTGTCCGGAGGTCAATTCAACCAAGAAGGCTATTTTGGAATATCGGCCTAACTTCAAAAAGGTAAGTGTCTTGCTTAGCCTCGAGTGGGGGAATTACCCCTTAGGCATCGAGTCTTATGTGCCATTTGTGAAATGTGAAAAGCCGTGTACGCGAGGTGACGAGTACGTACTCGGCTTATATGTGTAAATTTTATTGAGTTAAAGTCCTGAGCATATTGTGTGGTAAATTGGGTAATTGTTGGTATATATTTAATCATCTAATTGTCGTGCCTAAATCCTTGTTGTTGTTGAATCTGTTGTTATATGACAATTTGATGTGATTGTTACTTGATTATTTATGTAATTCCGTGAATTTGTTGGTTTGAAAATTATTGTAATTTAATTTCATTATGAATTTTCCTCTGCAAATAATTAATTAAATGAGCTTAAGAAGAGGTGTTTATATAATTATTGAAAATTTGAATTTAATGAAGACTTTGCTTTATGTTGAGTAATTTCTATCTCTATTGATTGTTTTTGGGTGTTGTACACATTGTGTGGAGCTTTTTGCTATTTGTTGTGAAATTAAAATTGTGATATGAATTGATTTTGTTATGTTGCTGTGATAATTTCCCATGTAAATTGTTGTGTTGTGTGAGTTGTTGTTTTAGGGAGATAAGGGTGGCATTTCACCGTTGATATTATGTGGTTATAAGGGTGGCATCTCACTGTTGTGTTTGTTGGAATATTATCTGGGTGGAGCGATAAGGGTGGCTATAGGAGCGATAAGGGTGGCTATTGATATTGTCTGGGCGGAGCGATAAGGGTGGCTATATGAGTGATAAGGGTGGCAATAGGAGCGATAAGGATGGCTATTGTCAGGGACGATAAGTGATGATGTGGGGTTGTGGTGTTGATAATTTTCATGTGATATTGTGATTTTCTTGTGTTTACTTTTATACCTTGTGCAATTTGTCTTGTTGTTGGTAAATTGATAACAATCTGATTTATGTTGAAATTGAGACCCTGTGGCTATTTCCAGACGGTTTATAAAATGAAATGTGGGCACGAGGTACCGTGAGTAAATAATGAGGATATTTGGCACGTGAATTGTCCATGCAGTTGTGATATGAAATATGGGCACGATGTGTTGTGATGAAATGATAATGATAATTGGCACGTGAATTGTCCGTGCAGTTGTGATATGAAATGAGGGCACGAGGTACCGGAGAAATATGATGATTTAATTATGGGTACGAGATGCCATGGAAATATGAAAAAGGGCCGAGACCCGTATTTTTATGATTATGAAATGAGGTGTCACATGGTGACTTTTTAATTGAAAGAATTATATTGAAAATATTTATTTGGAAGGATTTTTACTTAGAAAGTATTATATGAAAGAATTGTATTTGAAAGATATTTATTTGAGGAAATTATATTTGAAAAGAATTATTGAAAGAATTATATTTTAAAAATAATTATTTGAGGAAATTATATTTGAATGAGAGTTATCTGGAAGAATTATATGTGAAAGACATTTATTTGAAGGACTTGATTTAATTGGGTGTAATTGTGCTTATTAATTGTTGAGTGATATTAATGGTATTCTTGTTGTTTGTTGTGCATATCATTGGTTGTTTTATCGTGCCCTTATTATTATTTGTTTCCTATTATTTTGTATATTATATTGCACAAGTTATTAGACTAGTGAGTGTCTTGATTGTACCTCGTCTCTACTCCATTGAGGTTAGTCTTGATATTTACTGGGTACCGACCGTGGTGTACTCATATTACACTTTTGCACATTTTTGTGCAGAGTCAGGTATTGGAGACATCGGACTTGAGAAGAGTTAAAGCGGGATCGTAAGGATTCAAGGTAGAGCTGTTTGGTTGTCGTAGCCCCTTGGAGTCTTTTCATTTCATTGTATTGTTAATTTTAATCAAACAGTATTGTATATTCGGTCCTCGTGATCATTCCATGTATTCAGTTAGAGTTCGTGACTCAGTACTACCAGTCTTGGGAGGTTGTACATTCATATTTGTTCCGCTATTAGTTTTCGTTACTTATTTAATTAAAAAAAATGGTTCCAAAAATGTAATTGAAATTGGCTTACCTAGTCTTAGAGACTAGGTGCCATCACGACGCCTATGGTGGGATTTTGGATCGTGACAAGTTGTTATCAGAGCTCTAGGTTCATAGGTTCTACGAGTCACGAACGAGTCTAGTAGAGTCTTGCGGATCGGTACGGAGACGTCTGTACTTATCTTCGATAGGCTACAGAACTTTTAGGAAATTTCCACTTCTTTCATTCCTGTCGTGCGGATTTGTTAATTGTAGAATTTGAGCCTTTGTATCTCTATTCTCTCACAGATGGTAAGGACACGTGCTACCGGGTTAGCAGAGCAGACATCTGCGCATACTGCTAGGGCTGCAAGAGGCCGGGGCCGAGGTAGAGATCGAGGAAGGGCATGTGCCGGGACTGGAGCACCTGTCAGAGCAGCAGTTGAGGAGCCGCCAATAGCTCCAGCTGGGGGCCAGGTACCAGAAGCACCTGTTGCTACCCCCGGGCTTCAGGAGACTTTAGCACAGTTCCTGAGTATGTTTGGTACATTAACTTAGGCTGGATTGATCTCTGTTGCACCAAATATTTCGCAGATTGTGGGAGTAGCTCAGACTCCTACCACAATTCCAGAGCTGCAGGTTCACGTTGTTTAGGTTCCGGGTGTAATACCTGTAACACCCCAGAAAATTTCAAAGTACTTAAGTGTAAAGCCCGGTAAAATATGCAAAGAAAATAATGTTTCATGGCGCCGGACTAGGCTTACGTGTTTGAACAATGCATTGGAAAGTAAAGGAAAAATTTTGCCGGAAAAGTGTGTTTATGCGGTCCATTATGCAATTGCATAATCACTCTGCTGGCCGCATAATGGCGACTATATGTTCCAAATGTGGATGGTCTCCGTGAAAGAATTTTGACTGAAGCTCACACTACTAGGTATTCCTTGCACCCGCGTTCTACAAAAATGTATCATGATCTTAAGGAAGTCTATTGGTGGAATGATATGAAGAGGAACGTGGCAGACTTTGTGGCAAGATGTCCAAATTGTCAGCAAATGAAGGTCGAACACCAAAGGCCCGGTGGGTTGACACAGAACATAGAAATTCCAATGTGAAAACAGGAAATGATTAATATGGACTTTGTGGTGGGATTACCGCGCACTCCGCGCAAGTTTGACTCAATTTTAGTGATTGTGGATCGACTCACAAAATCAGCACACTTTTTGCCGGTTAAGTCTACCGATACAGCGGAGCAGTATGCTCAGTTGTATATCAAAGAAATAGTCAGGTTGCATGGCACCCCAGTTTCCATCATTTCTTATCGGGGAGCACAATTCACTGCTAATTTTTGGAAGAAATTTCAGCAAGGTTTGGGTACTCAGGTGAATCTTAGTACAGCCTTTCACCCGCAAACTGACCGGCAGGCAGAGCGGACTATTCAAACGCTTGAGGATGTGTTGCACGCTTATGTTCTGGACTTCAAAGGTAGCTGGGATGATTATTTACCACTCATAGAATTTGCATACAACAATAACTATCATGCTAGCATTCAAATGGCACCGTTCGAGGCTTTATATGGTAGGAGATATAGATCTCCCATTGGGTGGTTTGAAATTGGGAAAGCAGAGTTGATAGGGCCAGACCTCGTGCATCAGGCTATGGAAAAAGTTAAAATCATTAAGGAGCGGTTGAAGACTGCTCAGAGTCATCAGAAATCTTATTCGGATGTTCGTCGTAGGGATTTGGAGTTCAAAGAAGATGATTGGGTATTCTTAAAAGCTTCCCCCATGAAAGGGGTAATGCAATTTGGTAAGAAAGGGAAATTGAGTCTGAGGTATGTCAGACCGTACAAAATCATTCAGAGGATCAGTGAGGTAGCATACAAGCTTGAGATACCACCTGAGATGTCATTAGTACACCTGGTGTTTCATATGTCTATGTTAAAGAAAGTAGTTGGAGACCCGACAGCCATTGTTCCGGTTGAGACTATTGAGGTAAATGAAGAATTGACTTATGAAGAGATTCCAGTTTCTATTATTGATCGACAAGTCCGAAAGTTGAGAAACAAAGAAATTGCATCCGTGAAAGTGCTATGGCGAAACCAACAGGCTGAAGAGGCTACTTAGGAGGCCGAAGAAGAAATGAAAAGAAAGTATCCTTATATATTTGAATAACCATGTAATTATGAGTTCTGCCTTATAAAAATGCTAAGGGATATTCCTATGAAGTATGTATGACTTGTACATTTGGTGTTAAGGGTGTTCCTTTCTGAAAATATATTGCTTATGTGGCCACAGTTGTTGTTGTTTTGTATTATGTTACGTCTTTGGAATATGTATATGTTGATTCGAATGTGTTTCTGGGGCTCTCTAACAGGTGGATAGGCCTAATAACAAAGGAAACTCTGGCCAAATTTTTGGAAATTTAGGGAGTTAGTCAAATTTGGGGTTGCTGGTGCGTGGTATGAAAGACTGAGTTGCATAAGATGCAAATAACAGAATTCGACCCTCATTCGAGGATGAATGATCCTAAGCGGGGGAGAATGTAACACCCCGGAAAATTTTAAAGTACTTAAGTGTAAAGCCCAGTAAAATATGCAAAGAAAATAATGTTTCATGGTGCCGGACTAGGCCAGTCCGGGGAAATTATGCGGTCGATTATGCGACCGTATAGTGACCACATACACAGGCAGATTTTGGCCAACTTTGGACACCAATATGCGACCGATATGCGGTCTGCATAACCATTATGCGGTCGCATATGCAACCACAGAACCTGTTCCGAAGCTTCATTTTTGGGTTTTTAAAACCCGACCCTACTTCGTTAAATACATATTTTGGGGAATTTTTGATAGATAATGTGACATTTTAGAGTAAGAGAGGGTGCCCTAGAGTGAGAAGGTGTTCTCCAATAATTGTTCTTCAATTCTTGCCCAAGTTTTGGAAGATTGGGAAGGGAAACTCACTAGGTCTTCATCCTAGAGGTAAGATTCTACAGCCTAACCCTTAATTTCGAATTCGTGTAGAAATGGATAATAAGCAAGATAATTTCTGGGCAAGAGGGTTGGTTATTATACATGCATGTGTTATCAAGGGGTGTAGAAAGATTGTTGAGCTAAAAATGGTAAAGGTTGGGTTGTGGGATGATGGAATCCTCCATAAAAGGATATTGAAAACTTATTGCACATCTAGTGTTTGATAAAATGCTCAAATGAGCTAGAACCATGATCATCTTCCTAATTTTGGTTTAATTTGTTATATTTCTAAAATATTTTGAAGTTGCTAAGAATTTCGGAACGTTTAGAGAGTAAGGAACCTCAAGTGAAGTATGTTGGCTAAACTATTCTTTAAGAGTTGGAATTCTCATTATCCTTGTGAGTTCCGAGATGTTGATTATAAATCGAGTATTCCGATCAGATTTGTGATGAAGATATATGTTCAATTCGTATTTCAAATGCCTTTATCATATTGCATTATAAATTGAGGATGTGTCCCAAACTATGGATTACGTATCCACATGTTATAATTTCTAGTCATGATTTATGTGAAAGGTATTATGCCAAGTTGTGTAGAGATTGTGATTATGATATACCTCCACCCGCATACATTGGGGTGAGGCGGCATGACCGCTTTGTGTGGGGATTATGGTATAAAGATTGTGATTGTGATACACCTCCACCCGCATATATATTGTGGTGAGGCGGCATGACAGCTTTGTGTAGGGATTATGGTATTGTGGGACTGTACCTCCACCCGCTTACATTGGGGTGAGGCGGTAAGACCGCTTTGTGTATAGTTTTGATATTGTTGTGGAACCACCACCCGCATACATTGGGGTAAGGCGGAATAGCCGCTTTGTGTTGGTATTGGTATCGTTGATGCATTTCCACCCGCATACATTGGGGTGAGGCGGCATAGCCGCTTTGTATAAATTCTTAGTACTGTGGTTATATATCCACCCGCATACATTGGGGTGAGGCGGCAGGGCCGCTTGATTAGAGTTGTGGTATTGTACGTACACCTCCACCTGCATACATCAGGTGAGGCGACGGGGCCGCTTTGTGTGAAGATGGTTACATATGAGCTCATCTTAAATCGTATAAATATTGTTGATAGCTTTTAATAAGCTTGCTATGGTTGAGACAGTTATCTATATTATTCTATTTCCGCACTGGTTCATCATAATTATCTTGTATTTCTAAATTTTTAAATTGGTTTTTAGTTTTCATACTAGTACTATTCGACGGTACTAACGTCCCTTTTGTCGGGGGCGCTGCATCTTTAAATGGATGCAGGGGGTTCCACAGCAGGAGACATTGATCAGTGATAGCAGTACACCTTCTTCCCAGCTAACTTGGTGAGCCCCACTTCATCCCGGGGTCATGTATCTTTTGATCTTTATGTATTATGGTTGAGGTATAGCTGGGGCCTTGTTACCGGCATTATCATTGTACTCATCTTTATCTATAGAGGCTCTGTAGACACAGTGTGGGTTGTGTATTGGTGTTGGGAAAAAGACAAACTATGTTATGTTGTGGTTGTATTACTTGTCCATTTGAGACTTTAAAAATGATGAAACTATTGGTAAGAAATTGGTAATTGCAGATATGACCACTTTATTGTTTAATTAAGGAAAACATATATTCTCTTTATTCATGAATGAGTTTGGGTAGAAGGAATCTAATAGGCTTGCTCGGTCGGGTTTACTCGGTTGAGCGCCGGTCGCGCTCCTCGGTTTTGGGGCGTGACAATACCGGTACAACCTGTTATTCCGATTCGGCCTGAGGTCAGGCCAGAGGCATCAGAAGAAGAACAAAAGAGACTTTAAAGGTTTAAGAGGTATAGTCCACCTACTTTCAGTGGCACAGCTACAGAGGATGCCCAAGGAATTCTAAAACAATTATCACTGTATTCTCCACACCATGGGTATTGTGGAAGTGAGCGGAGTTGTCTTTACTACATTTCAACTGTCAGGCGCAGCGTATCGGTGGTGGCAAATCTATGAAGAAGGTAGACCATCCAATGCAACACCACCAACTTGGGCTTAATTTTTTGGAAATGTTCTTGAAAGAGTTTGTTCCCCAGACTCTCCGAGATGTGTGGCACACAGAGTTTGAACTGTTGCGTCAGGGCACTATGACAGTGTCAGAATATGCTATCAGGTTCAGTGAATTAGCCCATCATGCACCTATCTTGGTTCCTACAGTTAGAGAACGGGTCCGCAGATTTATTAAGGGGCTCGATTATGATATTAAAATATGCATGGCTCGAGAGTTGCAAACTGATACTCCATTTCAACAAGTAGTGGAGATTGCAAGGAAGATTGAGGGTGTTTTAGGTGAGGAAAGGGAGTCTAAGAAGGCCAAAAGGTTTCGAAGATCTGGAGGGTTCAGTGGATTTTACTCTTCAGCTAGGACACATTATAGCAGAGGCTCGAGCAGTTGGCTAGCGCAGTCCGCACATCAGATTACTCGGAGTGCTCCAGTAAGTTCTTACGATGCACCACCGACACGAGATTCTTATAGTGGTTATTCCAGTTATCCGGCACAGACTCAGTACGAGCAGTCGCGACCTCAGAGGGGTTGTTATGAGTGTGGCGATACTAGGCACATCATGAGAGATTGTCCCAGACTTGGGAGGGGTGGATTTCATCAGAACACTTCAACTACAAGCTTTATTCCAGTTGATACTCCACGTGCACAGTCAGCTAGAGATGGAGGACGGGCAGGTAGTGGATGCCTAAGAGGTGGAGACCCGACCCGTTGATATAATCGCTATGATTTGGCTGAGGCCAATACACCAGATGGTGTCGTTACAGGTATGATCCTACTTTTGTTATAAAAGGATATTTTCCCTTAATTTGATTCGGTTCTGAATATTGAGGTGAGTCCTTCTATTATGCTCCGCTTATGGGTAAGTTTTATAATTTTGTGACCCACTTATATGTTATCCATATTGGGAGAATTGAGGGCTATAAGTCCAAAAGTAATTTTTTATTATTCATCACAGTGGGTTTAATGTGTTTCGAAATAATTAATTCTAATTTTTTTAATGAATTTTATGCCCTACCGGTATAAGGGTTCATTATGTGTTATGAAAACTGTTTATGAAATATATGGAAAAGAAGAAAGAAAGGAAATTGAAAATTTTCAGTTGGCACAATGTGCAAAATACTTGTGATTCAGAGTTGAGCACGAGATCCTCGCAATTTTTATATGATGTGAAATATTTAAACCGGGCTACAAGCCGCGGTGAAAGTTATATAAGGACGAGGTCCTTGCAGTGAAATAATTATGAGTTTAAAATTCTCCCTGTGTGAAATTTAATTTATACAATAATATTAATATGGAGTCATGCCTGTTAGGCTTATTTGATAATTCTTGTATATTTTCTGTGCATATTCAGCCATTTTCGTGCTGTAAATATTGAGTTTTAGCCCCATGAGATGAGTGCCCAGGTGGCGTTAAATGTGACTCATTAATCCGAGTAAGTAATCATGAGGTCTTCATGCCTCACATTCTGTTGTCAGTGTTGTGAAAATTTGAAACGAGGTACTGGTTAATATGAGATTAATTGATGATGCTGGAATTAATTATGAACTGCTTTTAAGACCTAAGATATGGTGATGAGCATACATATGATGTACTTCATGTCCTGATATCATAATGATAATGCAATGCTTGTAATGCTGAGATCAGTGTTATTGATATATACCTTGTGGATGTGTTGTTAGAAGTCTTTTTGGTGTTACTCTGGCAGGTGGATAGGCCCATTTACAGGGGAGACTCTGCCGAAATATTCTGAAAAATTTGGGAGTTAGAAAAAATAATTTGGGAGATTGATATGTGTGAAAGAAAAGATAAATTATGTTATGTGTTTGAGGATGAATGATCCTAAGCTGGGAAGAATGTAACACCCCAGAAAAATTTTGAAGTACTTCAACACCATCAAGAAAGTTGATGTGTACGTAGGCACGAGTTGCTAAAGCCAATTGAGACTAATACTGTGTGTTGATGAAAAAACGGACTTTATGAAATGTTTGGAGTGTAAGAAATTGATCTTAAGGTTCACAAATATGGATAAAAGAAATAATCTCAAATGAGATGGTGTTGCCGGACTTACCTCCAATGCAGTAACGTGGGACCAACCGTGAGTATATGTGTAAAAGTAAAAATTATCAATTCGGTAACCTCAGAATAATTATTAGTACGTTCTAGGACGAACGTTTGTTAAAGAGGTGGAGAATGTAACGACCCGACTTGTCGTTTTAAGAATTTAAGCCCCGCCTGGTGACATAAGGCCCTGAGCAGCTTCTTATTATGTGTATTAACTTGCGTGCGTGGTTGAATTCAGTTACCGGATGATTTGGAGTGATTTGGGACACTTGGGCCCCAAAACAGAAGCTTAAGTCTTAGGATTTTTACCGTAGTCGAAACTGTGTAAAGACGATTCCGGAATGAAATTTTAATGATGTCAATAGCTCCGTATGGTGATTATAGACTTAGGAGCGTGTCCGAAAAATTATTTGGAGGTCCGTAGAGGAATTTAGCTTGAAATGGCGAAAGATGAATTTTTGGAAAGTTTGACCGGGGGGTTGACTTTTTGATATCGGGGCCGAAATCTGATTCTGGAAATTGGAATAGCTTCATTATGTCAATTATGACTTGTGTGCAAAATTTGAAGTCATTCCAGATTGATTTGATGTGTTTCAGCACAAGATATAGAATTTGAAATTTCAAAGTTCATTAGGCTTGAATTGGGGTATGATTCATGGCTTTGATGTTGTTTGATGTTATCTGAGGGCTCGAGCAGGTTCGTGTTATGTATTGGGACTTGTTGGTACGATTGGACAGGGTCCCGGGGGCCTCGGGTTTGATTTGGGGTGGTTCCGGGCCAAGTTTGGGTGTTTTGATGTTGCTGGTTGCTGGTTCTAGTGTTGTTCTTCGCCTTCGCGAGGAGCCTCTCGCATTCGCGAAGAAGGATTTTGCTGTTAGGACTTTGATCTTCGCATTCGCGAAGAGGTTCTCGCGTTCGCGAAGAAGAAAATTTTGTTGTTCGTCGTGTGACATTAGAGGCTCATATCTTGCAATTTATAAGGAATTTAGAGATGATCCAAAAATTAAAGTTGTAGCCCTTTGTGTCTAGTTTGCAGAAAAGTAAACCATTTGTCATTTGGAATTGTGTACAAAACGTTATGGTGGATAAACCATAGGCTGTCCGAGAAGAGTTTGAAAATCTCTGTTGCACAGGGCTGACTTTGGAAGCTTATATCTCATACTCTATAAAGAATTGGGAGATGAGCAACAAATGCAGGTTATAGTCCTTGGAGTCTAGTTTTCAGAAAGTCAAACCATTCATCATTTGGAGTTTTGTATAAAGAGTTATGACCATTATACTAAAGGCTGTCTGAGAAGAGTTTGAAAATGACATTTGAAGAATTTGTTCATCACGAATGCGAGGGGAGTCTCGCGAACGCAAAAAACAAACCACTGGGCAGCAGAATAAAGTCCAAATTCATATCATTCTTCCATTTTTGGACCAAGGAAGCTCAGGTGAGGCGATTTTTCAAGAGTTTTTCAAGAAAAATATTGGGGTAAAAATTCCTAACTTGATTTTGGTTAAATTATATAAATCTATTGTTGTTTTTATCACTAAATTAGTGACTTGGGTTGAAAAATTTAGAAAACGCTCTTGGTTTAAATTTAAGATTTGGAGGTCGATTTGTTATTGGAATTCGATAAAATTGGTATGGTTGAACTCGTATCGGAATGGGTGTTCGGATTTCATGAAAATTATGTTGGGTTCCGAGAGGCGAGTCCCGCGTTGACTTTTTGGAATAAAATTTTAAGTCGACGTATTATTATCCGGAATTATTTCTGATGAATTTTAATGAAGTTATACAATTAATTTGGATAGATTTGAGCTGTCCGGAGGTCAATTCAAACAAGAAGGCTATTTTGGAATATCGGCCTAACTTCAAAAAGGTAAGTGTCTTACTTAACCTCAAGTGGGGGAATTACCCCTTAGGCACCGAGTCTTATGTGCCATTTGTGAAATGTGAAAAGCCGTGTACGCGAGGTGACGAGTACGTACTCGGCTTATATGTGTAAATTTTATTGAGATAAAGTCGTGAGCATATTGTGTGGTAAATTGGGTAATTGTTGGTATATATTTAATCATCTAATTGTCGTGCCTAAATCCTTGTTGTAGTTGAATCTGTTGTTATATGACAATTTGATGTGATTGTTACTTGATTATTTATGGAATTCCGTGAATTTGTTGGTTTGATAATTATTGGAATTTAATTTCATTATGGATATGAATTGATTTTGTTATGTTGCTGTAATAATTTTTCGTGTAAATTGTTGTGTTGTGTGAGTTGTTATTTTGGGAAGATAAGGGTGGCATTTCACCGTTGATATTATGTGGTTATAAGGGTGATATTTTACTGTTGTGTTTGTTGGAATATTGTCTGGGCGGAGCGATAAGGGTGTCTATAGGAGCGATAAGGGTGGCTATATGAGTTATCTGGAAGGAATTATAATTGAAAAATAATTATTGGAGAAAATTATATTTGAAAGAGAGTTATTTGGAAGAATTATATGTGAAAGACATTTATTTAAAGGACTTGATTTAATTGGGCGTAATTGTGCTTATTAATTGTTGAGTGATATTAATGGTATTCTTGTTGTCTGTTGTGCATATCATTGGTTATTTTATCCTGCCCTTATTATTATTTGTTTCCTATTATTTTGTATATTATATTGCACAGGTTATTAGACTAGTGAGTGTCTTGACTCTACCTCGTCTCTACTCCATTGAGGTTAGTCTTGATACTTACTGGGTACCGACCGTGGTGTACTCATACTACACTTCTGCACATTTTTGTGCAGAGCCAGGTATTGGAGATATCGGACTTGAGAAGAGTTAAAGCGGGATCGTAAGGATTCAAGGTAGAGTTGCTTGGTTGTCGCAGTCCCTTGGAGTCTTTTCATTTCATTATATTGTTAATTTAAATCAAACAGTATTATATATTCGGTCCTCGTGATCATTCCATGTATTCAGTTAGAGTTCGTGACTCAGTACTACAGTCTTGGGAGGTTGTACATTCATATTTGTTTCGCTGTTACTTTTGGTTACTTATTTAATTAAAAAAAAATGGCTCCAAAAATGTAATTGAAATCGGCTTACCTAGTCTTAGAGACTAGGTGCCATCACGACGCCTGTAGTGGGATTTTGGGTCGTGACATATTTACCCCCTATGATTGTGGAAATATGAAGATTTTCAATCTTTCAGTCATTTGTAGTCTCAATATGATAGTCATTTGTATTAGTAAACTTCAGGTTTACTACAACATTATGTTTTGACCATAATCATATAATATAAATGACATATTTGTATATAAGCTCTTCGAGAGCCTTAATTTATTATCCACAATCTAATATTATTTGGACCCTACTGGTGTCACGTGTCTTCTAGACAAACACTTAATTTTTTTCGGGAGTTTTTATTACATTTTATACTATCAAATATTGCTCAGACACTTCTGGTATCATAAGATAAAATCATAATAAAAAAATAAAATATAAAGACAATTGTTTAAGCACAAGAAAACACCTCTTCATAATACTTTCCTACTTCATGAGAAAATTTCAATTTTGTTACTTCTTCAGAAGCAAATTTAAAATACGAAATATTGAGTATATATTCCATCAATCATATTAACTCTTCTAGGGGTGAATTGTAATATATTTACATCAAGAGCGCGTTCATATTTACGGCTTTATTAATACTATCGCATTCACTTCAGGGAATGAATTCATATTTATCAAAAATTCTCATCCTTCAGGAAATCGAACATAATTATCTGAACGCGCATTAATCACATCAAATTGTGATGCTTCAACCTCTTTTAAAATATTTACTACTTCAGGAGCAAATCGAGGCGTGCATGTAATATAGAGAATATTTCTCTAGTTTATCTTTAATTGTAACCATATAAAGCCTAAATTATCACTTTTGGTGGTCATAGGCATATACCACTTCGGTGGTTAACAAAATTTAGTTATAATGAGATATACGAAACATAACCACTTCTGGTGGTTGTATATTTTTTGCAAATTCTGCTGGAGTTTAAGTGGATCTAACAATGTTATCCACTTTGTAGTCCTTCATTAAGATAATTAGGATGAAAACAAATACCAAAATAGGTATTGTATACGTAACATATAACCAAGCAAGCGATGATAAAGATATAAAAATATAAGTAAAAAGCTCAAATTAATTTATGCAAATTTGGTCACTCCAGATGTAAGTGATATCTACATCACTACTGCCAAGAAGAAAAACTCACCTCTTCAAGGATATAATATGTCTTATGATGCTCGGAATGAACAAGATCTAACCACAGAGATAAGAGCGTCACCTTACATCGGAGGTGAACACACCTCAAGGATATAATCTGCATATGATGCTCGGAATGAACAAGATCTAATCACAGACATAAGAATGTCTCCTTACATCGGAGATGAACAGTGAAATAGAAATTAAATTCGAAGTAAGTGCTCAAAATAGCAGTCTCGTACAGATAACGTGTTATAAAATAAAAATTATAAATTAAATAAATCGAAGACAAGTATAAAGGGAGATTGATATTTTTATTCATCTTCAAACTGATGTACATAATGAACTGAAAACTCCTCTATTTATAGAAGAAAGGAAGTAGTTGCGAGACTTTTCAAGAAGCAGCTGCAAAACTTTTCTTTAGCTGCTTGTAAATTGTCTGCATAAGCTGCTTGCAGATAAACTTCACTAGAGTACTAAATAAATAATTTTTTTTACAATAATAAATGAATATTCACGATATTATATTTTCATAACGGATGCAAGAAAACAATGTTTAATTTCCTCTGACATGCCGAAGACTTGCATAAAACAGCTTTACGAGCACAATCCTCAAGACTATTGAGTTGTCACAAGCACCGGTCTACTTTATTGCAAAGCTTTTTAGCAAGGAAATGAATGCTCTTTAGGAGAGTGCACAAAATCCTGTGGGTCGTTTGATTGGCTGTTACAGTGTATGAATTATGCATATATTAATTATACAAATATTAGTTATATATATAATATTAATTATGCATGAATAAATAATGAAGAAATTAGTTATGCATGTATTAATTATGCAGGGATAAATTATGTAAGATTGAATTATTAGAATTAATTATGCATGAATTAGTTATGCGAAAATTAATATTTGATAGTTATATAAGGATTAGTAATATAAATGTAATGTGAGTGTTATTTATTATTAGCTTACTTTATTTTATTAAAATTGTTAGTATAATTTAAATATATTTTTTTTAAAAAAAAATACAAGTTTAAATAAAGAATATTCTTGTCATTTAGTGTTTACAAGTATTATATAAGTTATTCATAAATAATACATAGAATCACTCATAACTTATACATATATTAGTTATGAATAAAAGAAAAATATGAACCAAACATTGTATTAGCAATATAAACAATCAAATATTGTATAACTTATGCTACCTTCTATGTGAAGATTATTTTTTCCTTTTAACCAAATAATGTATAAAGTTATCATAATTTTAACACATGGATAACTCTAGGGGCTACTATCAAAGGAATAAGCTTAACAGCCGTGTAAAAATAAGACTTTATTTTTACTGTATACAACAGCAGAATGTAGTGTAAAAAGTTTGTGTTGCTGTGTAAATTCCCAAGTTGAATTAATCAGCAATACAAAAAAAAAATTACGCTACATTCTGGCGTTGTTGCAAACAAAACTGCTTACTGCTCAAGCTACTCTAATAATCTTCTAAATAACTTAAATATGTATTATTTCAATGTGTATGGAGTCAAAACTTGTTAGCAAGAGTGTATGTATATATAGATACAAGCAAGCAGCTAAATAACAACCCTTTGCAAGGTTGAAGGAAATCTAATACGTGAAATCTTTGCTCTGCGTCTCAGATCTGGACAAAATAAAGCTGTTCCTCTGGCACTCTCTGATCTACAAATTTCTTTTGGCAGAAATCAAATGATGAGTACAAAATAGTATAAATATAGAAAAAATGAATGTTCCCAAACAGATAAACTCTACATACTTCAGTACCCAGAAATAGCAAACAAGATCTAGAGAAGACTAAAAAACATGAAATTAGATAGTATTGTGGTAATACTTATTAAGTAGAAAACATATATAAACAACACCAACAACAAACTCAGTATAATCTCACAAAGTAATCTGATATATGAATAGTAATATATACGCAAATCTTAAATTAATGTCAAAGGATGAAGAGAAATTAATGAAGAGCTCCCTTCAATCCAAAAAGAGATCCAACTTAGAGTAATGAAGCTCCTGACATATGCAAGCCACAAACCTATCCAACAATATTAGTATTATTGGAATTAGGGCTGAGGAATCCATAGGTCAGCAACTTAATTTTTACCAGTTAGATCCTCTTTGAACTTCAAGGAGCTCCACCCTCAAAACCCTAATCTTCTTACATCACCCAAACAAAAAAAGGACAAAAAAGTCAATGCACTTCTTACAACAACCACAACCCTGATCCTGTCCAAAAAACTACCCATCAACTTCCAACACCTACCATTCCCAGACCAAACCACCATAGCAAGAATGAAAAAATACTTCAAAAAAATAACATATGCCACAATAAATAAATCAAGTAAAAGCTGATAGATAAAAGAAGAAGGCTAGGATACAAGAAAACCGCTCGTTAGACCAAACAGGAAAAGAAGTGAGTATTGCCACAACGTTTAGATAATAAAAAGAAGAGAAGAGGAGACTACATGTCACGGAACCGTTTTTCTGAAGGTTCGGCGAGGGCAGCAAAGTAAGCCTGACTGCTACCTAGCTTCAGCCCTTAGACAATAATTAGCACAATCGTGCTAAAGCGATGGCAATCACACGAAACAAGCAAGAAAGCTTTGAAATAAAGAGACTCGAATTTGGGAGGCAAGTGCCAATTTTCTGTTGTGTTTATTCAATATCTGATGCCTTACAAAGAATGAAAACAAAGCCTATTTATAGAACTAAAATGGCTATACAAAGGGTTGGTTGGCTGTCTAAAACAGCTTGGTGCATTCCAGCCTGGAAAGGTGCCTGGATTCCTGGATGAAAAGCTGCCTGGATTCCTGCCTGGATTCCTTAATGGGAAGTTGCCTGGATTCCTGCATGAAAACCTGGAAAGGCAGACTTTGTGGGATATGATGTCAGCCATGACCTTCTGATGGTAGTCCGAGAGTTGAGCTCGGACAAGGCTCGCTATCGCTGGTTTTGCTGAAAATTAATAGGTGCGATGGCGGGGCGGTGCACGCTCCCCTACCTGAAATGGCGACGACCCCGGCGCCACACAACTGAAGATAATCGTGGACTTGTTCCTTGAACTGCCACAAGTCTTCAAACTTCTCCCATGATGCCTCCTCTAACGAAGTTCCTTTCCAATGAACAAGGAACTGCGCGCTTGAATTGCCCCATCCTTTTCCACGGACCAACTGATGGTCTATGATGGCCTCCAACTGCTTGTCTGTTGCTGGCGGAGTAGCAAAGATCTGGCTTCGACTGGTCTGCGCCCGATCCTTGTCTTCCATGTCTTCGAAATATGGTTTAAGTTGGCTAGCATGGAAGACTGGATAGATTTTCAGATGACGCGGCATGTCCAGTCGATATGATATTATCCCCACTTTGGCAACAATTTCGAACGGACCCTCATATCGGCGAATCAAACTATGATGTACGCCTCGCAGTGATTTGAACTGCCGTGGATTTAGTTTCACCATGACCCTGTCTCCAATCCGGTAATTGACTGGACGACGTTTCCGATCTGCAAATTTCTTCATTTTACGCGCAGCCTTGTCAAGATATGACCTGGCTAGATCGGCTTGTTCCTCCCAAAACTTGGCCATGTGAAAAGTCCCCGGATTCTTCAATCCGACGTTGGCGGGCAATGACTGAGGAGTGTTGGGCTGTTGCCCAGTTGCAAGCTCGAAGGGACTCTTCCCAGTCGCTTCGCTGCGTTGCAAGTTGTAAGAGAATTGAGCTATGTCCAGTAGCTTAGCCCAGTCTCTCTGATTGGCGCTGACATAATGCCTCAGATAGCATTCAAGCAAGGCATTAATCCTTTCCGTTTGCCCATCTGTCTGTGGATGGAAACTTGTTGAGAAGTGCAATTGAGTTCCCAACAAGCTGAACAATTCTCTCCAGAATGCGCCTGTGAAACGAGGGTCTCGATCGCTTACAATGTGCTTAGGCACACCCCAATATTTCACGATGTCCCTCAAAAATATACGTGCTGCCTCCTTAGCTTTGCAACCGGCAGTGGTGGCCGAGAATGTTGCATACTTGGTGAACCTGTCGACAACCACCATAATGGTGCCGAATCCCTCCGAATTTGGCAAACACGTGATGAAGTCCATGGTTATGCTGTCCCATGGCTTCGCCGCAACTGGCAGCGGCTCAAGTAATCCCCCTGGAAGCTTGGATTCCACCTTGTCTTGCTGGCAAACTAGACAAGTGCGTACATATACCTCGATGTCGTCCCGCATCCGAGGCCAATAATAAGAAGACTCGATCAGGGCCATTGTGCGTTTTTGCCCTGGATGACCTGCCCAGGCAGAGTCATGGCCTTCCTTCAGAAGAGTACGCCGGAGATTTGCCCATTTGGGCACGTAAATCCTCTTGCCAGAGGTATACAAGAGACCATCTTCCTCCCAAAAGCGCTGAGTTTTGCCTTGACTGGCCAAAGCAAAAAGTTGTTTAGCTACGGGATCGAGTTGCATACCTTCTTTGATGGTCTGGATGATGCCACTGCTTGCTGAGCTAACCATGTTTGCCAATATTGTCTTGCGACTTAAAGCATCGGCTACTACGTTAGCTTTTCCTGGCTTGTACTCTAGGGTGTAGTCGAATTCTGCCAAGAAATCTTGCCAACGAGCTTGCTTGGCAGATAGCTTCTTCTGCGTCTGGAAGTAGCTTGTTGCAACGTTGTCAGTCTTGACAACAAAATGTGCTCCCAGCAAATAATGACGCCAAGTCCTTAAGCAGTGAACTACAGCAGTCATTTCCTTCTCTTGGACAGTGTAACGCCTTTCAGCGTCATTCAGCTTTCGACTCTCAAAAGCTATAGGATGGCCATCTTGCATCAGCACTCCTCCTATAGCAAAGTCAGACGCATCAGTCTGGACTTCAAATACCTTCGAGAAATCAGGCAGGGCCAATACGGGTTCCTTGGTGATTGCTGCCTTGAGTTTCTCGAATGCCTTCTGGCATATGTCGCTCCATTCCCACTCTCTGTCCTTCTTCAGCAAGTCAGTGAGGGGAGATGCAATAGCCGAGTAACCAAAGATGAATCTCCGATAATAGTTGGCTAAGCCAAGAAAGGACCGAAGTTCCGGCACCTTTGTTGGAGCTTCCCAGTCGTGGATAGCTTCCACATTGTCCCTATCCATCCGAATTTCCCCGTGGCTGATTATATGCCCAAGGAATTGTACTACGGGCTGTGCAAAGCTGCATTTATCCCGCTTGACGCACAGATCATTTTCCTTTAGTACCTGGAATACCTTGCGGAGATGTTCTGCATGGTCCTCCATGTCGTTGCTGTAAACCACGATATCATCTAGATAGATGACAATGAACTGATCCAAGAAGGGATGGAATAGTTTGTTCATCAAAGTGCAGAAGGTTGCTGGAGCGTTTGTTAAACCGAATGGCATTACCAACCATTCAAAAGCCCCATATCGTGTAACACAGGTTGTCTTGGGCTCGTCTCCATCAGCAATCCGCACTTGGTAATAACCTTTCCTCAGATCCATCTTGGTGAACACCTTTGCCTGCCCCAAACGATCAAATAAATCAGCAATAAGAGGGATAGGGTACTTATTCTTTACCGTGACCTTGTTAAGGGCCCTGTAATCAATACATAACCGCATGGTACCCTCCTTCTTCTTCTGAAATAAGACAGGAGCTCCGTAAGGTGCTTTGGATGGTCGTATGTGGCCAGCTTCTAGCAACTCCTTGAGTTGCTTCCTCAATTCCTCCAGTTCCGGGGGCGCCATGCGATAAGGCGACATGGCAGGTGGCTTTGTCCCTGGAACCAGCTCGATCTGATGATCAACTTCCCTCCGTGGTGGCAAATGTTTGGGAAGTTCCTCCGGCATCACGTCCTTATTATCTTCAAGGACTTGCTCAATACGGGGAGGCAATGCTACTGCCTCAAGGGAATGCTCAACGATTCCCGTCAAGGTTGCAAGAAATGTTGGTTCTCCTTTCTTGAAGCCTTTCACAAGTTGCATCGCTGACAGATACACTCCGGTTTGTGGTACCCGAACAAGGGGCACAATACATGAACCTCCAGGATCGCTTATGTGAAGCTGGTTGATACGTGGTGCAATAAGTGCGTTGACTTCGTACCAAAAGTCCAATCCTAGAATGATGTCAAAGACATCCATGGGAGCAACAGTGAAGTCTGTCAATCCCTGCCAGTCTCCTAAAGCAATCTGTACGTTAGGAGCAAAGCCATGAACGGTAGTGGGAAGGGCATTGACAGTCTTCATTATCGTGTCGCTGGATACGAAAGCAAGTCCAAGCTCCCTAGCTCGTTCTTTCGTCACAAAGTTATGAGTCGCACCTGTATCCACCATGATGCGTACGTCTTTGCCATTCAACTTGGCATCGACGAATAAAGATTCACGTGGCCTCACACGAGGCGGTTGGGCAGCAATAGCGGCAATAGTCATATGGTTTATCAAGGCCATATGATTGAACAAGCCTACGGCCTTGTTCTTCTCTTGTCCTGCACCATCAGCTGGTGCTCTCCGCTCCTCCGGTTGCCTAACAGTAGGCGCAGCAGTTTGTCCTTGCTGCTGGTGTGCTGCGACGATTGCTCCTAACTTGTTTAGAGTAGGACAATCTCGAGCAGAATGAGAATGGTTACCGCAAAGATAACAAACATCTCGCTGAGCAGCCTTTGGTGCTCCTTTCCTCTTATCATCGTAGTCCTTGCGATAATTAAAAGAGTGATTGCGGTTACCTCGATTATCATTGCTCCGATTGGGAATGAATCTGCCTTTGCCTCGATTGGTGTCCGCCTTTGGAGCAGTAGCAGCTTGGCTCCGATTGTTGTTTCCCTTAGACGCTCCGGTCCGGAAATCTGCTAAGGACTCGGCTACTACAATAGCCTCATCGACGTCGTCGATCTGTCGCCTTTGTAATTCTTGTTTGGCCCAATTCTGCAAGCCATCCAAGAAATGGAACAATAGATCCTCACTTGTTAAGTTGGGGATCTGAAGGGTGAGCTTTGTAAACTCCTTTACGTACTCACGGATGGAGGATGTTTGTCTAAGCTCTCTCAACTGTCGGCGAGCTTCGTGCACAACATTTTGAGGATAAAACTGCCGTTTTAGCTCCTCTTTGAACTGCTTCCAGGTATCAATGAAGCACGTCCCTTTCTCCATATCTGCCTTCTTTCTGCGCCACCAAAGTATGGCGGTTTCAGATAAATACATGGCTGCCGTTCGGATTTTGGCAGCATCGCTGGTAATGCTTACATGTTCGAAATAAGCATCCAGCTGCCACAAGAAGTTTTCCACGTCTTGAGCGCTTCTTTCACCTCGAAATTCTTTGGGTTTGGGAGCCTCGATACGTGCTTCTCGGACAGTGATGGGACCTCGCCCAGTGGTTCCTTCTGTCTCCTCTAGGCGTTGTCTTAAAGCTTTAACTTCTGCCTGTAAGGAAGACAAAGCCTCAGTGAGCTTGAGTTCAAGGTTGTTTAGCCCGTCATCTTGCTCCTGAACGTTCCCTCTGACTTCTTGAAGTCCATCAAGGGCAACTGACTCAAGTGAACAAATATTGATTTCTGCAGCGGAAATACGACGATGTGCGGCCTCTAGACCCTTCTCTATCATACAAACTCTCTCGTCTAGAGATATAGCTTGAGAAGTTTCGGGTGCAGTATAGGGCAGCAACTCACTTTCAGGTGGAGATGCATCCCTGGCCCTACTTTTGTCGCGCTTTCGACCCATGCCTCTTTGTGGTTCTGGGTTCTCTTCAATGTGGGTTTCTTCAACGTTACGGTGTGAGTTCTTAGCCATGCAAGAACCTAGGCTCTGATACCACTTGTCACGGAACCGTTTTTCTGAAGGTTCGGCGAGGGCAGCAAAGTAAGCCTGACTGCTACCTAGCTTCAGCCCTTAGACAATAATTAGCACAATCGTGCTAAAGCGATGACAATCACACGAAACAAGCAAGAAAGCTTTGAAATAAAGAGACTCGAATTTGGGAGGCAAGTGCCAATTTTCTGTTGTGTTTATTCAATATCTGATGCCTTACAAAGAATGAAAACAAAGCCTATTTATAGAACTAAAATGGCTATACAAAGGGTTGGTTGGCTGTCTAAAACAGCTTGGTGCATTCCAGCCTGGAAAGGTGCCTGGATTCCTGGATGAAAAGCTGCCTGGATTCCTGCCTGGATTCCTTAATGGGAAGTTGCCTGGATTCCTGCATGAAAACCTGGAAAGGCAGACTTTGTGGGATATGATGTCAGCCATGACCTTCTGATGGTAGTCCGAGAGTTGAGCTCGGACAAGGCTCGCTATCGCTGGTTTTGCTGAAAATTAATAGGTGCGATGGCGGGGCGGTGCACTACATATATATATAAGACCGTGGAAGAATGAGAGATAGGCAGATAGATATTTAAGGGCCTTTGCTTTTTGTTCGATAGACAGATAAAGAGTAGGACTGAAAAGGCTAGGGGTCTAAAGAAAAAGGCTAGGGCAGTGGAGGTAAAAAGCTCTTTTCTTTTCCTGTACCCATATCGATCTACATTACTGTAAGCCTCGGGAAACATCTTTCTTTGGGTAAATTTTTTAGATTCTCTACACGTTTGAAAATCACATGCGTCTGTATAACCAGAATTCCTATTTATTTTACTTTTTTTTTAACGGCAGTTCTCATTTTTTAACGTATTTTATTGTTTAGCATTAGACTTTTTGCTTAATTTTGATATGGACATTTTCGATGAGTAAATTTTATGGGCAGTACTTTGTATTTATTGTCTAAAAGTTATTTTTCTTAAAAATTATTTAATTTTATGTTTATTATCAAAAAATTATTTTTCTTTCTTTTATTACACATAATTATTTTAGTATTCTTTAGTTATCACAATAGTTACTTTGACCAGATTTTACAAATCTTTCACCTGAAAAGTCTATTATGCCCTTCACATTATAAATCCTCTCATTTATGCAACACCTTCTATATTATATGCTATATAATATACTTTTACCTACGTATTTTATTTATAATTAAAATAACTTAATATTATTATATTTATTATTTTATAATATATTCGTAAATTTAATTTTTTTCTTAACATGAATTTTTAAGATATATAAGTAGCATTATTAAATTTGTCTGTAACATTGCCGTGAACAAATCTCAAGTCGACGTTCTTAACCAAGCGTAATGAATTTTTTTTAATGAAAATTATAAAATCAAAGCTCACTAATTTATCAACCAAAACATACTCATTAATCCAATAAATAAAATATTTACATTTAAGACAATAACACATCAGATTAATACTTTCAAATAAATAATATTAACAGATAAAACTTTAAAAAACTTAATATTAAACACAAATATCTTTAAACTTTTTCTAAAAATTCTTATTAACTAGTATTAAAAAACTATCATTTATTTTTTGTTAAAAAATATTATTTTTATTATTTCAAATAAATTTTAAAAGATAAATATTTTTGTATTTTTATATTTTAAATATGTTCATGTTTGAATATGATTAAACAAATTGAGTGCCATGAAAAACTTAAATGTATGAATATATTATAAAAATAATAAATAAAATAATATAAAGTTATTTTAATTATAAGTAAAATATCTAGGTGAAAATATATTAAATAGTATATAATATAAAAGGTGTTACATAAATGAGAAGATTTAAATTGTCAAGGGTATAATATACTTTTACAGTAAAAATATTATAAAATCTTGCCAATATAATTTTTGTAATAAATAGAGCAAAGTAAAATGATTTTTGTGTAACAAAAGAAAGAAAATTGACTTTTGAGTAATGAACACAAAGTTGATGATTTTTACGTAACAAAAAGAAGAAAAATGACTTTTGTGTAATCAACACAAAGTTGAATGACTACCCATGAAAATTACTCCATATTCAAGTTTGCACCGATTCATTGGATTGAAATATAGGAGTGTATATATGTTACTCTAAAAGAAAATGAGATCTAAAATCACATGAATAGTGCTATTTTGAAAGATTTACAATCTCTTCAACTTCATGCATGTTGGGCTAAAATAGCCCAAATACTCTTAATACGAAGTGATATTATCCATTTTAGATTAAATTCGTGCGATTTTACACCATTAATAGATCCGTATACAATACATGTAAGCTCTCAATCTTTTCAGTTACTCCATCATTTATTGTGTGTCATCTACATAATTAGAATATTTGTGACAATCAAAGGTGCAACTAACTTTTTCTTTTGTGCGCATTACTGTGTGTCACCCACATATTCAGAATATTTATGGTAATCGAAGCCCGCAACAAACTTCTTTTGTGTGTGTCTCCAAGCTCGTAAGAATAAACAAACTGAGTCCCGAACCATTACTCTGTAATTTCCATACTAATCCTGTCGAACTTGGACTCTAATACCAGATATTGGGCTAAATCAATCCAAAATGCTCTTAATATGGTATGATATAATCCGTTTTTGGGCCATGGTCGTACAGTTTTCCTCAAAATGCATCACACCATTAAAAAATCCCTACCACGTCTCCAAACTCGTAAGGATAAGCAAACCGAGCCTACCATTACTCTACCATTTTCGTGCGTGTTCTGCCAAACCTAGGGTCTGATACCATAGGTTAAACTAACCCAAATACTTTTAATATGATGTGATATTATCCGCTTTAGGCCAAGCCAATACAATTTTCTCCAAAAAGGTCTTACACCATTAAGAGAACTCTACACATTATATATATGATTTAAATCTTTTTAGCTACCAATGTGAAACGTTATATGTTACCCAACAATGCCAACTAGTATAATAGAAGGTACATGAAAAAAAATAATAGACAATATCAATTGGTTGGATTAAGTTTTAGTCTTGTTAATATTTTTATTTTAATTTGAACTCCAATTCCAATTCTTCAATGAGTTTCTTATCGTGACAGATATTTATATGCCAGTAGAAAAAATAAATATATATATGTCATACAATATTAGGACTAAGATTAGCTTAAATAAAAAGACATAAATGCTGGAATTTACAATTAGACTAAATGTTGTTGCTTCTTCTTCTTGTATTGTTTAACATTACTTTGAGTGGGAATAATATATGTGGTTGTTACTCGGGGAGTGCAAAACTACAATTGCCAATTAAAGTCAATCTAGCATTATGGAACGACGAAAGTTACATTTGGTGGCATTAGCCTTTCCAGCTGTATTTCGTTGTCCAAATGTCAAAGCCAGGACGGATTTACAGTGTACCGAAGGTTTCACGTGAACCCGTGATCTTTAACAAAAATTGTGTATATTATTGAATATAATTTATACAATTTTCCTAAATACTATTTTTGTGAACTTATGGTTAGATTTGTTGTGTTTTTCACTGGTTAAACATCTGAAATTTTTTCTGAGAGATTAGAGATCGATCCTTGTTGAGCACATTTATTCTATTTTTTTTAGGCCAAATACTTAGGCGGTCCCTTAAAATTGGCTTCAGTTTCCATTTTGACACATCAACTAAGCTCAATACCTATTGAACACTTCAACTTCAATAAAAATATACCGATTAAACATAAATTTAATAATTCTACATGGTGTTTGGAGCGTGAATATCACTTGCTATCTACTTGACAAACAAGACCAATGAAAAAATGACATGTCAACAAGACAAAAAATCAAATTTGAAGAGAGAAAAAAAGAAAAGAAAAAGGCCCTCCACAACCCCTTCGCTGCACCCCCATACCTACCATCGTCCCCAACTTCTCACCTGCCTAATTACTTCAGTTCCTCGCTGAACCCCTTCCTCGTCTTCTCCAAATAACAAGTAGAACCACACACAATCACTAATCTGAGCAAATAACAACCAATTGAAATAAACATATTCGTAAATTCGAACATAAATTAGTGATTAAATTCAAACAATAGGTACGAATTCAAGGAAGCCAAGTTGTCTTTCTCACAATGAAAGCTCCGAAAAATTTGAACCAAAACCCAATTCGAACCAGCTTAAAATGCACTCAAATATTTGATTCAGATTTTCAAAAATGTTTCCAACAAGAATCTATAACACCCAATTGATTTCTAGTCAAAGTTTTCAGATCTTTTTTTTAATTCAAGCTCGAAACTCCTTTAATGGAGGTCAAATTTTCTGCTCAAATTAACTCTCATGCAACAAACGTTTCAGCCAACAAATTCCAACTCAAATGAAATTAGAATTCCAAATTTATTCCCTAAATCTCAAAATCGAGATAGACAGTAATAGTCTATGGTAGACCCCCACGAAGTTAGAGTTCAAAACTGTGATTAAACTTAGATTGGAATATTACTACAATGGAGTAAGATTCTCAACAATTGAGAGGCTTCTAAGTTTAGGTGGTTTGGCAGTGATGGACCGGTAGGGATGGAATTTGGTGTCAAAGGTCATAGCTATGGTAGAGTCGTGCTAGAGATGATGGTGGCAAAAAAATAAGATTAAGGAGAGAAGAGAAAAAATTAAAATTAAGGAGTATTTCCTTTGTTTTTTCTTTCTACGCTCTCAAAAAAGTGTGTAATTACGGACACTATGTCATGTCAGCATATGCGTTCAATAGGTACATTTTTATTGAAGTTAAAATGTTCAATAGATATTGAACTGGATTAAAGTATTAAAATGAAAACCGAAACAACTTTAGGGGACCGCTTAAGTATTTGGCCTCTATTTATATTATTAAACTAGTGGTAAACCCATCCTTTAAGAATCCCGAGTTCTGTTTATGGCTGGAGAAGAATTGTCTCCAATATCCTCTGTTTACTTCTCATAGAGTGTACTATCTTCTTTAGATCATGGTCTTTTTGTTCTTGTCCTTTTCCTGAGAGGAATCAACGTACTTGCATTTGTATGTTCATTCCTCCTTTGAGATGTAAAGAAGTTGATTTGTTTCCTAATATGCTAGGGAAAAAAAGGAAAAGTAATTAAGAGGTAATGTGGTTTGAAATTAGCAAAATATTCTTTACGGGGCAATCTTAGCTGGCGTTTGGCCATAAATTCCCAAATTTATTCTGAAAAATTTGATTTGGGTGAAGTTTGGTTTGAAGATGAAAATATGTTTGGACATCTGTTTTGGGTGAAATTTAGTTTGGAAAAATATGAAACATGACTTATACCCACAAGTTCTAAAAACTATCACAAATATCCAACAGTACCATTATCAATAACATTCATTATATTATCGCAAACCATAGTCATGAACATAAATAAATTTGATACAAAATTATCAATTTTATAATGAACTACATGATACACTATCAGATGACCGAGAAGACGAAGCAACATCGTTACAAAATAATAAATGATGGGCTCTTTTATAAAATAATAAAGTTTGGGGCAATTTTTAAAAAATATAATAGTGATATTTTGGCCCAAAACCAGCTATTATTTTGGGATTTGGCCAAAATATAGGCAAAATCTATGGCCAAACATGTATTTGCCAAATAAAATCCAAATTTATTTTGGCAAAATCTATGGCCAAACCCGTGGTGGGTGGCTTAGAAATTCAATATCTAAGGGCATCTCCGACCCTTCACTCAAAATCTTTACTCCAAAATAGAGTAACTCCAAAATACAGTAAACTAACTACAATCATTATTCGTTTTTTACTCCAAAAAAATAATATTTCTTTTTATATCATCCTCTCTCTTCTATATTATATTATTATCTTTTTATTTACATTTTATTTTTATATTCTCAATTTTAATGTATTTTTATTTAATGTATTTTTAATTTTTAATTTTTAATTTTAGCAACATCTTGTATTTTATATTTGCACCTTTCATTTTTGTGATGGTTATATATTTTTTTATACAATTATAACTTATAATAAAATTAACTTACCAATTTTATATATAAAGAAATATACGCACGAAAATTAATTTATCAAAATTATACGTCAAAATTAAGATGTAAAATTAATATTATAAAGATATTACATAAACATAATTAGGTATATATAATATGATAAATAAAATGGTTAAATAATAATAAATAATAGAAAATAGTGATGGAGTTGATGAATAGTGTCATTCCAAATTTAGAGTGACACTGTTCACCCTCCAAAATGGAGGCAAATTTGTAGTTGGGTTAGAGCAAAATTTCTCATTTTTTGACTCCAAAATGGAGTTTGGAGATAAAAAATAGAGTTGGATTGGAGATGGCCTAAATACTACTACTAAAGTGGTAAAATCCTAGTGTTGGTTGAAGCAATCAATGAAATCAAGGGTTGAGATTGGTATGAAACAAAACGACTTATATTGTAAATCATTTTATCCCTCCAATATTTGTAAATAATTTATTTTTTCGATAAATAATTTAGCTAGCATTTGAATATATATTTAGTTTGAAACTTAAAAAAAATTCTAAGTTGTGTTGAAAAATAATGTTTAAAAGTTGAGGTTATGATTGGACATGTATTTACTTGAAAAGATGTTAAAATTTTGTGAGTGAAGGAAAAATATTTCACCAAAAAACTGGCACAAACCAATTTTGAAACTTGAATATATATATATATATATACTAATTTCTCACCACGTGCATTGCATGTGTATCCTGTTGCAGGTATATCCCAGTCATTTATTACACGGCAAACGATTAATTGCTCATGTGTTAACTAAAAACAAATTAAATATTTTACCTTTTGTAACCTTTTTTAACATTGTTTTGTCTATTCTGTTGGTGTTTTACTTTATTTTAAACTGCACATATACTACTAACTTTTATCTTCCCGTTAATTGGCCTGCCTTTACTAAAATGCATGTTTCCTTTACGTCTTGCACTATCTATCACTGTTAGAAACTAAATTTCAAGCTTAATGGGTTGTCATGACGAACCTTCACAGAGTACTGACAAGCGGAAGCAATGTAAGTAATATTTCCCTTAGCATCAGGAGGAAGAGTCACAGAGTAATCATAAAGATGTTTAGACATAAAGGAAATATTGGACGACGGATAAGGGAGTATGACTTGGCAGAAGAATTTGACAAATATCGTTAAATTGAATTCATAACGTATAAATCTCTATCTTTCAAGACATCCATCTCATTTGCCACATGAATATGACAACAAGCAGGGTCATTATGATGAATATACACTTTTTGCAAAAGAAATTTCAAGGAGCAATTTGTCTGATAAAGTAAATATTTTATTAACGTAACAAAAGACTACATAATTGAATTATACAAGGTACCTAATCTCTTTTGTTGATTCCTATAGTATATCACAGAGTACTAACAAAAAGACTACACAAACGTAAAAATCATAGGAGATTTGTTGCTCTTTGAATTGTTGGAATGATTAGCACACTACTGACATTCAGAAATCCATAAGCTATTTTAGCGTCTGCTTAGAAGTTTTGTTTTGGAATTACAAAGAGTTATTAGCATTTTCGGGAGATCCAACGGGACTACAATCCAAAATCTAAGTAAATTAAATAAATTGGAGTGATAAGTAAAAAGAAAAACGTCCATGAAATAAGGCAATCCTAAAACCAAAAGGTTCATAAACGATGTTATCATCTTAAGCAAAAGGCCCAAGTAAGCAACTATTTTAGTATTATACGGAGGAAAACCCAAAAGGGATTCGGTTAATGCACGCATCCTGACACCACATCGGACTCATTACACATTAATTTTCCTTCTCTTCAATAATATCATTGACCGGAGTATCTTCCAAAGGGCATGTAACACTTGCATATGTTGTATTGCGGCACGAAAAAATTAGCACACACTAAAACATGTATAAAGTATGATATATAAGTACATAAATTAACGTAGTACCTATATAATTAAAATCATCTTCTTCCAGGGCAAGAACTAACAATCCGATCATGCATATTGCTTTATCCATTAATTACTCAGAATCTATATATCATACTTGTCCATAATTTCTTCCCTTTCTTAGTAATCAAAACCAGTATCTTAGGCTTGTGATGAATTCAACGGCAAACACAATATTCTTAAATGGAAAGAAATTTTAATCATGATGACTTCTCCACATGCTTACAGCAGAATGACTCCAATAAGCATCAGTTTGAACGTAAATTTGTAATAGGCTTCTCATTACAGTTAATACAGCAAATTTCATCTGAGAACACACTGTACTCTGTAAAACAGGAATTACACATGTAAGTGCTAGAGAAAAAGTCACAATTTCAATCCGCCGTTTACTTTGGGGGCTGTTGCAGCGTATGAAGCATTGCTTCTCTTAGGAGTTAGGCGTTAATTTTCCTTTTAAATATTACATGGGATATTAGGGTAATAAGAAGGTTATTATAGTAATTTAAATTTTAACTTAAAGACTTTCCACTTTCAATATAGTATAGATAGATATTTAAATATTACATAGGATATAAGGGTAATAAGAAGGTTATTATAGTAATTTAACTTTTAACTTAAAGGCTTCCCACTTTAATGTAGTGTGTGTGTGTATATATATATATAATATATTAAAAGCACGAAGGTCCTTAGCAAAATATTGTTCGTCTTTTTCACCCCTTTAAAATAGAGTTCATACTAGACAAAATAGTCATTTGATTATTTTCACATTTAATTAATTTTTTACTATTTAGGAACAATCATTTAATTATTAATCTAATACTTAAAACTTTTATTTTTCAGTTTCTTTTAGATCTAAAATTTCAAATACTTTCAACTAAAACTAGGAAAGTTTTCGTTATTCAACTAAAACTAAAAACGTTTCGTCTTTCAACTAACTTAGGAAAATTTTATTCACTTTCAAAGGAAAGTATCGTAGGAATTTTTTTAGTTAATAAACTTTTGACAGATTACTTCTTCAAAAATATTAGGTAAAAACGTGCAATTTGATTTCCTTTTTGGTTTAGGAGTCTTTATTTTCTAATAAATCATTAAACTATACACAATTTTACATTTGTATAAATCATTTCATGTTTCAAATTATATAAAAGAAGCTACAATTCTACATTTTCATTATCAAAATTTTACCTTGTTCGACCAACAACTATAAAATTAAGGACTTTCAGGTTCTTCTTTGAGCAAGTTTTTTTTTATAGTAGTTGAATTTTGCATCCACACATTTATATTAGTAGTTAAATTTTGCATTCACGCATTTATATTAATAATTAAATTTTGCATTCACGGATTGAACATGAGCATGTTTGGCCAAAATCTCAAAATTTATTTATATTTTTAGTTGTTTTTATAATTTTTACAGTATTTCTTATTAATTAAAAAAAATAGAATAATTCACATTTTGCTTGCGAGAAAAAAAAGATCTTTTGTCAGTTAGATGATCCTGTGTTTGTTTTTTAGAATGAACTTAAGAATATATATTTCTCAAAAAGATTTAAAAAAAACTCTTAATCTTCGAGAGTTTATGTGCTCTTGATGAAAATGAAAAGAAACACGACAACTAGTGAAATTATAGTAATGAATAAATCTTAAGTTTAAAATATTGACTATGATGATTGAGGACTTCTATTATCACCATTTCTTCATTTATTGAATAGCTAAACTGAATCAATAATTATCATTTCCGGGAGCTCACCCTTTTTTCTTAAGCCTATTTTATAACTCAAATAGCCTATTAGTTAACATAGTATTTATTTTTATTTAAAAATATATATATATATATATATATATATATATGCTTATTGAGACGGGATACACGCGTAACGCGCGTATGGTAAAACTAGTATATATTAAAAGCATGTAAAGCCTATAGCCTAACAAGAACTTAATCATCCCAAAAACAACCTAACGAAAAACCAAATTAGAGAGCCACTTTGTCAAGTTTTGTGGCTGAATAGTAATTTAATTACCACAAATCCCACCCCACCCATTCAATGATTGCCGTCTAGCTCAAATTTTAGCTAGACAAAATCTAGTGTTAGATCTGATCCCCGTGAGTATAGAGTACAGAGAGCTGAACATGACTGGTAAGTCTGCTTGGGCTTGAAATCTTTATTACAGTCTATTTATATTCAACTGAACCGAGGCCCAATTGGTAATATAAGGTGATAATCGTCGAGGCCCAGGTTATTTTTCTCAGTTCGGATTTTAATACAGGGATACTCCAGCCTGCTGCGTACGATTAGCCAGCCTTGCGGCGGCAAAAGGATTAGACGTCCCCCAAAAGTTGAAAGTATATGTATTTGAACATAGTTTCACTTGAAAAAAAGTTAAAAATTATAATTTTATTTGATTTGAATTTTGAAATATTTGTCAAATCAGTTTTCCAAACTTCAAATTCTCTATATGTGAAGTAGAAATAATAAAACAAATTTTTATAATCAAACACTAATTTGAATATGAGCCCGTTTAGTTTGACTTATTTTAAGTGCTTATAAGTCAAAATAGCTTTTAAGTCATTCTGTAGTATTTGAATAAAGTAAAAAAGTGCTTTTAAGCACTTGTTTTTAAGCTAAAATGACAAAAAACAAACCAAAAACCAAAAACTAGAATTCCTAACTTATGGCTTAAAAATTATTTTGTCTTAAAAGTCACTTAAAATAAGTTCATCCGGGCTCTATATCATTAACAACAACAACAACAATAACAATCCAGTATAATCCACTAGTGGGGTCTGGGGAATATAGTGTGTACGCAGACCTTACCCCTACCTGGGTAGAGAGACTGTTTCCGATAGACCCTCGGCTCCCTTCTTCCAAGAACTTCCCCCTTGTAGGGTTAACTCGAACTCACAACCTCGCTTGAAAGTGGAGGGTGCTTCGTTGCAAATGGTTTTACATGTTTCCTTTAATATCCCAAATAATTTAATTGTTTGCTACAGTGAGAAAATAAAGTAAAAAAGATTAGTTTGACAGGCCGGTTTAAAATCTGAACCGGTCCTAAAACCCCAGGTTACGGTTTCGACGAGCGATATAAATTTGCAAAAGAAGACAGCATCCACCAGTTGAGTTCCATAAGCAGCCCTCGGATTTGTTCAGCTTCTTGTTACCGCAAGCAGAAACCCTAAGTGTCCTTTACTCAATTCACTGCCATGGGTATGTACTTTATTTCACTGCGAATTTCTATGTTAGGTGCCAGATCTTCATTTACTCTATCGTTCATGCAACCTAGGGTTTATTGTTGCATCTAATTTTCACTGGATTTTTACTTTTAGATTCGAAGCTGTTTATTTTGTGTGAAAATCGGAAAGTCCGTCCGTTACTTTAGGAGAACTCAATAATTATAATGGATTTTATGCCTTTTGGTTGTTTGATGTGATAGATAATATTGAAGAGGACATCAAGGCACTGCAGCTCGACTCATCCGGTATAACAAATTATAGCAGTTTTATGATTTATTAAGTAGCCATTGATTGTTCATCCACTTTTCATCAGAGCTGACCAGTACTGGCTTATAAGTCTTTACTGCGAGGAAGCATGGGTTTGAATTGTCTAATATGTGATTGAATGTTAGCAGAAGATAACGTGATGGTTAACGTGGAAGACGGAAAACCCGAGGAAGCTATAAAACCTGAAAAAACTAATGGAGGTTTGTAGCAAGTTCACTAATGTTCTTGTCCTTTGCTTGTTCTTGAGTGACTATTTACTTGTATATTTGGATGTGGTTTCCTCACTGCTTTGGCTCTGATGCTAGGATATTATAGCTAAGCCTATGATTTAAATTGACCCCTCCCTCTACAAGGATTTGTAATTATTACACACAACATTGAAACTTCTTGTGGTTTAAAATAAAGGCTTATTGTTGTGTATATTGAGATGATTTCTTGCTTCTTTGGGCCGTGAGGTGCGTGTTAGACTTTTTTCCAGATTAGGGGGAGGGGGGGATAAGCTAACTTCCATGTAAGCTAAACCCAGAGCATCAAAATTTTTTGAAAAAATGTTTTGTTGGTCATATATTTAGATGCGATCATGTAGTGACGTTTTTTATTTTTAAAAAACTATTTTTTTGTTTCTTTCGGGGTGGGGTGGGTTGGGGGGGGGGGGTGTTAAGTACGAGTGACAATGTGAGAGTCCTTCAGTTCACTCTTTTCAATAGGCTTCATCAGTCTATGCTTTTAGCGTTGGATGGTAATGCACACAAGAAAATAATTACAAGAGTTCCAAATTCAAGATTTTCGTGATCACTTATTATCTTTTCAACAATCAACAAGTTTTCAAGAACTTGTAAACATTGCTTATGGCATAATTTGTGTTTTCAACACTTACAACCTTTTCTTCCAAATTAAGAGAAAAGGTTCTCTCTCTTTTTTTCTTCTTGGTTTTAAGTTAGCAAAGGTTGTTAGACTCAATTGTTATTTTCGGCTCATAATCTTTCTCAAATCTCTATTTGGTATGCTGTACGTTTGTTTTATATATATATATATATATAGAGGCTGATAGATATACTTTTTTTCCCTGCTTTCATATCCTCCATTTATAATATTGGGAACTTTATGGATGACTTTTTGAATGTTTATTAAATGGTAGAGGATAGTGCCATGGCGGAAGAGAGGGAGGCAGGCGATGATGAAAAACCGGATATGCCAGAAGATGGTAGGTAGATTAGTGAACAGGTTATGTGTCACCTGGTTCTTATTGAGCTTAGTCTTTTATGTTGTTGGTGATTCTTGTTGATCTTCTTGACTGGGGTATCCGCATCGTTAAAGCATTTTTTGGCCTAGCTGTTATCGGATGCATTAGCAGGCCCTTAATATCAATGCCAAATAAGAAGTTTAGATTGCTTTTGATTCATAAAGAATCTGCCAGGAAAAAATGCTTTAATAATGGAAAATGGAAGAAAAAAAAAATGAGGGTAAACTGAGCGAAACGATTAGAGGAAGAGGTCATCAGCGGACAGTTTTTTTGTTTAGCAGCCTTTCAGAAAAGTTTTTTTCATACGCGACAGGGAAAAAAGTTTTGTCAAGGAGATTCATAGAAGGGGATGAAAAGGGGAACCATTCCAATTCGAATACATGTTGTACCGGTTTTTTAGGGCGTAGAACTCAACGTTACTTTCATTTTGTTCCTCCCTCTCAGTTGTATTAAAAGCCATTACTTCATCGCTTAAAGCGATGTGGTTATCGCTCATGGATGAAGCCATGTGGCATGCACTTAAGTGAAATGTGCGGTTTAAACAATGATCGCAACGTGATTCAAATGAAAAGAGGCCGACTCTTTGAATCTCAACTTTGAGAAGTTGGATTGGTATTGACATTATTGGATATTGGATGTTGAAATCACTTATTTTTGTTGCAATGTGATTATTATAGTTACTAAATTTCACATATGTTTGGTATTTTTTAATTTTCTGGAACTGTGCACTCTACTTCAAAGAAGTGTGCGCTTCATTTCTCGCTTCGCTTCAAGCCAGAAGAACCTTGTCACTTGGTTGCACTTTCCGCTTTTTAAAACACTGCTTCCCCTGTAACACTATCTTGCTTCACCAATGCTATTTTGGATGATTATGTATCTATTTTGACGCTAATGATGGTTCAGTTTTACTTTTGGATGATGGGCACCCTGTTAATTTCTGCCTGTATATTTTAGAGTTTGGAATCTGGTTAAATAATTTGTAGGGGAAGTTTTGTTTTTGAGGTGACTGTTTGGAAAAGAATCACGCTGAAATGAACTGAAGTGGCTTGGTCATCTGCCCTAAAATGGTGGCTTTGCGTTGCAGAAAGATGTTAATGTTGCGTGGTGATAGCTGTACTGGTCAAACGAGATATATGTTGCCACTTGTGCCTCTCTCATTATTCTTTTTCTGAAGAGAATATATATTGATTTAGCTTAGAAGAAGATTTATCTGGAAGGCTATGCCCCTATGCTTATTAGTATGACACTAAATTGCCAGAAAAACTATTTTGTATCTGGTGATGTGCGTCATTTACGGTAGTGAATATATGAAAATTAACCTTGAGAGAATTCCTTTTGAGATCTTCAAGCAGCCAGCCACACTTCAATGAGAGTTGTTCTAGACTCTTTTGTTTTCAAAGCTCATTATCTGCTTACTTTTACATTACTCCTAGGGAATTTTGATGTGTTTAAGTTATCAAGAAAAAGAAATAGAGGGGAGGAAAGTTTTGGTTTATTTAGACTTTAGATTGTTTGGGAGAAAGATGATTTTCTTTAGATTACTGAAACCATATTAATGAAACTGTTATGTAAGTGTTTACTTTGTTGTTGGTTTCAGAGTTGAAAGATGAAGCACATCCGGACTTAGAGCCAAAGAATGTTGAGCCAAAGGGTATTGCTGGCAAAGAAGCTTCACCCCCAGAAGATATTCAAGATGAGGTTGAAGTCAATAAAAAGAGACACCTGAATGTGGTATTTATTGGTCATGTGGGTAAGTCTTATTTTTTTCTGATTTACTCTTTATCCGCTTGATTCATGATTGTCATCATGTGAAGCTTGACGATTATAGCTTTTCGAAGTATCAAGAAGGACAGTAAAGCAAACTAAATAATATGCTAGAAGAGGAAAAGGAGTATTAAATAACTGTTGGTTCAGTAGTGTTTAGTGTTTACTACTATTTTTTTCTTGTACTGACATCGTTCTATAATTTAGGTCTGATATGTTTTGGCAATTTGTTTATTTCCTCCACGCCAGTGTTTGGGGATCTTTCTTTATTAAGGGAAAGTTATCTGCTCTAAATCCTTCCCCATTCTTGCTTTCTTCACAAGTTAGCTGTTGCTTGAGATATCGGTGTGGCGTGTGTGGAATAGAAAAAACTGTGATGTTTGAGATTTTGGTTAAAGTAGGTAAGTTGTGCGCAACTTATTCGAACTAGTACAAGCCATTTCTGCGTGCACAGTTTGTAGAATGCAAGATCACTTTCTTTTTCTTATGTGAAAGTTGGCAATGACTTCCCAAAGCTGATAGGTAACTGGCAAGATGAAATCTAATTATTTAACTTAGGAACATCATATAATTATTACTAAGCCTGATAAAAAAATTCATGACTAAGAGTTTTCCGTATCACCTGCAGATGCTGGAAAGTCAACAATTGGAGGACAAATACTATTACTTAGTGGTCAAGTTGATGACCGTACTATACAGAAGTACGAGAGAGAAGCAAAGGATAAAAACAGAGAGAGCTGGTATGGTTTTACTAGCTTACTATAGTCAACGTATGCTTTCAGTGTTCCTTAATTGGTGGAGCTTGTGTATAGCTTTTTGCACAATTCATGGTGTTCTCCTGGTTCTTAGGAGAGCCTGTGATAAGATTCTCAATATGAAGCTTGGTTTATCATGATTCTTTTATACTATCTCATCAGTTAGATGAATTATGGTTGTAATTATCATAATCTACTGATTACCAATGACAAATGGACAAGGGTAACCCAGAACATACTTTGTTAATAAACTACTTGCATCATCCATACATTTATAAAAGTTGTTGGTGTCAGGAGAAAAATAGTATCAAGTAAGTTTGGTCACTATCATTTGCTGCTTTCTGCAGGATCTTATGAAGAAGTAGTTGGTTTTTGGCAATTTCACATGCAAATTGTGATAGTTTGCCTTTGTTGACTCTTTTGTCAAATGTGAATGACAAGAAGTGCAGTCACAACGACAATTAGGAGATTGTAATTTAGGGAGATAAGGAACACTAGATGTTGCTTCATTTTTATGGGATTAGATAGGTTCACTAATTTGTAATTTAGTTTTGGAATTAGAATTATGTGCTAGTTAATTTGCACGCATTGCTGGCATATGGAATCTGATTGCTTCTGAACATTTTGTTGTTCCAGAAAGTACTTTGTGTGTGTGCGTGTGTGGTTCTTTGTGTAATGCAGCTGTGCAGTCCCATGACCTTCTGACGGAGCACAGTGTTGGGAGGTCGGAAATGAAAAAAATGCTTGTTCTTGGTTGCTGTCATCCTTCTTTTTATTTTTAGAAAAAGGTTTTTTCTTAAACTTCTTGTTTTTTGGTTTACTTGCAGAAATCAAAGTGTTCGGGCTAGTCTTTGCTCATCATAACTTGCCATAGTTTCTAGAATTGGTTGTATATTGTTTGTGTAGGATGTATAATCCTACTAAAGAATGAAGATAAATTTTCATTGGAATGACTCTCTGGTCCCTGTCGTTAATCGATTATTGTCTATTCCTTTAGCTTCTTAATTTCACTTCTCGTTTTTTTCTTTTAGGTATATGGCCTATATAATGGATACAAATGAAGAGGAGAGGGTGAAGGTATTATCTTCTTTATTTATTTGTTTTGTACTTAAATTGGTATATAACTTGCCTTTTCTTGGGCTGGAATTGGTGGGAGTTGCTTACGAGTGGCAATTGTGTGTGTCTTGTTTGTGAATTTCTGTTCAGGGAATAACAGTTGAAGTAGGAAGAGCACATTTTGAAACAGATACTACAAGATTTACAATTCTGGATGCCCCGGTAACTTTGAATCCTAATTCTTTCTCTGGTTTACCTTGTACGCAGGAAGAATAGTTATGGGTATTAAGTGATGAGTTTATGTGCATGATGGGTGCTGCTTGCCCCATGATTTCATAAATCTATAGAAAGTTTTCCTTTATCTAAAACCGAGGGTCTGCATGGCAATCCTTGGACAAATAGGCGGTCGTTCCGGAAATGTTAAACAAAAGTTCGACCCTTTGACTTAGGATTAGTCAGTTCTATTTCTCGATGGGCGGGGAAGGGATATAACTTAGCGGTAGAGTCTATTTTGTATTATTTAAACCTTTTCTTTTAGTAATTACACTAATAAGTGGAAATTGGGTTTAGAAAGAAGTCTCATGCTGGATATAACTTAGCAGTAGAGTCTATTTTGTATTATTTAAACCTTTTCTTTTAGTAATTACACTAATAAGTGGAAATTGGGTTTAGAAAGAAGTCTCATGCTGATCCTAAATCATTAATGAATTCCTTTTGCGTCGTCGTGAAAGTTTGATGTTCATCTCCCGTTTTACATTTTCTTGAGATTGTCCTCAACAGTGTTTCAATGTTCTAAATCTTCTTCCCTTTTGGTTTACAATTTTGTCATTTTGAGTCTTTGATCCTATAGTTACTGCATGGTAAGAAGAAAGTCGAAAAGGTTAGGACAAGGTTTAGTTTTTCACTATGTTACTCGGACTCTTCAAAAATGTTGTTGGGTGCGTGTCGGATCCTCTAAATTTAGTGCATTTTTGGAGGATCCGACACGGGTGCGGCAGCAGTTTTGGAGAGTCCGAGCAACATACTTTTTCATTTTATTAATGAAACCATATTAGAATCTCAGAGAGCTACTAATAGACTGATTGACACTAGGCTAAGATTGGAGTTTCTTCCAGGGTTCTGTCGTTATGCTGCATATGTCTGTAATGTGAGGGCAACAATCAGAACTAATAAGAGCATACTGCTGACTTTTCTTTTCTAGTTAGCTGATTGTTGTGGTTTGATGATCTGTAGATATTTAGATAGCTTATTGAGTTAGTTAAGCTATGTTTTTTTATATTCTTACTTGGTGATTAATAAAAGCTGGTTAGTTACCAAAAACAAAGAAGAAAAAAAGAAAAAAAGAACAAAGAAAAAAGAAAAAAAGGAAAAGAAATGATAAATAATGATTTGAGGTGTAATAGATAGTATTTCGAAATAAACTTTTAAATATTGGAGCAAAAAAAACAATTATCATGACTATTATGAGTCAATATTACAAATATATTCTGCCTGTAACTTCATGTAAGTTGTAATTTTCTTGGTAATCTATGTACTCTTCAACTTTTGCTTCCATTCTCTCTCTACATCTACTTTTTTATTATGCTCCATTCGTCACCAGGGTCATAAGAGCTATGTTCCCAATATGATCAGTGGAGCATCTCAAGCCGATATAGGCGTGCTGGTAAGAACTTTTGCCTATACTGGTTAAGTCTTTGATGTGTGAATTGACTCTATATTTGAAACTCTTTTTGCCAAATTATTGAATATTGGAATGAAATGGGTCCAAATACAGCGAAATTGACAGTGAGGATTCATATGGCGACCCCAACTAGTTTGGGATTGAGGAGTAGTAGTTGTTGATCATTGTCTGCTTTGTTGTGAAGGTTATATCGGCTAGAAAGGGTGAATTTGAAACTGGATATGAAAGAGGTGGGCAAACACGTGAACATGTTCAACTGGCAAAGACTCTAGGAGTTACAAAGCTTCTTGTTGTTGTAAATAAGATGGATGATCCTACTGTCAATTGGTCTAAAGAAAGGTGATCTTCCGTCTACTGTTTGAATTGTGCATTATCATCAATATCCGATATATTCTAGCAACTAATTTTGATCCAGTTGATTCATGCAGGTACGATGAGATCGAGTCAAAAATGGTTCCATTCTTGAGGTCGTCTGGGTACAATGTCAAGAAAGGTAAAGATGCGGGTTACCTCTTTGTTTGGTGCTGTTTGTGATTTAGATGTGTTGAAGTGATTTGTTATGAATCACTGAGTGCTTTTTTTGAAAAAAAAAATTTCTACATAAGTCTTGCTATTATAGCCTTCCAGTATAAAGTAACTAGGGTTTACTTGTTTCTCGAGCCACTTATCCACTTGATATGGTAAAATTACATTTCAACATTTTTAAGAAGAAACTTTACTTACATATTGATTCAAGCTGACTATCTAAGTTGAAGTAAAGGATTTAAAGTGATGACTCCCTTCTTTTCAGTTTATGCGATCTAGTTTCTTTTTAGTCCGTTCCCAATTACCCTTACTTAATATGGAAGTAATTTAATAAACTTCCATTTTACCCTTAATGATAAGCTTTTATAACCCAACAAATGTTATGACATTTTTAATACCACAAGTTTCAAAAGTCTTATAGCAATATAAATGTTATGGCATGTTCAAGATCACAACTTTCAAAAGTCCTCCTTTCTTAAACTCCGTGCCCTGTCAAACAAGGTCACATAAAATGAAACATAGGGAGTACCTTTTAAATATGTTCCAAATATCTTGGAAAAGAATACTCTTTTGGATGATTTTCTTTGGCATGTTGAGACACCAGCCATTATTTTCTAATTAATGTCTTAACGGGTTCTGTATTTTTCTTTTTCTACCATGAATGAAGTGGATATATATATATATATATATATATATATATATATATATATATATATAGAGAGAGAGAGAGAGAGAGAGAGAGAGAGAGAGAGAGAGAGAGAGAGAGTCCGTTCCAAATTACCCTTACTTAATATGGAAGCAATTTAATAAACTTCCATTTTACCCTTAATGATAGGCTTTTATATCCCAACAAATGTTATGACATTTTTAATGCCAGAAGTTTCAAAATTCTTATAGCAATATAAATCTTATGTCATGTTCAAGATCACAAGTTTCAAAAGTCTTTCCTTTCTTAAACTCCGTGCCCTATTAAACATAGGGAATACTTTTTAAATATGTTCCAAATATAAAATGAAACATAGGGAATACTTTTTAAATATGTTCCAAATATCTTGGAAAAGAATACTCTTTTGGATGATTTTGGCCATTATTTTCTAATTAATGTCTTAACGATGATCTGTATTTTTCTTTTTCTACCATGCATAAAGTGGAATATATATATATATATATATATATATATATATAGAGAGAGAGAGAGAGAGAGAGAGAGAGAGAGAGAGAGAGAGAGGCTGAATGTTGAATCCTATTTATCTTCACATCTTGAATGTGAATCTGTTGACTGTTATTCTCTACTTTGTTTAAAGAATCGACATATTAGCTAAGTTGCAGATGTTTGATTTCTGTTTTTTTTTTGTGCTTGAATATCAGATGTTCAGTTCCTTCCGATCTCTGGGCTTTTGGGTTCAAATCTGAAAACTAGAATGGAGAAAAGTGTATGCCCATGGTGGAATGGTCCATGTCTCTTTGAAACCCTTGATGCTGTCGAAGTTCCACCTAGAGATCCTAATGGTCCACTAAGGTACTTCTAGAACCCATTCTGAATCCCGTGGCATCTTCCTGTTACTGTTTTCTTGCTCTACCCATATTTCCCAATTCAGCACTCACTTTCTAGTTAATTTTGCTCGACAGTCTTTAACGAATCACAATATAAAAAGTTTGTTATACGCTTGTTCTTGTGGGTTGTGATACTCTTTTCATTTCTTATTGTGGAAAACAAAATTCTTTTTGGCCTTAGGTAGAGTGATAAAGCTTGTTTGTGTGCTGCCTGCTCCCTTTTTTCATCTATGAAACTTGATTAGCTGGAACACCAGCAAAGCATTGAAGCGAAAGCAGAAATGTGTGAAAGAAAATTAGAATTTAATCTTGGGAAGTAAAAGAGGGTCTAAGGAGTAAGACTTGCAAGCTCTATTTGCACAGTACCTTTAAATGTGTGAGAAAAATCTAAACTTAAGTAAATTGCAAATAAGGGCAAAAGAGTAAGACTTGCAAGTTCTATTCTATGTTGCTCGGTCTCTCCAAAAATGTTGCCGCACCCGTGTCGGATCCTCCAAAACGCACTACTTTTGGAGGATCCGACACGTACTCAATGGCATTCTTGAAGAGTCCGAGTAACTTGTTTGTGTGCTGCCTGCTCCCTTTTTTCATCTATGAAACTTGATTTGCGGGAACACCAGCAAAGCATTGAAGCGAAAGTAGAATTTTTTTAAGAAAATTAGAACTTAAATCTTGGGAAGTAAAAGAGGGTCTAAGGAGTAAGACTTGCAAGCTCTATTTGCACTGTACCTTTAAATGTGAAAGAAAGCAAAGGAGTAAGATTTGCAAGTTCTATACTTCTATTTGCAATATATTTTTAATCTTTTATTTTCAATGCATTATCTCTCTTGTTTCCTTCACCGGATGATAAGCAACTCCTCTTACTTTTCTTTTCTCCTAATTTCCTTCTGAACTTTTGCCAAGTTGTTTACTTGTTTTTCAATTTCCATTTTCTTTGCAGAATGCCTATTATTGACAAATTCAAAGACATGGGAACTGTCGTTATGGGTAAAATTGAGTCTGGGAGCATACGTGAAGGTGATAATCTACTGATTATGCCAAATAAGGTGCTATCTTTTGGACCTTTTATACCTCAACTGTATTGAGTTTTGTGATTGATGAAATACTTGAGGAAATTCATCTCACCAGCTGATTTATAGGCTGCTGTAAAAGTTCTTGCCATATTCTGTGATGAAGACAAAGTAAGGCATGTTGGTCCTGGGGAAAACGTACGTGTCAGGTTATCTGGAGTAGAGGAAGATGACATTTTGTCAGGCTTTGTCTTGTGCAGTGTTGGTATGTTTTCTCCCATTAATCTATCTGCTTGTTATAGTGAATTAGCATTCATTATCTTCTTGATACATAACAGCTACAGTAATTGGTAATGGGCTGCCAATTATGTTACAGTTTATTTGCTAAAAAAAATATATGCAAAAATAGCTTTTTTTTCACTTGGGTGCACAAAGCGGTTAACTATCTTTACTTTTGAGAATTTAAGAAACGAAGGGTGTTCTGTTTTTAGATGATGCTGTATGTGTCAAACAAAAATTACTTTTCCAGGAGAGGTCTACACTCAAGAAGTAAAAATTTCTCTTCCATCATGGTTAATATCAAATGAAGTTATTTGACTTACAAAAAAAAATTGTTGAGGTTTTCTTCTTGACAAAAAACATATTTATTGAAATTGTTTCAAATGAGCAAAATAGATATTGAGGATTCTTATAGTCAAACCCAATTAGTTTGGGACTAAGTCGTAGTAGTTGTATATTTCCTAGTCAATCCTCATGTTTCCATGCACCCTAAAAAATATGAATTTTGGGGGTTGTAACCACATTCTTTTTATGAATAAGGTCAATTTTTTTTGACATAAGAAAGAAACAACAAGTGCAGCAAAACATAGTTACAATTCATGTTAGTCCCTGGTTACGTCAATAGTACCATTAACACCCTGTACAGTCAGGTTACAGCAGTGAACTACCTAAAGTAGACGTATATTTAATTCTAACGTTGTGTTTTGCCTTCAAAGAATTTGGAGTCTCTCTCTAGACTGTCCACCATTCAGCCTGTGGTTTTAATCACTTTTGTGGGGATTTGTAAATTTTAGTCTTGAGACCATTTGCCAGATAAAGACGTCTTCTGAGGGTGCAAATGTTACAGCTTTTGACAGCACTTTATTCAAGCAGGTAGGTTAGTTGGGTATTGAGCTAGGGGAAGCTGATACGCTGCTGATAATTAGAACAAAGACTTGCATGAATACAACACATAAAAGAATGTCGTAGGAGTAATTTGATTGCAAACTAACATTGAGATGTAGCTCCTTATCCGGAAAACACACACACACACACACACACACATCTGTAGTCAATCACTATGTTCCCTGATAACAAAGATAAGAGCTAAGTTGCTATGACACGGCAGTTTAGGTGCCACACCCGTGTCGACACAAAACTAGTATGGGGTGGGTATGGAATCCGGTATGGTCAAACAATTTTGGGTACTTTGACCACGACGGACGGAAAAATTGGAGACGAAATTCAATTTGATTCCTGAAATCAGAACGAAAATTACGGTAAATTTGAAGAAAATATCATACTTTATCTAGGAAATCAATCCTTTACTTATATGCAACTTGAGAATAAAAAAACAATTCACACTTTACAAGCTATACATAAGTATTCCACAAGATTTCTCATAACTTGGAGATATTTTATATTTTTATTTTTTTGAATTACTTTTAGTTGGATCCCCTCACCCGTATCCATTCTAGGATCCGTATCCCCGGATCTAAGAATTTACATCTCGAAGGATCCGATCTTTAGATCTGCTCCCGTGTTTCGCACCCGCATCCGAGCAGCTTAGGATAAGCGGAAGTTTTTTGGGGTAAGGATAAGAGAGGAAGGTAAATGCTTTGTCTTGGTTTAGAACAATTCAAATGTGGTTTCATATTGTAACCTCAAGTTGTTTCTTTTAGCTATCATTTTGTTATGTATGGCTTTCAAGTTTTTTGTTATTTCTGACAAGTTTCATGTTTGCAGCAAAGCCAATACATGCAGTTACTGAGTTTGTTGCACAGTTACAGATCCTTGAGCTGTTGGACAATGTATGAATCCAACTCTTTAACTTAGCATTTCATTACCTCACTTGGGTTCAAAAATGCACATGTGGAACCAGTCTCTTAATGAAGTTCCATGTTGGCTCAGGCTATTTTTACTGCTGGCTACAAAGCTGTGTTGCACATCCATTCTGTGGTTGAGGAATGTGAGATTGTTGAACTGATGCAGCAGATTGATTTAAAGACAAAGAAACCTATGAAGAAAAAACCTCTGTTTGTAAAGAACGGTGCTATTGTTTTATGCCGTGTTCAGGTTAGCTGTCTAACTGAGTACCTGGTGGACCTTTTTCTTCAATAGTATTTTAATAGTACCTGGTGGACCTTTAGAATGGAAAGAATTGGTTCTTGGATTCGACTCTTTAGGTGCTGTCTTCATGTTTTTGTGGTTCCCTCTTTGTTACCATTTGAATTTGCAGAAGTCACCATTCTCACGCAAATGTTTGTGAATTCCTCTATCTCTTGAAGCTGTTACTTATCTTGTTTGATCTGAGAGTCTAATTAATAGTATAGCAGAATGTGTTCTATGCTGGTTGTCTGGCCTATCTAATAAAGAATGATGAAAGATTATCTAGTTAGGGGATAAAATCTTTTCTTTACCTTGAACTCCGTCGTCCTGTTTCTTTCACCCTTCCCTTATAAATTTTTTGAAAACCTTGTCCTTTAGTTGTGTTTTGTCTCGAAGTTAATTCTTCCAAATTATCATGCCAGGTGAATAATCTGATATGTGTAGAGAAGTTCTCCGACTTTGCACAACTTGGACGATTCACTCTTCGCACTGAAGGTAAGAACCATTGTGCTCTGTAAGCTTATTGTTTTTATTTCTCTGCACGTCATGCAACATGTGATTATAATGACTGCTGTTTGTGTAGGGAAAACTGTTGCTGTGGGGAAAATTACTGCACTGCCTACTGTTGCTGATAATGCATAAGCAACCTGATAACTTAAAAGGTGGAGATGGTTTCTTTTTGTTGGTACTTCACATAAACCTTTTTGGTTGATGAATGATGATAAGAGCGTAGATACGACAAAGATAGCCATGCTTCCAGTTGTGACATTCTAGATATTATCTAATCAAACTGAGTTAAGAGGATTGAGCCTTTTTTGATTTTTTGAGTTTTGCATTCATCGATGTATTCCTGGAACAGTTGCTTTTACAATCCAGTTTGAAGCTGATGATCACTCACACGACCCCTTACTATTTGAACAGTCTTCAGAGGCAAGATGAGCATAAAAGGTTTTAATTGCACACTGACAGAGCAGCAGCAACACCAGAAACTTATGGTTCTCAGCAGCATTTATTGGAAGAGAAGTTGGTCCATCTTTCAGATACGCACACAAGTATTCATGAGTTTGGAGTCTTGCGTAGCATGGTATTGTTTGATATTTTTTACTTTTTACTAGCATCCAATGATGTATTGTTATCTAGAACAGTGTCCAGTATGAGATTATTTGGTTATTATACACTTTGCCCATCATGATTTTTGCACTAAAATTTTGGCGAAACTTGAGCTTATACACCTTGCACTAAGATATTGAGATCTTTATTTTTTCCAGGCCCTATATTTTTTCTTTGACGTAATATTAGACATCCTTTCCTATCTACAATGGGTATGTAACAAGTGCAGAACAAAATCTTATAGTATATGGAATCAACAAGCTTTCCTCTCAAAGTCCTTTGTTCTCCAAACCTCGTGACTCCCAACTCCACACTTTTCCTTGTTTTGGACTGGCCGGTCTCGCTCCCATGTACACGGGGAATGTGGACATTTTTTTGTTTAGGTTAGTGAATTCTTGGAGCCACTAATGGCTCCGTATATTAAGAACTTTACATTCTTGGAAGGGGAGCCTTGGAGCAACGGTAAAGTTGTCTCCGTATGACCTATATGTCACGGGTTCGAGCCATGGAAGCAACCGCTAATGTTTGCATTTGGGTAGGTTGTTTATATCACATCCCTTGGAGTGCGGCCCTTCTAAGGTAAATGGGGGATGCTTTGTGCATTGGACTTTGGGCTGTCCCTTTTTTAAAGTGAATTCTTGATATAGTTTTCAAGGTAGTTCGTTGAACCTGACTAGTGTTGGATCCTGCTTCGTATGCAGTTGAATGAAATAGAGGTGAAATGAAAATGAAAGCAAGCACATATACTGGTGATGTGAGTATTTGTTTTCTCATTTCATATGAAATAAGTTGCAAAAAAGTGGAAAGTTCTTACCATTGTTTGGTTTATATTATTGTTCTATATAACAAAAATAAATCGGAATTATAAAAAAGTAAACAACCAAAAAATGAGACACTGGCAAGATTGAGCTAAGTCAGACATTTTGTGATTAATCATCAATTCTGGTTTGTTAATTCCAAACAAGAAAAGGAAAACATAATTGAAAAGGGTTTTTGTCAAGTTGTAACGAACTCGATGCATATGCCATTGTCTCTCTCTGACGCCTTCTGTTAAAAGGTAAATGACCGACGATGTAATTATGTCGCCTACAAAATTAACATTTTCAAAGTTATGCGTGAATCAGCATATCAAAATGTGAACGTTATGCGAGAAAGGATCATGTTAGTTTAACAGGATTATCATAGTAAAAACGTTCTAGAAATACTCAAATTTGCCTATTGTACAATATACGCTGATATGGCACAAGAATAGTGGGTACAACCTAAATGGTTGACTTCGACTGAATTATATGTATATAACTGATAACTGAATAATATTTGAAAATAATTGCATCTACATTGAATTTGTGGTAGCCAGCCAACTTCTTTTAAACAGTAGTGCGGGCAATGATATTCTAGGCTACCGACATTGCAACTGATTTCTATTATAAGGGATTGTCATGGACCATCACTAATTTTCAAATTAGTTTTTTTTTACACGACTAATTTTCAAAACTAGGTTTTTATTACATCACTTTAAAAGGGAGTCTATCGGAAACATACTCTCTACCCTCGAAGGGCAGAGGTAGGGTTGTTTCGAGGGTAGAGATAGGGTTGTCTAAAGGGAGGGTATTACCCGTACTGGTACGGTACCGCACCGTACCAGTATCGGTCCAAATTGGGGTAGGAGTGAGGAATTTGGGTAAAGGGTAAGGGTGATGGGAGGGTACTGGAAAAAATACCTTTAGTATCGATCCGGTTGGTACCCTTAAGATACCGAAAGGATACCCTTACGTTTTTTTTTTAAATCTGGCCTTTTTGTACCGATACCCTTTTGGCCCTATTTTAAAACTATAAATACTCCATTTCATTCTTTCAATTTTCACTCAAAAACTCTCATATCCCTCTATTTCTCTATTTCTCTTTATCTCTAATTGCAGTTAACCTTCTAGCACTCATATTAATAGTCGCATTTATTTTGTTATACTTGTATTACTATTTGGTATAATTTTAATTATTTATTATTAAAAATGACTCCTAATCTGGTAAAAAAGTGTGTAATAGATTTACTAAGGGTAATGCTAATGAGGAGAGGTCCTTGTTTAAAAACAAATCCTAATCAGTTCGGGTTTAGGCGTTACATACAAGAAACATATGATCCTACTTTTCAAGGTTTTCCGAGAACAATAGTTAGAAATAATGTTTGCGATGATGAAGGAAATGAAGACATGCTGAAATATTAGAAGAGAAGAAACTTTGGCCTTCCAAAAATAATTCAAGAAGACGATGGTGCCTATGGTGAAATACTATCTATTAGAGACTGTGGGGATGCAGAAAAACAAGTGATGTTGAAAAATTCCGTAAATTGTAATTCTATTTTTATAAGTATTGAAATAAAAGTATTGAATTTTTTTTCATCTATTAAAGTTTGTTTGTATTAAAATATAATTTTTTAATTTAAAATTATCCTTATGTACCGGTACCGTATCCTTAGGACCGGTAGGGGTACTGGTACCGTAGGGAACTAGAAAACGTACCCTTACTCCATACCCTTAAAGCCCCGTATGAAAAATACCACTAAGGTGTTACAAGGTGACGTATAATAAATATGAGACTTGTTAATCATGATTTAAATGAGTGTAAAGTCATAATATGACTGTATATGATGTTTGGATATAAAATATAAAGTTTGGAAAAAATCGTATTTAAGTTATGGAAAAACCGACTAAGGATTTGCCTTGTAACAAAGCTTTTTGAGCAATACATTTTATGTGTTATATGAAGTCTTTTTGGGACATATTATATACCAGATTGAAGGTCTTGAAATGTCATTTCCAACACTCTTAACCGTTCATTCATACGGCGTCCGAATAAAAAGATATGAGCGTCTGAAGAAGGGCCAATGCTAGGGTGCCAAACTAGCACCTCTTTGACTTTTCAAAAGTTGATATATATAGGTCTTAAGTCGTCTTTCTCTTCATTTTCCCATAGAACACGAACAGATAACACCTATAAACCTATCCTTAATCTCTTTACAAGGGTTGCAAAAACGATTAACATCACGGGTACGAAATCAAGAAGTGATCACATCAGAACAATCCCTACAACGTAAGTATCATTATGCCGCCTCTCTTTTTCTTTGTAGTTTGAGTTTTGGAAGGTACTTCACTGTTGATAAAACACCTACTTGCTATATTTAAGCCTTTTAAATATCAAGGAAGGTTGATAAATTCGTTTTCTAATAGTTAGAACTCACGGGACAGTAATCAGAAGCCGTGAGTTCGATTTATTCCACTTGTAGTGGACTATTTTGTAGTCCACTCGTGTCGGCCTCTTGTGTTACTGATTTATAGAGTTTGGAAGGATAAAGGGTGTGGAGAAACGCCACATGTGGTAGGGTTGTGGGCTGGTCGCTCGTCGTTGTAATTTCAGGCTAATTGATAATTTGTTGATTGGGCGTGTTATGGTATATTTGGGTTTTTTGTTGTATTAAGGGTCCCGAATTGTAGTTAGGTTATTTTTGAGTTGCTGATTGTATTGTGTTATTGTCTCGACTATAGTAGGCTTGATGAAGCAGTAAAATCAGGGGAAATGCTACATGTTTTGTTACAGATTAAGTTACTTTTGTTATATTCATGAGAGAGTCATTCGTAGCTTGACAATAGCTTCACTGTCGTTGTTGTAGATTAAGGTGTAGTGAGCTGAGTTTAGCATTGTTATTGGACACATTTCTATAACGTATGTTGAGGCTATCACTTCTTTCCTTTTAGCATGATCCATATGATACAACGAAATGAGCAAACACACAACTTTCATGTCTTTTATATACTGATTTTTATGCCTTACATACTCGGTACATTATTCGTAGTGACGCCCCTATTGCCTGGGAGCCTGTGTTTCATGCCCGCAGGTGCAGGTAGACAGGCTGATGGCCCCCCTTCTTAAGATCCTTGCTCGGCGAGAGTTGGTGTGCTCCATTTGATCCAGAGGTGCTATTGGGTTTTGGTACGATATTTTTGTATACATATATATGACGGGCCCCAGTCCTGTCCTTTATACAGTTGTACACTCTATGAGAGGTCTGTAGATAGTCATGTATAGTTGGATAGAGTGTGGCCTTGTCGTCTTCTATTTTGATATATATAGCAGCAGCCTTGTCGGCTCGCCCTAAACATATATATATATATATATATATATATATAGGGCATGTTTCCTTACGTATGCTATTCACATGATTTAGCAGTTTATTGACAGATGTTATGCATGACCTACCCCTATTTCATGTTTATATCATAGACGTATCCTTAGGGGTGTTCGACAGGTAAGACTCGGGCACTCGTCATGGCCCATCGGTTTGGGTCGTATCTTTTGGGCATGTTTCCTTACGTATGTTATTCACATGATTTAGCAGTTTATTGACAGATGTTTTGCATGACCTACCCCTATTTCATGTTTATATCATAAACGTATCCTTAGGGGTGTTCGACAGGTAAGACTCGGGCACTCGTCATGGCCCATCGGTTTGGGTCGTGACAAAAGTGATATCAAAGCAATTTTGTCCTAGGGTTGTCTACAGACCGTGTCTAGTAGAGTCTTGTTTATGCGTGTGTTGTGCACCACACTTATAAACATGAGGCTGCATGACATATAAGTTGTTATCCTCGCTTTTTATCCTAGATCGTGCAATATAAGGATTCATTTTTCTAATGATATATTATGTTTTCAGCGATGCCTAAGAAGGCTATAGCTGCCTAGAAGGGTAAGTCCGTGGCTGATGAGACTACGAGTCGAGCGCCATGAGTTACCAGGGCTCGGGGAGAGTCTTATAGTGAGACTCCATCTCAGACTTCACATACCCTACCCTCTCCAGAGGAGATCCAATGGGCACCATCTCTAACACCCGCCCCAGTATCCCCAGCTCTTCAACCAGATGCACTGGGTCAGGAGATGGGAGATGCTATTCATCTATTGACTCGATTAGTGGCCGCATATGCTTGGCGCCAAGAAGTAGGTATTAGTCATGTAGATAGGGCCATTAGTGCGAGGGTTTGTGATTTCATTAATTTGGATCCTCCGGTATTCACCGGAGTAGATCCAAACGAGGACCCTCAGGTATTTATCGATAGGATGCAAAGGACTTTGAGGGTAGTGAAGGCCACTGCGACTGAGTCAGTTGAGCTAGCTTCCTATAGACTTCAGGATGTTGTAGTTAATTGGTACGAGTCTTGGAGGTGAGGATGCCCTTCCAGTAGTATGACAAGAGTTTACAGAGGCTTTTCTTCGTCATTATTTGCTACCAGATCTTAGACGGACAAGAGTTGATAGGTTCTTGACCCTTCGACAGGGTAATATGGGTGTTCTGCAGTACAACCTTCAGTTTGATTCTTTGTCTAGGTATGCTTCCACTATTGTAGCTAAGATGGAGGATCGGGTTCACAGGTTCGTGATGGGGTTGGAGACGCTCCTGCTTAATGACTGTATCTCGGTCTCACTTGAGCCAGGCATGGATATTTCTCATAATTAGGCATACGCTCAGGGTGTAGATGAGCGTAAGCCGAAGCAGAGGGCCGATCGTGACCATGATAGGGGCCAGATTAAGAGAGCAAGATCTCCAGGTTCTTCTGGTGAGTTTAGAGGTGGTCAAAGACAGTAGCACCGAGGTATCTAGCCCAGCCATCGGATAGTGCACCCCCTCAATTTGCCGATAGGAGATTTGATCATTCCACATATTCAAGGCACAGTCAGAGTTCTAGGGCCTCTAGTTCTTAGTATAAGGGTGATTCAAGTAAGATGAGGCTGCCCTTGACACAATGTGCTCAGTGTGGTAAGCAACATACCAGGTAGTGCCTTTTGGGGTTGGGTGTTTGTTATACTTGTGGTTATCGAGGCCATGTTATGAGAGATTGTCCGATGAGAGGTGGTGCAGGTATAGTTCAACCAGCGAGATCTGTAGCTGGTTCATCATCATCAGTATGCCCCTAGTCAAGGTTCACAGGCACCAGCCGGTCGTGGTAGAGTCAGAAGTGGAGCATCTAGCTCGAGCGGTCCTCAGAACCACATTTATGCATTGGCGGGTCGACAGGATCAGGATTCGTCACCTGATGTTGTTACATGTATATTATCAGTCTCCTCATATGATGTATATGCATTGATTGTTCCAGGTTCCACCTTATCGTACGTCACTCCATTAGTTGCTAGTAAGTTTGGGATATAACCTGAGTTGATTGAACCTTTTGAGGTGTCTACACTTGTTGGGATCCAGTGATAGCTAGACGGGTATATAAAGATTGTATAGTAGTAGTTCATAGTCATTCTACAGTAGCAGACCTGATTGAGTTAGATATGGTAAAATTTGATGTTATAATGTGTATATATTGGTTGGCTTCTTGTTATGCTAATGTAGATTGTAGATCAAAGATGGTTCGGTTCCAGTTTCCAGGGGAGCCAGTTCTGGAGTGAAAGGTAATACTGCATTGCCGAAAGGTAGGTTTATTTCCTATCTCAAGGCAAGGAAGATGATCAGAAAGGGATATATTTATCACTTAGTTCGGGTACAGGATGTGAAAGTAGAGTCACCTACCCTTAAGTCTATCCCGATGGTTTATGAGTTTCCCAATGTTTTTCCCGATGAGTGATGACGTTATAACACATCTCTATAGGAGATATGATATGATCGTATGCAATAATAATTACCCAACTATGAGTCGGGGTCGAATCCATTAGGAGTTATGAGGGGTGTTAGGAGTATATATTTGAAGCAATCAAATGGGTTTTCTAAGATTTCACTTCCACAACGAGGTTTTGTTTTCTATTTCTATTGTTACTCTAATGAATGCAAGCTAAAGGAAATATATTATAAATAAATGTTTTTGAGGTTTTTCCAATTGGATTAAAGGCCTAGGGTTGTGACCATAACCTAGGTGTTTTCCTAATGGGATAATGATGTTTATACTTATTTTGTTGATTGGGTGTATTATAGCTCTCAACTCCACGTTACCCACTCAATACCTCTCGGTTAGAGAGTGATTTTGCCCAATTTGGCTTTCTCAAGTCCAAATGGGTATCAACTAAAATAGTTGATAAGAGCTCAAGTCGGGTTCTTACTATCTCTAGTTTGAACCCTTTAATTAGGTTAATCAATCTCTCAATTAACCCAATTCCTTGTTAGCTAAGTTACCTAGACTAGGTCCCTCTTTCTCAAGTAGAGAGTAAGTCAAATAGGCACGAATCAATATTTGCAACCATTAATTCTAAAATTGATGCATGGACTAAGCTAAATAATCAACACCCAATCATAAACAAGTATAAAATTAATCACCCATAAGGTTTACACACTAGGGTTGGGTCACAACCCTAGTAAAAATCTAGCTACTCAAAATGGGTTTTGAAGAAAATAAAGATGAAAAGCTAATTAAACTCATAATGGAAGATTAAAATGATGAAATCTAATGTTAAAATACTGAAATAAGCTAAAACTTCCTAAAATAACTAAGTAAAATGGCGACATCAACTTTTTATGTTCAAACTTGACCTAATTTTTTGAAAATCGTATATTTATATAGGGCCAAAACTTGCGGACAAAAATGCCCCTCAGGAGGTTTTGCGGCCGCACAATTCCATGTGCGGTCCGCAGATTTCTTCTGTTGACAGGAAGGTAAGTTCTGCGACTGTACATTTCTGGACTGCGGCCACGAGGCAATCTTCTGCAGCTGCACAATTCTTATGCGGCCCACACTTCTCAAAGGCTCTTGGACTTGGTCTTTTGTATACTCTCTGATCTTTGACTCTTAAGTCCAGTTCTACGGCCGCACAATTCATGTGCGGTCCGCACATCGCTTAAAGTTCTATTAGATTTTTCTTCTTGGTTTGCGACCGAAGATGGAATTCTTCGGTCCACAATTCCTTCTGCGGCCGCAGAATTCCTTCTGTGGACCGCACATTTGTGCTTATGCGCCTTTTATTGCCTTGTACTTCGGAACACTCCTTTTTGAGTCAGATTTCATCTCGGGAGACCAAACTTTCAGCATTCCTGCAATTTGCACAATTTCATTAGTTTCGGAAACACAATTCAATACTTTCGGACTAAAACAAAATCTAAAAGGTGCTAATAAGCAGTCAAAATCCCCACTTATCAACTTCCCCAAACTTAAGTATTTGCTTGTCCTCAAGCAAATAAATTAGTTCCTACCTCCAAAAGTTAAGGGTCATTTCAGCGAGTCAAAGGCGAGCCATCCACACATCTATTGGGACCAACAATTACCCACACTACTCATGTATTATCAACAAGGTGATAAGTTAAACATTCATGCACATATAGTTCTAATGTGATATTTGAGCTTCAAGAATTGACTTTACTCATCAAGGACTCTTGCTCAATCATGTAGGTCATGGTGGACTCCAAACTCTTCCTCCTCGACTTTCCATTTGCCTAGCTCACTTAAGAAATTTAGCACTCAATCCAAAGATTTATGAAAGGTTCACTCATCTCTCTCAAGAGAATGCCACAAGTACGGCTTCAAGTACCATATGCTTACCCCTCATGTGGATCGCCACTAATGTAAGCTCACTTGGTTTGAAATCAAGTAGGATTTCTTTCGGGATGTAATGAAGGCTTTTGGGTTAGGGCAGGATACCGTATGGGTAACTGGTTACACCTTTCCTTAGGCACTCCATCTTTCATTTCTCGGCTCACACTTAGTCAATTCTTAGAGGCACTTTCTTTTCATTGGGGAGTAGAGAGACTTAGCATCACTCTTTCTTGATCATTTCATTATTTTCTCCCTTTTTGATTTCTCCATATTTGGGATCATTACCTCTTTTTGAATCCCTTCAACCCTTCCACTTATTCACTTTTTGCATCTTTCTTTTTGTTATTTTCTTTTCTTGCCTTTTCTTCTCATAGAGATTATTTCTTTTCTCTTTTTGTGCCTTTATACCTTATTCAAGTTCCTCATATCACCCCCAAACTTATGTTTTAAAATATTTCTTTCACAAGAGTGTTAAGAAAAGCTCGGGGTGCCAAGAGAGGGTCATGACCAAACGGGTAAAAACTTGTAACATGGTTATCAAATGAGAAAGGCTAGAGGCTCAAAGGGGTTGACTAGGGATAATGACATTGGTTGGTAATAGAAAACTCAAACGCGCCAAGGAGAGCCTGCAATCACTTCTCAAACCAAGCAAAACTTAAGATTTCGCCTTGAAATATATTCGGGGCAAGTTCTAGATCCTTCGCACGGATACTTAGAGTAACAACAATTCATCTCACTTCTCACACAATGGGATTGTAAATGAGGACAGAGTCGAGGGCCCACAATGACCACATTCGAGTTTAAAGATCACTATGGTTCAATTAAACCACTCGATAATTTCCAAAGTCAACACAAGAGTCACAAAGTCACTAACTAGAGCTGTTTCTTTCATATACCTTCTTTCTAACATAAACACATAGTTAAGCATATTGGTGCCAATTAAATAATGGTTGACTCTTCGAGCATTGCTTAATTAGGTCTTTTTATTCATTACTACCACTATTGTTATCAAAACACAAAAGAATTGACTCATTCCCTTAATAAGGTTGTCACGCCATCCATCGTTGGGATGAGTCACCCGGTTCACACAAATTTTTCTTCTTGGTTTGCTGCCGCAGATGGAATTCTGCGGTCCGCAATTTCTTCTGCGGCCGTAGAATTCATTATGCGGACCGTACATTTATGCTTCTGCGCCCTTTATTGCCTTGTGTTTCAAAACACTCCTTTTTGAGTTAGATTTCATCTTAAGAGACCAAATTTCCAGCATTCCTGCAATTTGTACAATTTCATTACTTTCGGGAACACAATTCAATACTTTCAGACTAAAACAAAAGCTAAAAAGAGCTAATAAGTAGTCAAAATTTCCACTTATCAATGAGCTTCCAGGCCTTCCGCCAGAGCGGGAGATTGAGTTTGTTGTTGACATACTACGAGATATTCAGTCAATACCTATTCCTCCTTATAGAATGGCACCTGCAGAGTTGAGAGAGTTGAAAGAACAAATGCGGGATTTGCTTGAAAAAGGCTTTATCAGACCCAGTACATCACCGTGGGGTGCACCTATGTTATTTGTGAGAAAGAAAGATGGTTCCTTGCGGATGTGTATTGATTACATGCAGTTGAATAAGGCGACAATCAAGAATAAGTACTCGCTCCTGAGGATTGATGATTTATTTGACCAGTTACAGGGTGCTAGGTGTTTCTCGAAGATAGACTTAAGGTCTGGGTACCATTCAGGACCAGATACGGGCACTTTAAGTTTCGTATTATGTCGTTCAGGTTGACCACTACCCCAACAATATTTAAGGACTTGAGGAACCGTGTATTCAGACCCTTTCTATATTTGTTCGTGATTATATTTATAGATGATTTTTTGGTTTATTCCCATTCAGAGGTTGAGCATGTAGATCATTTGCGTACTGTGCTCAGAGTTCTACAAAAAAGGAAGTTGTACGTAAAATTCTCTAGATGTGAACTCTAGTTGAATTCTGTAGCTTTTCTTGGGCATATAATTTCAAGTGAGGGTATCCGGGTTGATACACAGAAGATTGAGGCAGTGAAGACTTGGCCTAGACCCACGACACCGACGGAGGTTCGTAGCTTCATAGGTTTGGCAGGTTATTATAGGAGATTTGTATATGGCTTTTTTTCTCTTTCAGTACCATTGACAAAGTTGACTCAGAAGGAAACTAAGTTTCAGTGGACTGATGCTTGTGAGTGGAGTTTCCAGGCATCGAAGGACAGGTTGACTTCAGCACTGGTTCTGACACTCCCAGAGGGGACAGATGATTATGCTATCTATTGTGATGCTTCGGGCGTTGGATTGGGTTGTGTACTGATGCTGCATGGCAAGATTGTAGCTTTTGCTTCTAGACAACTAAGAAAGCATGAGAAATATTACCTGACCCACGATTTAGAGTTAGCTGTAGTGCTTCATGCACTAAATATGTGGCGACACTATTTTTATGGCATTTATGTTGATATTTATATGGATCATAAGAGCCTTCAGTATGCCTTCAGCAAAAGGAATTGAATTTATGTCAGAGGCGGTGGTTGGAGCTACCGAGAGACTATGATGTTGATATTTTATACCAACTAAGGAAGGCTAATGAAGTAGCCGACACCCTCAGCCGTCGATCTTTGGTTAGCCTATCATATTTACATCCAGAGAAGATTGAGATAGCCCGTGAGATTCATCAACTAGCTAATTTTGGAGTTTAATTACTAGATTCAGGTGATACCAGAGTTACTATTCAGGACACGACAACATCCTCTTTAGTAACTAAAGTGAAGGAACGCCAGTATGAGGATTCTGTGTTAGATCATTACAGAGATACAATCCCTCAAAAGGAGAAGACACCATTTGAGATTACAAGAGATGGAGTCCTCAGATATCAAGGTCGATTATGTGTTCCTAATGTAGTAGGGCTGCGCCAGCAGGTTATGGGAGAAACTCACTATTCTCATTATTCTGTTCATTCATGAGCGACGAAGATGTATCATGATATCAAGTAAATATACTGGTGGACGAAATAAATAAAGATATAGCAGAGTTTGTTGGTTAGTGCCCTAATTGTCAACATGTTAAGATTGAGCATCAGAAACCCGGTGAATTATTGTAGGCTATAGAAATTCCGACTTGGAAATGGGAAGTAATTAATATGGATTTCATCATAGGCTTACCTCGTACCCAACATAGTTCGATTCTATATGGGTGATTGTTGATAGACTTACAAAATCAACCCATTTTCTACCTGTCAGGACTACATATTTAGCAGAGGATTATGCAAGGCTTTACATTAAGGAGATGGTACGACTTCATGGTGTCCCTATATTTATTATCTCAGATAGAGGTGCTCAGTTTACAACTAATTTCTGGAGGCCCTTCCAAAAAGGATTGGGGACTCAGGTAAGTCTTAGTACAACATTTCATCCCCAGACAGACGGTCAGGCTGAGCGTACTATTCAGACACTTGAGGATTACAGGCTTGTGTGATAGACTTCAGGGGTAGCTGGGATGATAATCTTATGATTATTGAGTTGCATATAGTAATAGCTATCATTCTAGCATTCAGATGGCTCCATACGAAGCTCTTTATGGACGAAAGTGTAGGCCACATATCGGATGGTTCGATGTTAGGAAACTAAGTTAGTAGGACCAGAGTTGGTACAACAAGCACTTGAGAAGATTAAGCTTATACAGGAAAGGCTATTAGCAGCTCAGAGTCGTCAGAAGTCCTATGCAGATAATCGACGACGAGACTTGGAGTTTCAAGTAGACGACTGGGTATTCCTAAAGGTATCATCGATGAAAGGTGTTATGAAATTCGGTAAGAAAGGAAAGCTTAGCCCTCGGTACATTGGACCTTAAAAGATCATACATAGAGTAGGCCAGGTAGCATATGAGTTAGACTTGCCTTCCAACTTGGAGTCTGAACATCCAGTCTTTCATATGTATATGCTCCGTAAGTGTATCAGAGATCCTTCTAGAGTCGTTCCAGTTGACGATGTTCAGGTCACAGAGCAACTATCATATGAGGAAGCTCCCATTGCTATACTAGATAGATAAGTTTGGAGATTGAGAACTAAGGACGTAGCTTCGGTTAAAGTACTTTGGAGAAACAAGAATGTGGAGGAGATGAATTGGGAAGCTAAAGAAGACATGAAGTCTAGGTATCCTCACTTGTTTCTTCTTCTGGAGGAGGATCATATTGAGACATCACAACCTTTGGGTGCGTATATGATACTGGATTCTTATGTTAGTTAATGTCATTGGTCGTGTGAGGCCATTGGTGTTAGTGATGATTGTGGCCCCGTGTGTCTTTGTATTGTTGGTTTTACTGTGTGACAGGTTGGTAGTAGTACCGTTACAGAGGAGACTGCCAAAATTTCTATAGATCTCTGGGAGTTTAACATTCGAGGACAAATGTTTCTAAGTGGGGAAGATTGTTATACCTTGTGCATTCCAAGGTGACGTATAATGAATATGAGTCTTGTTAATCATGATTTAAATGGGTCTAAAGTCATAATATGACTATATATGATGTTTGTATATAAAATATAAAGTTTGGGAAAAATTGGATTTAAGTTGCGGAAAAGCCGACTAAGGATTTGCCTTGTAACAAAGCTTTTTGAACAATACATTTTGTGTGTTATATGAGGCCTTTTTAGGACATAATATATAATAAAATTAAGGTCTTTGAATTTAGTTTACAACACTCTTAATTGTTCATTTATATGACATCCGGATAAGAAGATATGAGCGGCTGAAGAAAGGGACAATGCTAGGATGCCAAGCTAGCACCTCTTTGACTTTTCAAAAGTTGATATATATAGGTCTTAAGTCATATTTCTCTTCATTTTTCCATAGAACATGAATATAGAACAACCATAAACCTATCCTTAATCTCTCTACAAGGGTTTCAAAAAAGATTAACATCCCGGGTACAAAATCAATAAGCGATAACATTAGTACGATCCTTACGGCGTAAGTATCATGATACCGCCTCTCGTTTTCTTTGTAGTTTGAGTTTTGGAAGGTACTTTATGGTTAATAAAACACTTACTTGCTGTATTTAAGCTTTTTAAATATCAAGGAAGATTGATAAATTCGTTTCCTAATAGTTAGAACTCACGGAACAGTAATCGGAAGCCGTGAGTTCGATTTATTCCACTTGTAGTGGACTGTTTTGTAGTCCACTCGTGTTGGAATCTTGTGCTTCTGATTTATGGAGTTTGGAATAATAAAGGGCATGGAGAAATGCCACATGTGGTAGGGTAGTGGGCTGGTCGCTCGTCGTTGCAATTTCAGGCTAATTGATAACTTGTTGATTGGGTGTGTTATGGTATATTTGGGTTTTTGTTGTATTACGGGTCCCGAATTGTAGTTAGGTTATTTTTGAGTTGCTGATTGTATTGTGTTGTTGTCTCGCATATAGTAGGCTTGAGGAATCAGTAAAATCAGGGAAAATACTGCCCGTTTTGTTACAGATTAAGTTACTTTCGTTATATAAATGAGAGAGTCATTCATAGCTTGACAATAGCTTCACTGACATTGTTGTAGATTAAGGTGCAGTGAGCTGAGTTTAGCATTGTTATTGGACAGATTTCTATAAGGTATGTTAAGACTATCCATTCTTTCCTTTTAGCATGATCCATATGATGCAACTAAATGAGCAAGCAAGCAACTTTCACAAATGACTCTATTCTTAGAAGTACTAGGGTTGCCTATGTTCTTGATTCCCCATATGTCCTATTATTATATCGTCCGTTCATGGGTCTCAGAAAATACGTAAGTTGATAAAGTGTATTTCGTGATACTAAACGAAGGTATATTGATCTTATGACATTCCGGGAGATCTTATTGACTAACTTTTTATGCATTGCATTCATTTATACATGTACATTGACCCATGACCAGATGTTGTTATATACGCGTATATTATATGTATATTGGATATGGAAAAAGGTTACATCGTTATATACACACCACCACCTAATCAGCTGGTATACATTTATGACTTCGCCCACTGAGGCTGAGATGATATGATGGGATGCCCTCAGAGGCTTGATGATGTTATGTACGCATATACGTATGCATGATATGACATTTATACGTATATGCATGACATTATAAATGTTACATGATTCACAGAACTATTCAGACTTACAAGTTGAGTCCTTTACTCCATGTTTCTTTCATGTCTTTTATATACTGATTTTTATGTCTTACATACTCGGTACATTATTCGTACTGACGCCCCTATTGCCTGGGGGCCTTCGTTTCATGCCCACAGGTGCAGGTAGACAGGCTGACGGTCCCCCTTTTTAGGATCCTTGCTCAGCGAGAGTTGGTGTGCTCCATTTGATCTGGAGTTGCTATTGGGTTTTGGTACGATATTTTTGTATACATATATGACGGGGCCCAGTCCCGTCCTTTATACAATTGTACACTCTATGAGAGCTTTGTAGACAGTCATGTATAGTTGGATAGTATGTGGCCTTGTCGGCTTCTATTTTGATATATAGTTGTCCATAGCAGCCTTGTCGGCTCGCCCTACCGTATTATATATATATATATATATATATATATATATATATATATATATGTATGTATGTATGTATGTATGTATGTATGTATGTATGTATGTACATGTTTCCTCACGTATGTTATTCACATGATTCAGCAGTTTATTGACAGATGTTATGCATGACCTACCCCTATTTCATATTTATATCTTAGACGTATGCTTAGGGGTGTTCGACAGGTATGACTCGGGCACTCGTCATGGCCTATCGATTTGAGTCGTGACATAAGGAATCCATTTCGTACCCTTAACTCTTAAGAACTCTGTACCCTATCCTTAGACAGTCCTAGGTGTTGATACTCAATTTTCCCTCATATTTTTAAAAATACATATATACTTTCAAAATAGCATATATTTGCATCATCATTTAGTTTACAAACCTATACAAGCATTTTCCCATAATGTTTCATAATTTTTAGAGCTTTAAATTAATTCTTTATATTTTATTATATAAATATCTAGTAATTATCCTTTAAATTATTTTGTGATGACTTAATTACCCAAAATTATTGTTTGCATCCATAATACATGTTTCAAATATTTATATTCAATTTTTTATAATTGCATTAGCATTTTAAGCAATTTATCTAATTTTCCAATAATGGCCTATATTCTACAAATAATTGCGTTTATTATGTTATTTAAGCCGAAGTATCATTTTTATATTTTTATAATATTTAGTTATTATTTTCTGTCATTTTATTACAAAGGTAGTATTTTATTATCTAGTATTTTTTTTATAAATAATTTATTAAATAATTATTGTGTATTTAATAGCTGGCCCAAAACAGGCCAATTTTCGGACTTAAAACTACCCAGACCTCAGCCCAATTACCCCAAACCTTAGCCCAATTACCCCAAGCCCAACACTAATAACCCACTAACCCCAACCCGGTCGGTATCCTCTTTACACGACCCGCACCAGCTTTCTTTTAATCCTGCCAGTTGATCTCTCAAGATCAACGGCCCACAATTAAACCCTCCGTTTAACTAACCTAACTCCTAACCCTAACCCCCATTAACCCTTTGTCCGCCTCCTATGTATCCTCCAATCTCCCTTCTCCCTCCTTCAGAAACCCTAGCCGCCTCCCCCATCTTCTCCGAATCCGAGTAAATCATGGACTCCCTCTGTGATTTACTTACCTTTTATGTGTTACCTCATTATGGTCTGCAAGATTATGATGTTATATGGTACTTTCCCTATTTTGGAAAGTACCAGTGCCCAAACGGGATTCTACCGCCTTCAATCTATGAGATTTAGACCATATTTCGTCTATATGCACTCTATATGGTCCGATTCAACGAGATCTTCAGCTATCTATGCTTCCTTTCGAACTAGGGTTTGAATCTTTCCCTTGTTCCTTACTGATTCTTGACTGATACTTTTCCTTTTTCGTGTTTGACTATTCTTTTCCTTATTTCTGTTTAATCTGCCATGTTTCCCTATTTTCTACTTTATTTTGCCCTAAATCTGACTCTAAATTATTTTTGGTATGATATTTTCCTTATTCTCTGTTTAATCTTCTGTATTCCTTTATTCTTAGTATTATTTACGTGATAGTTGTTATTCCCTGTTGATTTACTGAACCCCTTTGTTCACGCCCTAAAAAATCGATTCTAATTGATTCTAGTATATCTTTCCTTATTTATGTTTGAATAATTTGTTTTCCATGTTTACTTGGTTGATTTCTACACTATATAAATCCCTCTCATGAAACCCCTGAGAGAGATTTCTGAACCCTAATTTTGGCTACTGTTTTTCACTACTCTCTCACTCACTCACTGTTACCCTAAACACTCTGAAATTATTGAATAACCTCCTCTGGTGCAAACACTGCTCGAAGTTCATTTTTGAGGCTCTTGTGAACTCTGAAGTATCAGAGATTTTGGGTTTTCGCTATTACACTCTGTACTCTTTTAATTATGCTACTGGTTAGTCTTTAAACCCTCATAATGTTTGCTTTCTTCCCTTCTTTCTGCACATGTATCTAAATTTTGGTTCAAGTATGATGATGTTCAACTTGATGTCATTCTGTGTTAATTGACGCATGAGAGTAGTGTACTGTTTATGTCATGACTCACTATGATTTGCACTCTGCAATTCCCTATCTCCTAAGACTAATTCTGCACCCTGGAACATCTTTACATGTTAATTTTGAACTTCAATATTGTGGTTGTATATTGTTTCTGCCTATTGTATTTAGATAATGCACTAACATTTACTTGAATGAACATTTACTAAGTCTTGTGTATGTTGGAGTGCTTTTTGTAATACTGCCCAAAAATCTATTTTAAACTTGTGTCTTGCTACCCTGATTTTCTAAAGGCAAACATTCTATTTCAATTAACTAGGACCTTGTTCCTAGGTTAACATGTTGTTTCAGTATGCCTTGGTTCACTTGCTACTTTCTCCTTTCTGTGATAATCAATATATGTATACCTCCATTATGTTCAAGTATTGATATGGACTTAGGTTAGACTTGACTTTATTTAGGCCCTTAAATGTCAACTAGTGCAATCTAGGTATGTTTGCAAACTTGTTTTCCTTTTCCTATGATGTTTGTCTATGTGATACTTTGCTACTGAACTTTGCTGAATTTTGCTGGTCTGCCTAACCAGTTATGTTGTACGATCACTCTGGAAATTTCTGTCCATTCTCTTTACTTGTGGCTTTGGTATTCTAAATTCCTATTCTTAGCCGGCTGAAAGCCAAGGCTACCCAGGTTCTCTGTTGGCCTCCCTATTGCGAGCACTGCTCAGGGTCCAATTGAGGCCCTTGTGAAATCTGATGCACTAGGGGCTTGGCCCTAGTCACTACTCTTAACCTCTAAACTATCCCTAATGCTCTACTTCCCTATAATGTACTGTATTCTATGTTGGTTGCTCCAAGTGATGCAATACTTGGTGTTATAGCTCATTAAAAGGGGCCTGAACTCCCTTATGGACCTGTGATTGTGTGGTTCTTTGTTGAAGGTCTAAGTCTGCTATGCCAGAAGTTTTGAAGGCCTAATAAGGCTAGGTATTTAGTTATTCTATTTGGGCCTGTTATAGGCCTGTCTATTGGCATGTAATATTACTACTTTATTATTAATTTGGGCCTGTAATAATGATCTTTGTATAAACGATTGGGGTGTTAGTAAAAGCTGATGGGGTAGATTCTAATATTAATATATGATGGGTAGAAAACATGTCTATAGGATTAAATGATGCTTTGCCTTATGTTGTTCATTTTCAATGTACACTGTAGAAAGCATGCCATTAGAGAAACACACACACTTGCACTACTTGTTTATTAGTAAAGCCTGAACTCAAATGTCTCAATATCTTTATAGCTATATGTTGATTAGAGAACCTGCCCGTAAGAAATATTATTGAATTTCCTGTTAATTCGCATTACTAGAGATCATGCCTATAGGACTCTAATCATATCATTTGTTATGGTATTGCATATTTCACCTAGAGAAATCTGCCTATAGGGTCTAACAATAAAATCAGACTCCTCAATTATTAATCGTTAGAAATCCTGCCTATAGGACGCCACTGCTCGCCTTAATAACTGGTAATGATGCCTTTAAACACTGCTCATCACTCACTTAGGCCATTATCAAGTGTACGAGTAATTCTGAATTTCCACTCCCTCTATCACATAACTCACCTAGGCGCAACAATTATAGGGCTAGTAATTGAGGAATTTGCCTTCTCAATAACCAGTGTGTAATAACCTATGTAATCCTGTCTATGAATCTCGCTGGTTCCTGAACTTGCTTGCGTGCCTTGATGCCTGTCACCTAGAAATCATGCCTATAGGGAGTTAAGTTCTTAATTCTGAATTGCTCAACATACGATTTGTCTTGTGTGCATTTGTTGCTTAAGTGTAGAGGCAAACTTGAGCCTTGACTGGCTATATGTGAAGTCCAATGTGTTTTGTATGTCGCCTAGTTTTGACATTTCTGAGCAGCCTAAGTGAGGTATAGAACCATCCAAAGTCAAGGTCCAATACCTCCTGGACCATAGGTGTGGGATGGGTAGTGCACGCATAGGGTACGACCTATAATTGAATTACAACGCTTTTAGGTAACAACTTTAACATAGTAATCGGGTAGCAGGAGATGATAGTCTATGCCCGATGAATAATATAAGTAACACCCCATCTTGAGGGAGTTATGAAGTATTATTTATGTTGCACGGGGTGATCCTTTAGGCTAAAAAACTTAGGACCCCCCTTTTTTTCTCTTTATATGTTGTTATTAGATCTAAATAGTTGTATCCCCATGTTCGCACTGCGATATGTATTAATTATGAGGTAATAAAGTTATGTGACTTCTGAACTCCCTTTGTTTATTTGATCACCTAGCTTAATCATTTAATAATCCACATAGTCTCAAGTTCGGCCGGGACCCATAGTAGTGGACCTCGAAGAGTTCCTAACACCTTCTCTTTGAGGTAATTTTAGCCCTTACCCGATCTTTGGTGGTGTTGATTACTCAAACAGAGTTATCTGCATAATAGGTGCTCTAACACACCTTAAACTGTTAGGTGGTGACTCTCCTCTTTTAATACCTCCTTAAAAGAGTTGTCACATGTCGAAACCTGATTTTGCGAGAAAAAATGGGGCGCGACAGCATGGCGACTCTGGTGGGGATACGTAGGTTCTTACCATAATGAACTTGGCTTATGTGGATTAGTTTTCTTTGTTATAAAAGGCACTTTCCTTTTCCATCTTTATTTGTTAAATTTTGCTATTACATGAACATCCATTTCCCATCCGCCTTTACTTGTTTAAACCCGTTATAACATGCACATCCCTTCCCTTCTCCACCTTTATTTTCTTAAATTTGTTAGGACATGCACATCCATTTCCCTATTCGCCCTTATTTGCTCTAACTGCTCTTCATTTATTTAAAGACTACTATATTGTTTGCTTTATTACATTCTCGTATATATTCCATAGACTAACTTCTTCCTTTGTCTCTCTTTTATGTTTTACCTTAATACTGTATTTACCACTTTTTACATATTTATCATGCAAATTCTTGGCAATGTGTTATTATCTTTGCATAAAGCATGCTCCACATCATTTTCCACTCGTGCCCAACTAATACCATAGTGGCACTTGATGAGTATCTGCACTCTTCCAAAAATTACCCTTTAAATTGAAAAGGCTTATTTGCGGTAAACTAGTCGATCAGCGGTGCAGTCGACGGTTCCGTGCCTTTCCCTATCAAGTTGTCCACTTGAGAGTACCAGTCTAGATCCTTCTAGAAAGCTCACTCTAATAGTATGGGTTAGAACATTGTCCACGTGATAATCCACTAAGATGAGCCTTGTCCAATGCCCGACGGGATTTCCATAATACCAATGGACACCATCACGTTATGTGCATTACTTGGAGAAAACACATTGGTATGTTGATCATTAATGTGTAAATAGTCAGACCCGGAGGAGGAAAGGGCTAACTCTATTTATTTTGCAGAAAATGAGGCACGAAGTCCACAGGTTCGGCATGGTTCAAAACATCCCACCTTCGCTGCTTGATGGTGGAAGAACCTCTCACCTAGTGACCAGAATCATGTGAAAAGGGTCCTCAGAAATTTACCTTCCTTATTAGACATTCGGCCAAATAACGCATTGATTGAGGCCGCCACTATGTTTTGGGATGTGAAAAGAGATGTCTTTCGCTTTGTTAATGTAGAGATGACCCCTATCTTAGAGGAAATAGGAGGCTTCGCTAGGCTGCCATGGGATAGTCCGGGTTTATTAGTACCAGAAAATCGCACTCCCCGCGGTTTTTTGAAAATGATGGGTTTCAAGAAAAATGATGAATTACTATGTCTGAAAGAGTCATACATATTATTTGAATTCCTTTATGAACGTTATGGTCATAGCAAGTCATATCGCCTTCACCGTGATGAACTTGCCATTACTTCTTTGGGTTGGACACGCCGCCGAGTTTTTGTGTTCATTGTCTGTTTCTTGGGTTTGTGATATTTCCGATGAAAGGGGGGAGGATCCATACTCGCTTAGCCATGGTCGCTAGGACTCTAATGGAAGGAATTGAAGGACAAACTTACACTATCATCCCTATGATATTGGCCGAAATATACCAAGCTCTAGATCAATGCAAGCATGGGTATGGGCATTTCGAGGGCTGTAATCTGTTGCTACAGGTTTGGTTATTAGATCATTTCCAGTGAGGTGAATATCGTCAGGAACTTCTGCACGACCATTGAATGACTACATATCCTACTATCATCCAAAAAGAATGACATTTATCCCAGATAGGTTTGCGCAACCTAGAAATGCTGTGAGCTGGGTGCATTTCTTCAGCAATTTGACTGACAAAAGGGTACATTGGATGTTCGAATGGTTCCCTAGCAGCGAGTTCATCATCAGGTCAAGAGAAACCACTCATTTAGTGCTGATCGGGTTAATAGGAATCTATCCTTATGATCCTATAAGAGTAATGAGGCAAGCGAGAAGAAAGCAGGTTATACCTCGGGTTTCTAACATGGTCCAGTATAAAGCAGACTTTAAAGGGAACATCATTCCGTTCAAGTTCGAGGCGTAGCATATGTGGAATCAAAAGGTCGTTGTAGAGAAAGACACTATCGAGCCAGACAGTTACCATGTCAGCCATGTATACTTCTACCCATCATGGTTGGTAGATGATATAGCGGGAGATGTCAAGCTAGGGATTAATCTGAAAAATAGGGTTATAGATGACGCTGCTGAAGCACAAGTCAAGTATAGGATGCTGCGCAAGAGGGTTTTCGAGTCTGAAGCTAAACATTTGGAACAACACAAAGTGGATATGGAAGCCATCGACGAATGGAAAGAAATTGCTACTAAATCAATAGAAAGATTGGAATATTTGGAGCAAGGGTTAATGGAACTTGAGGGGAAGATGAGGAAGAGGCTCTCGAATTGTCAGAATACGGAAGGAGGGAGGGCACCTAGCAAGGGCTTACCTACTATTGGACATGCGCGACCTGGGGAACTTGATTGATAGATCCAAGAAGGCCAAGCATGAAGAAGGTCCCTCTGGGGCCAAATAGATAATGAAATGATGTTCTTTACTACTTTTTAGCTTAGTTTTAGATTTCGATTATAATAAGGCAAATGCCATTAGTAATTTTCTTATTATTGTCGTTTTAGTATGGATCTGATTCATTTTCGCATTAATGAAATGACACAATTGTTGGCATAAATTTTCTCCAAGTCTATGTGTCGCTTAGGCCTACCTCGGTCATAACAAGATCCCCCAAATTAGGACGCGAATTTATTTACTGATTCTGCAACACATGTTCAATATCGCAAACATCCTTTCAATATCCCTTATTGACTTGGTTACCTATTTGTTTTTCTTTTGTTTTGTTTATTCTCATTCCCCAAAGGTTGGTTCGTGCATACTGGCATCATCCGCATATCACACTAGATCCAGAGATCCTCCACCTCCTCCTTCACCAAGTGATCCTAAAGGCAGAAGCAAAGGGAAAGAAAAAATGGACGATATAAGCGGTAGTAGAAAGGACAATGCCGAGAATGTTGAAACCTCGGACGGTCAGAATACTCCAACACAGAATGAATTGGCCCTACTTCTGGAACAGAAAATATTGGAGCTACAAGGGGAACTTGAGCAGGTATGGAACTTGGCAAACCTTTCCCTCACCCTAAACATCCCCGACCTTAACCAACAAAACACTAACACCCAAAACCCAGTACCTCCCTAAAACACACAAAATCCGCAAAATCCTCCCGCACCACACCAATACGCCACACCTCCTCAGAACCACAACCCTCTACTGATACCTACTCCTCAATAACACCATTACCACCCAACTCAATACCCACAAACAACCACATACCACACCCCTCATAATGCACCACAGCCTATTCTTGACCCGCAAAACTCAACCAATGACCACTATTGCGCCCAGATTTCCGGAGTCCACCAAAGCAATCCCATATATGTGGAAACCTTACCCCACACCCCACAACAGACCCTATACATATCTGAATCCGCCGAGAAGGACCTGCTCATCAAGAACATGGCAGAGGAACTCAAGAAACTTACTGGCAGAGTTCAAAGTGTCGAAGGGGCAAATACATTGAGGGTTTGAATTATGAATATTTGTGTACTCAGCCAGATGTAGAACTGCCAGAGGGTTACAAACCTCCTAAGTTCAAAATGTTCGACGGAACTGGTGATCCAAAGGTGCACTTGAGAACATATTGTGACAAGCTTGTAGGAGTTGGCAGGTATGAAAGAATCCGCATGAAGCTGTTCATGAGGAGCCTCACCGGAGACGCCCTATCTTGGTACATCAGTCAGAACCCAAAGAAATGGGTTAATTGGGTGAGCATGGCATCAGATTTCATGGATCGGTTCAGGTTTAACACAGAAAATGCACCAGACGTTTTCTACATTTAGAATCTCAAAAAGAAGCCAACAGAAACTTTCCGCGAGTATGCTACTCGGTGGAGGTCTGAAGCTGCAAAAGTAAGGCTAGCACTGGAAGAAGAACAGATGAATAAGTTCTTCATCAGAGCTCAGGATCCGCAATACTACGAAAGACTGATGGTTATTGAAACCATAAATTTTCTGACATCATCAAATTGGGAGAAAGAATAGAAGAAGGGATCAAAAGCGGAATGATGACAAATTTTGAAGCACTCCAAGCCACAAATAAATCCTTACAGTCAGGAGGTATCTCCAAGAAGAAAGAAGTAGGTGCGGTGATGGTAGCCCAAGGTCCAAAGTCTCCTCTTACATACCAAACACCTCCACCCACATTTCAGCCTTCACCTCCCAGATACCAACAACCTACCGCCACTTACCATACCTATAACACCCAACAAACATACTACCACTCACCACCAGCCCGCCAAAACTACCAAAAACCTAGACCAAGTTTCGACTGCCGACCACCCAGACAATACACCCCAATTACTGAACCTATAGACCATTGTACGAGAGACTGAAGGTTGCCGGTTATATCACTCCCATTCCCGCTATTGCTATGGAAAAATCTTCCCAGTGGATTAACCCAAATAAGACATGTGCCTATCACTCAAGCATGGAAGATCATACTATTGATGAGTGTCGTACTTTGAAGGATAAGATTCAGACATTAATTGACACCAAAGTCATATAGACAAAGGAGGCTGCACCCAATGCCCGTAACAATCCTCTCCCGGATCACAGGGGTGGAGGGGTAAACATGATAGAGACCGATGAAGAATGGGACTCAGAGGGGTCAATTGGACTCATTCGAGAAGGGGATAATTCTGAAACATCTCCAGTCACTCTCACACCTATCATGGTACAGACTCAGGCACCAATTGAAGTTGAGGTAGCTGCACCAACTCCGTTTGAGGTTGAAGTAATAACGCCCTTCATCGTGATGGTAGCACCTACGCCGTCTTATAAGTCTAATGCTATACCATGGGATTATGTTGCGGAAGCAAGAAGGAAAAGAAAGGCAAAAATGGAAGAAACAGGTGCAGCGCAAGGCATGACCAGAACTGGTAGGATTTATACACCCGAGTATTTGGAAGGAACAAGCAAAGAAGCCGCCTCTAAATCGCATGTCATTGAGATTGGCCCAGATGATCTTTGGAGAAAGGTGCAGGCAAGAGAGTATTTTGTGGTTGATCATCTGAACAAAACCCCCGCTCAAATATCCATTTTATCACTGTTGCAAAACTCCGAGGCACATAGGAATGCCCCGATGAAGGTGTTGAATGAAGCCTATGTACCCAACAACATCACTAGTGGGGAGATGGCCAACATGGTAGGGCAAGTGTTGGAAAGCCACAAGATCACTTTTCATGAATAGGAGCTGCCACCAGAAGGACTAAGTCACAACATGGCACTGCATATTATTGATACCCAATTTTTCCTCATATATATATATATATATATATATATATATATATAGTCCCGTCCGAGTTTTCACCCTTTGTGCGGCAGTCAAGCCCAACCTTGACATCAGCCTATCCAACAGTTGGATTATTTCAGGGACGTTTTAGACTTGGAAGATGAATTTAGGCAGCAAGGAAATTAAAGGCACACATGATGTTTACAGGAATTCTGATACAACTAGTATCAGAGTGAAGCAGAAGTGCTCTGATCTCTAAGTACTCCATGTACAAAAAGAAGAAGGCTACCCCTAGCCTTAAGTGTTTTCACTCTTGAAAACACACTTAGGAACCCCTTCCTAAGTTGCACCTGTACTGAAAGAAAGACTGCCCTCAGATTTTCCCTCAAGACTAACTCTTAGCCTTCAGGTGTTTTCACTCTTGAAAACACACTTAGAAACCCCTCTCTAAGCTAAAGAAGATCATTCCCGACCCTCAGATTTTGACAAGGCAATGGAACATAATTTTCCATGCTCAAGTCTTGATGTAGACAACCCTATGACTACATCCTGCCCATTTTTCCCTCACCAAGTGCTTAGACCTCTTTTAGGAGCTGCTGGCACACATATTTATAGTGCAGTCAGCCACATCCTATTTCAATTGACACCCCCAACTGATAGTACTATAATAAAAATGTGCATACAACTCAGTCCATTATCATCCATGATTAATGGTGTGCCCCGCACACTCAATGTATCCGCCAATTAGCCGTAGGCCCCGCACACTCAGATTATTTTCCACTTAGTAATGCCATGCACACTAATATTGTCTTCCCCTCAGCTGTGAGCCCCACGCACTGATTATGACTACCACTTTAAAGATGTGCTCAGCACACTTAGCAGCCTCACCATGTGCACTGTCATGTGCCCAGTTGTCACGCACCCAAGGCTGACATTGCGCCCAGCCTTGCATTTCCTTTTGACATAGCTCCGCCATGTCTGTTGTACAGCTTGTCTCGATGACTTAGCCGCACGTGCCTGCTGTCACAGTCGCTTGTTCCGGATCAAGTCGCCCCTACTTGATCAAATCTGCCCTTGCCAAAGCCATAGCTGATATTAGTCAAGTCACCAAGCTATGATGCCATTTCCGTTGCTAAGTCGTTTGCCCACAGAATACTTAGGTGCAAGTCCATTCACCTAAGCCAAGGCAACACCAAGTTGCCAATGCCACTGCCTCGACACCAAGTCTCCTTGTCTTAGCGTCTAGGTCTTTTCCCTCGATTGCTTTGGTGTATTCTGTCACACCTTAGCCTTGTCTCAGTAGTGTAGTCCGTCACACCTTGGCCTAGTAACAATCTGTTGCTATTTGACAATGCCCCATTGTCTTGCATGTTGATTTTCCAGCACATATGCCATTGGCAAGGCCATCATGCCAAATCCTTGCCACCGCCGTGCAATATGCCCATCAGTAAAGTCAGGGGTCTAACAAACTACCCCAACCAGTTGAATTTGACGCTCTCATCGAACAAACTCAAAGCATGCTCGCCATTTGTTGCAACAACATCACAAGTTCAGCTACCTTTTGCGAATTACGTTGTCCTTGCCCTCAAGTGCAACATTTTTCTCATTTGCTTCTCCTGTCCGTCATTCCCACAGCAAATCCAGCACGCACCTGGTCAGATTTGAAAAGAACCCTCGACTGATTTTGGCGCCCAATAATTCTGATAAGTGCCTTTGGTGCATCAACTTTTTCCATCAGTACTGCTTTGCCACCAGCCATCTTCCAAGTCTAAAACGTTCCTAAAATAATCTAACTGTTAGATAGGTTGATATCAAGGATGGGCTTGACTGCCGCACGGGGGTTCATATTTTAAATATATATATATTTTAAAATGCACTATATATACTTTTAAAATAGTGCATATGCATCATCATTTGATTTATAAGCATACACAAGTATTTTCATAATTTTCCATGATTTTTAAAGACTTTAAACCAATTAATTTGTTCCTCCAAATTAATTTATGATGATTTAATCATCTAAACTTATCATTTATACCAGCATGCGGTTTGACATATTTTTCAGTGCATTTTTTATAATTACATTTGCATTTTAGGGATAATTACACATTTTTGCAATAATAGCCCATATTCTTGTATAATTACATTATTTATGCAAGAAATAAATTTTTATATTTTATAATGTTAAGTTATTATTTTTAATCATTTTAGTACACAAATAATATTTTTTATTCATTAATTACTTTTATAAATTATGTTTTTGCTAAAATGTTGGGTATTTAAAAACTAGCCCCAGGTTTAACCTATTTTCGGACCCAATAATGGCCCAAAACACCTAATACACTAGCCCAAATAACCGTAGTCCAAACCAATGATCCACTAATCCCAACCCGGTCGGTACTCGTTTCACACGACCCGCCCCACTCACTTTTTAATCCCGACCGTTGATCTCTCAAGATCAATGGCCTTTATTATTTCCCTCCTTTTAATTACCCCCTTCAGCCTTAACCCTAATCACTCCCCTTTGACCGCTGCCCTAATATTCTCTCATCTCCCTTCTCCCTCTCTGAAGAACCCTAAACCCGCCGCACTAAATCTTCTCCTAATCCCACCTAATATGGGATTCCATGTCTATTACTTACCATACTCGGCCTCCTTCTGGTACTGGCTACTCTCCTATAGTGCTTGCCTAAACATGGCAAGCATATCTCATCAAAATTGAACCAAAATCGGTTCAAATCCCTGATTTTTGAATGTTATTCTGTCCATGTTCATCCTATATCGTGTGAGTTCGATTTTGTTTATATTCTGTTGACTCTTGCTTACCCTAAAACTAGGGTTTACAGAATCGAACCAAAATTGGTCCAAATCTCTGAATTTAAGCAATGTTTCCATCTATATTCATCTTATTCTATGCAACGTTTGATTTTTTATTTTTAGATTCTGCCGATTTTTTGTACTTTCCCTAAAATTAGGGTTTTGAAATTTCTCTCTTTTCCTTACTGATTTCGATTGCATGTGGTGTTCTTTCCTTTCTAGTGTTTGATTGATGGTTTTCCATGTTTATGTGTTCGATTTCTACACTATATAAACCCCTCCCCTTCCACTTTGAAATAGACTTCAATCACCATTTTTTCACTAAAACAACTGAGGTTTCTACTCCTATGTGTTTATTAGATACCATTCCTATAGGAAATAAAGTGTCAATGACCAATCTTTCAATTTACATAACTGCAGCATATTCATTAGATACTATGACTATAGGGCTATGTTAGCTTATGTTCTACAAAATCTGCATTTAGAAATCATGCCTATAGGGTTTTAATTGGTTAATTCGTTGTTATACTGCTCACCTAGGAGACATGCCTATAGGAGCTAAGTATAAAAAATTAATTTTAATTGTTAATCGTTAGAAATCCTGCTTGTAGGGTAATACCACTCATTTTTTTAAGTGTTAATATTGAACTTTCAACACTGTTTCGTTGCCACTATTAGAAAGCATGCCTATAGGATCAAACTGAGTAATTCTGAATATCTCTCGTGTTTATCACTGCCAAATACTGCGTAAGTCACCTAGATAGCCCGTCTATAGGTTTTAGCTATTTATACTTATAATCAGTAGGCAACTATGCAGTCGCTCAGAAATTATACTTTGCATAACTGCCCGCATGATCAAAATCCAGAATCACATAAAAATTATGTCTATAGGATTTAATGATTTTAACTCATCTTAATTCTGTGACTGTCAAACGCCAATTTGTTTGCATGCATTTATTGTCTAAGTGCGGAGGCTAGCTTGGGCCATTATCTGCTTTTATATGAAGTCCAACTTGCTTTTGTATGTCACCTAGTTTTATCATTTTGAGCAACCTAAGTTAAGTCTAGGACCACCCAAAATATAGGTCCAAACGTTTCCGGGACCATAGGCATGGGATGGGTAGTGCACGCATAAGGTACGACTTAGAATCAATTAGTGTGCCTTAGGTAATAACTTAAAGATAGTAATTGGGTAGAAGGAGATGATAGTCTATGCCCGCTGAATAATACGAGTAACACCCCATCTCGAGGGAGTTACGAAGTATTATTTATGTTGCAAGGGGTGATCCTTTAGGCTAAAAAACTTAGGACCCCCCTCCCCCCCAACCTTGCCTTAAAATCAATTATTTTGTTTATTTGCCCAATTTTGTCTTTCTCTTTATTTGGACTAATTCATATAATTCGAGTTCGGCCGGGACCCACAGTTGTGGACCTCGAGAAATTCCTAACACCTTCTCCTCGAGGTAATTTGAGCCCTTACCCGATCTTTGGTGACGCAAACTGGTTAAACCAGAGTTATTCGTAAATAGGTACCCTAACACACGTCAAACCCGTTAGGTGGCGACTCTCTCTTTTAACACCCTTCCTCAGAAAGAGTTGTCACGATGTCGAAGCCCGCACTCATGAGAAAGAAGGGGCGCGACACATCACAGTGCAGTTTGAGGACAAGTTCATTGCCAGAGTCCTGATAGATGGGGGTTCGAGTCTCAATATATGTCCACTAACTACTCTGAAAAGATTGGGTAAAGGCCTGCAGAGATACGAGCAGGAAGTATGAATGTGAAAGCATTTGATGGGTCTCAAAAGGCCACAATTGGGGAGACCAACCTTAGCCTACAGATGGGCCCAACCTAGTTTGATGTTGAGTTTCAAGTGTTGGACATATCTTCTACCTACAGCCTATTGTTGGGACGACCTTGGATACATGCCGCTGGGGCCGTAGCTTCTACTCTACATAAGGTCATGAAGTTTGAGTGGAACCATCAGGAAGTGATCATCCATGGGGATGGAAGTAATACCATTTACACCAATCAAACTGTTCCGGTCATCGAGAAAGAAGGAAGTTGGGTGGAGAAACATACCATCGCATCGAGCGCGTCAACGCAATTGAAAAGGACAAATGATAGAGCAGTGAGATAGAAGGCATATTGGCATGGGCAGGGTATGAACCTGGCAAGGGTCTCGGTAAGAATCTCCAGGGGATCACCAAACAGATACAGCTAAAGCGTCGCGGCACAACTTTTGGGCTTGGGTATGAATATACCTGGCACGAGTATCAGAATTGGTCGCCACCATGGCGTGGTCCTTATTACCCTCTAGAGAAACCGGTACCTTATTTGAGCCAGTCATTTCATCAAGCTGACATGATGTGGGAGTCCAAAGAAGATGAAGTTCTAGCTGGCATAATGAGTCTGTTTCTAGATGATGAAGACATGGATTATAGTGCGATAGTTGAGGAGGAGGAGAAAGGCCTTATTATTCAGACCGTGGAGAAGGGAGCTATTCTCAAGAACTGGACTGCTGCACCATCAAGGGCCCGTCGAGTTCCTGGGTAGCCTGGCAATTAGCATCATTTATTTTGAAAGTAATTTTATGAGCATCTAAGACATTTTCAATATTTTGTTCTTAACATATTTTGTTTTGAAATAATTGCTCGAGCCATAGAGCCGTACTTGTTTGACGTTTTCAAGATTTATTTAATGCATTGTTATTTTTAGTATTTATTATTATTCTTTACATTTTTTTCTCTACAATATTATTATTACCTATCCCGATGAACCTACGACTGTGACATGTAACGAGACAACACACCATGAGGATAGTGATTCCGAGGATATGGAAAAGGATATAATACCCGAGGAAATTGTCAGAGAAGTGCAAAACTTTGAAAACAAGCCTAAGTCCAATTTGGATGAGACCGAAACAGTTAATTTGGAAGACTCTGAAACAGTCAAGGAAACGCATGTAAGCATTCACCTATCACCGCCAGAGAAGGAAGAGTACGTCCGGTTCTTGAAGGAGTATGAGGATATTTTTGCATGGTCCTATGATGATATGACCGGTTTGAGCACATCCATAGTGGCTCATAAACTAGCTACCAACCCTATGTGTCTGCCTGTAAAACAGAAGCTCAGAAAGTTCAAACCAGTTATGAGTTTGAAAATAAAGGAGGAAGTCACCAAGCAGATCAAAGCCAAGGTTCTCAGAGTGGTTGAATATCGGACCTGATTGGCTAACATTATGCCGGTTTCAAAGAAAGATGGGAAGGTCAGAGTGTGTGTCGACTATCGGGATTTAAACAGAGCAAGTCCCAAAGATGATTTCCCTTTGCCCAATATACACATACTGATTGACAACTGTGCCAAGCATGAACTCCAATCCTTTGTGGATTGCTTCACGAGATATCATCAGATCTGGATGGATGAAGAGGATGCCGAAAAGACAACCTTTATTACACCATGGGGAGTATATTGTTACAAAATGATGCCGTTTGGCCTAAAGAATGCTGGAGCCACCTATATGAGGGCCATGACAACCATTTTTCACGACATGATACACAAGGAGATAGAGGTGTACGTGGATGATGTCATCATCAAATCCAATAGAAGCACATATCATATAGCAGATTTGAGAAAATTATTTGATCGACTTCGAAGATACAATCTGAAACTAAATCCCGCAAAATATGCCTTCGGAGTCCCTACTGGAAAGTTGTTACGGTTCATCGTCAGCCACCGAGGAATTGAGCTAGTCCCGTCAAAGGTCAAGGCTATCCAAGATTTGCCACCTCCGAAGAACAAGAAAGATGTGATGAGTTTCTTGGGGCGTCTCAATTACATCAGTCATTTCATAGTACAATCAACTGTGATCTGTAAACCGATTTTCAAAATGTTAAAGAAAGACACTGCAACAAGTTGGACTGAAGAATGCCAGAAAGCCTTTGACAAGATCAAGGAATATTTATCCAAACCACATGTTCTGGTCTCACCAGAACCTTGGAGACCTCTGCTACTCTATTTATCTGTACTGGATGGGGCTTTCAGCTGTGTCTTGGGAAAACACGATGAGACGGGAAGAAAAGAACAAGTCATATACTATCTAAGTAAGAAGTTCACACCCTACGAAGCACAGTATTCTTTGTTGGAGCGCACTTGCTGTACTTTGACGTGGATAGCTCAGAAGTTGAGGCACTACTTCTGTGCCTACACCACATATCTCATATCAAGAATGGATCCGTTAAAATACATCTTCCAGAAACCCATGCCTACGGGAAAGTTGGCAAAATGGCAGATACTACTGAGTGAGTTCGACATTATCTATGTAACTCAGAAAGCGGTCAAGGGACAGGCATTGGCAGATCACTTGACAGAAAATCCTGTGGGTGGAGAATACGAACCACTGAAAACGTATTTTTTCGATAAAGAGGTATCATTCGTAGGAGAAGATATCACTGAAACCTATGACAGTTAGAGAATGTTTTTCGATGGAGCTGCAAACTTCAAAAGAGTAGGCATTGGAGCAGTTTTGGTATCAGAGACGGGTCAACACTATCCGGTATCCGCAAAACTTAGATTTTTGTGTACCAATAATATGGCAGAATACGAGGCTTGCATCTTGGGGCTCAAGTTGGCCATTGACATGAACATTCAGGAATTGCTGGTAATTGGTGACTCAGACCTATTGGTACACCAGGTTCTAGGAGAATATGCTACAAAGAAAACCAAAATATTGCCGTATTTGTACTATGTGCAAGAATTGAGGAAGAGATTCACAAAGATAGAGTTCAAACATGTTCTGAGAATCCAGAATGAGTTCGCAGATGCGTTGGCCACTCTATCTTCCATGATACAACACCCAGACAAGAATTTCATTGATCCTATTCCAGTAGGGATCCATTATCGGCCAGCTTATTGTGCTCATGTTGAAGAAGAAACTGATGGGAATCCGTGGTTTCATGACATCAAAGAATACTTGGCAAAAGGAGAGTACCCGGAGCACGCAAATCATACTCAAAAATGCACACTTCGAAGATTGTCCAACCATTTCTTCCAAAGTGGAGGAATTCTGTACAGAAGGACTCCAGATCTAGGATTATTACGGTGTGTCGACGCCAAGGAAGCATCCAATCGAACTCAATGCAACAAGTGCACCTTGGCCTTTCTCCACTTGGGGGATGGATATCATCGGTCCAATCAAACCCACCACTTCAAATGGGCACAGGTTCATTCTAGTGGCCATAGACTATTTCACAAAATGGGTTGAAGTCGCATATTACAAGGCTATAACTAAAAAGGTCATCGCAGATTTAGGGATCGTATTGTCTGTCAATTCGGGGCACCGAAATCAATCATCACCGACAACACCGCCAACCTTAACAGTGATTTGATGAAATCCATGTGTGAAACCTTCAAGATCAAGCATAAGAATTCCACAGCATACATGCCACAAATGAATGGAGCTTTGGAAGCCGCCAATAAGAACATCAAGAAGATATTATGGAAGATGGTAGATAATCACAAACAATGGCACGAGAAGTTATCATTTGCCCAACTCGGATATAGTACCATGGTTCGCACATCAACTAGGGCAACTCCTTATTTGCTGGTCTATGGCACTGAAGCTGTCATTCTCGCCAAAGTAGAAATTCCTTCTTTGAGAATCATACAAGAGGATGAACTCGGTGATGCAGAATGGATACGAAGTTGTTACGAGCAACTGACTCTAATTGACGGAAAAAGAATGAACGCAGTATGTCACAGTCAACTTTACTAAAACAGAATGTCCAGAGCTTTCAACAAAAGGGTCAGGCATAGACAATTCACACCGGGGCAGTTGGTGCTGAAGCGGATCTTCCCGCATCAAGATGAAGCCAAAGGGAAATTTCACCCAAATGGCAAGGGCCCTATATGGTTCGTAGAGTACTAATAGGAGGAGCGCTCATACTCGCAGAGATGGACAGAGAAGTTTGACCAAAACCTATCAACTCAGACGCAGCCAAGAGATACTATGTTTAGATTGTTTACATTTATTTATTTGATGTAACTGAACTACGCTTGACCTGATTCCCGTTTAAGAGAGGATCTGCCTATGGGTTCGGTCACATCTCAATAAAATCTTCATTTTTGCCATGGTTAGAAACCGGGGCAGAATTTTGAGGAGGACCCTCAAAATTCTAAAGCAAGTCCAGCCAATTTCGTCATACGCAGAACAATCAAAGAATTGCTTTTAAACTGGTGGCAGAATTTTGAGGAGGACCCTAAACATTCTAGAGCAAGGAAGTCGCAATGTCTCTAAAATATATCACAGTCATTGGTTCATCTAACTTAGTTGATATTGCATATTACTATATTTTAAATAACTACATTCATCAAATACACGCATTTCTTTCGAAAAACTTTATTTCTATAAACAACCAGATGTTACCCAGAGTGACTCGAATAGGATTTCAAAAACAGGAGCACATGCAAAGCAGAAGAAAAGCCCGAACCAACCTTCCCCTACAAAACTCACAATTGTTCTTTGGATGCAGGCACAGTAAGACAATAATATTTGCAGACACATCAGGTCACTACCTTCAAGATAGCAGATTATCTATCCCAAGCATCTCCAGTTAAGAAACACTCTACTATCACTCATCGTTTTCTTTGCATGAGGCTAAGCCCTGCCTCCCTAATTGCATAAGGCTAAGCACTGCCTTTCATTGCATGAGACTAAGCATTGTCTTCTTTCTTTGCATCGAGACTAAGCATTGTCTCCTATTTTGCATGAGGCTAAGCCTTGCCTCCTTAACCGCATAAGTCAGCATTGCCTTCTTCGCATGAGACTAATCATTGTCTCCTATTTTGCATGAGGCTAAGCCCAGGCTCCCCTTTTTGCATGAGGCTAAGCCTTGCCTCCTTAACTGCACAAGGCTAAGCACTGCCTTTCTTTGCAAAAGACTAAGCACTGTCTCCTATCTGCATGAGGCTAAGCCCTTCCTCTTCAACTGCATAAGGCTAAGCATTGCCTTTCTTTGTATGCGGCTAAGCCCTGCCCCCCCAACTACATAAGGCTAAGCATTGCCTTTCTTTGCATGAGACTAAGAACTGTCTCCTATTTGCATGAGGCTAAGCCCTGCCTCTCCAACTGCATAAGGATAAGCAATGCCTTTCTTTGCATGAGACTAAGCATTGTCTCCTATTTGCATAAGGCTAAGCCCTGCCTCTCCAATTCCATAAGGCTAAGCACTGCCTTCCCTTGCATCGAGACTAAGCATTGTCTCCTCTTCTTTCATGAGGCTAAGCACTGCCTCCTCAATTGCCTAAGGCTAAGCATTGCCTTGTCCTTGCATAAGACCAAACGCTATCTCTACTACGCCATTTAAAACCTAGCACTATCCTCTATTCGCATGGGGCTAAACACTGCCCTAATCTTATAAAAGACTAAGTTCTGTCTTGTTTTACTTTGCATACGACCGAGCATCATATCTTTGCATCTCATGGGCTAAAACATTGCCATTTCGTCCAAAGGCATCATCCTCATAGCCGGAAGACACCATTCCATGGCCCGAGGATCTCTCAATATTGCACATCATTATTCAAAGGCGCCATGGTTTAGAGGCACAATTTTCATGGCCCGAGGACATCATTTCATGGCCTGCGAATCCCTTATCATATGATTCATGGCCCAGGACGTCATAGTCTAAGGACACCATCCTCACCGTCCAAAGACAACTTTCATGTTCCAAAGGGAATTTGCATCATGTTTAAATTCTTGCAATAATCCATATATACTTGCATGCATCGTGTTTTAAGTTTTGTAGGTAATCCAGGAGGTAACCGTTCTCTTAACGGGAGCAATCTTCGCTCCAGTTTCCGTACAATGTTCACATCCTGCAATTATTTCAAACGCAGCTAACCACTATCAGTTACCCATTTTCACTTGATAACTATTCAAATGCTCATTTTGAAATACATCCATAACTTCTCAGATTCACATTCGTGATTTTGCGCAAATTCATATGATACTTTCCTACCCTAAACAACCCTTTCTGAAACATACGACCATTCCTATAACAACTTCGCCGGTTCAGTTTTCCGATGGATCCAGAACTACACACGGCCTGATTCCTGTAATACCAGGGATATGTAGGCAACTCAGGAACCAGGGTTTGGCCTCTTTTTTTTTTCAAATCACCCCATTCGGTCAAAATCAGTCATCATTTCTTTACCCGACAACTCTTTTATCATTCCCGGGTAAAGAGGGGCAGCTGTTGATACTCAATTTTTCCCTCATATTTTTAAAAATACATATATACTTTCAAAATAACATATATTTTCATCATCATTTAGTTTACAAACCTATACAAGCATTTTTCCATAATTTTCCAGAGCTTTAAATTAATTTTCATATACTTTTATTATATAAATATCTAGTAATTATCCTTTAAATTATTTTGTGATGACTTAATTACCCAAAATTATTATTTTGCATCCATAATACATATTTCAAACATTTCTATTCTATTTTTTATAATTTCATTAGCATTTTAAAGCTATTTATCTAATTTTTCAAAAATGACCTATATTCTACAAATAATTGCGTTTATTATGTTATTTATGCCGAAGTATCATTTTTATATTTTTATAATATTGAGTTATTATTTTCAGTCATTTTATGGAACAAGTAGCATTTTATAAACTATTAGTTATTTTCTAAATGAGTTTTAAAATAATTATTGTGTATTTAATAGCTGGCCCAAAATAGGCCAATTTTCGGACTTAAAACTACCCAGGCCTCAGCCCAATTACCCCAAACCTTAGCCCAATTACCCCAAGCTCAACACTAATAACCCACTAATCCCAACCCGGTCGGTGCCCGCTTTACACGACCCGCCCCAGCTTTCTTTTAATCCTAGCCATTGATCTCTCAAGATCAACAGCCCACAATTAAACCCTCCCTTTAACTAACCTAACTCCTAACCCTAACCCCCATTAACCCTTTACCCTCCTCCTCGATATCCTCCCATCTCCCTTTTCCCTTCTTCAGAAACCCTAGCTGCCTCCCCAATTTTCTCCAAATCCGAGTAAATCATGGACTCCCTTCGTGATTTACTTACCTTTTATGTGTTACCTCGTTATGGTCTGCAAGATTATGATTTTATATGGTACTTGCCCCAATTTTGGCAAGTACCAGTGCCCAAACGGGATTCCACCGCCTTCAATCTATGAGATTTAGACCATATTTCGTCTATATGCACTCTATATGGTCCGATTCAACGAGATCTTCAGCTATCTATGCTTCCTTTCGAACTAGGGTTTGAATCTTTCCCTTGTTCCTTACTGATTCTTGACTGATACTTTTCCTTTTCCGTGTTTGACTATTCTTTTCCTTATTTCTGTTTAATCTGCCATGTTTCCCTATTTTCTACTTTATTTTGCCCTAAATCTGACTCTAAATTATTTATGGTATGATATTTTCCTTATTATCTGTTTAATCTTCTGTATTCCTTTATTTTTAGTATTATTTGCGTGATAGTTTTTATTCCCTGTTGATTTACTGAACCCCTTTGCTCATGCCCTAAAAAACGGATTCTAATTGATTCTAGTATATCCTTCTTTATTTATGTTTGACTAATTTATTTCCCATGTTTACTTGGTTGATTTCAACACTATATAAACCCCTCTCATGAAACCCTTGAGAGAAATTTCTGAACCCTAATTTCGGCTACTGTTTTGCACTACTCTCTCACTCACTCACTGTTACCCTAAACACTCTGAAATTATTGAATAACCTCCTCTGGTGCAAGCACTGCTCGGAGTTCATTTTCGAGGCTCTTGTGAACTCTAAAGCATCAAGGATTTTGGTTTTTGCTATTACTCTCTGCACTCTTTTAATTCTGCTACTGGTTAGTGTTTAAACCCTCATAATATTTGCTTTCTTCCCTTTTTTCTGCACATGTATCTGAATTTTGGTTCAACTATGATGGTGTTCAACTTGATGTCATTCTGTGTTAATTGACGCATGAGAGTAGTGTACTGTTCATGTCATGACTCACTATGATTTGCACTCTGCAACTTGATGTCATTCTGTGTTAATTGAACTTCAATATTGTGGTTGTATATTATTTCTGCCTATTGTATTTAGATAATGCCCTAACTTTTACTAAGTCTTGTGTATGTTGGAGTGCTTTTTTGTAATACTTCCCCAAAATCTGTTTTAAACTTGTGTCTTGCTACCCTGATTTTCTAAAGGCAAACATTCTATTTCAACTGACTAGGACCTTGCTCCTAGGTTAACATTCTTAGCCTATAAAAGCATTTTTCATAATTTTTCATAATTTTTAAAGGCTTTAAATCGATTTATTTCTGCATTTTATTATATAAATATCCACTAATTATCCTTCAAATTATTTTTATGATGATTTAATCATATAAACTTATCTATTATACCAACATGTATGTTTTAAATATTTTACTGCATTTTGTTTATAATTACATTTGCATTTTAGGGCTAATTTCACATTATTTGCAATAATAGCCCATATTCATGTATAATTACATTATCTATGCAAAAAATGACTTTTTATATTTTATAATGTTAAGTAATTATTTTTAATCATTTTTAGTGTATAAATAATATTTTTTTATTTGTTAATTACTTTTACAAATTATTTTTTTTTATTAAATATTAGGTATTTAAAAACTAGCCTAAATTTTACCTATTTTTCGGACCAAGCAATGGCCCAAAACCTAATACCCTAGCCCAAATAACCCCCAACCCAAATCAAATTAACCCAATCCCACAACCCGATCGCGATCCGTCCAAACCTAACCCGACCCAACTCCTTACTAATCGTGGTCGTTGATCTCTGAAATCAACGGTCCACATCAACTTCCCCCTTTTTATTACCCCAAACCCCCCAACCCTAATCCCCATTCTCCCCCGTCCGCCACCCTAATATCTCTCACCTCCCTTCTCCCTCCTAAGAACCCTAGTCGTAGCCCCTAAATCCTTTCCTAATCCCACCTATTATAGGATTCCATGGCTACTACTTACCATATATGGCCTCCTCCTGGTACTAGCCATCCTCCTATACTGCTTGCCTAAGCATGTCAAGCATATCTCATCAATATCGAACCAAAATCGGTTCAAATCCTTGATCTTCCTGCTATTCTGTCTATGTTCATCCTTTGTTCTATTGTGAGTACGAATATTTGTACATTTTTATTTTTTCCTAAAAAAAAATTAGGGTTTACAGATCTCTTCAAATCGAACCAAAATTGGTTTGATTCTCTGATTTTGAATATTATTTGTGTCTATATTCGTCCTATGCTACCGTTTCTGTGTATATTCCGTTGATATTTATTTTTCCTAAAAAATTATGGTTTACCGGCTTATTCTCCTAATTTGATTTTAAATTGATTTATGTGTTCTTCTTTCCTTTTATGGTATGATTGTTTTTATTTTCTTACTTATGTGCTGAGTTTTACCACTATATAAACCCATTCCCTTTCCCCTTTTTTGGACAGACGAAAAGTCACTAAAGAAACTCACACTAAAAATTAAGGTTTCTACTCTGTATTTGTTTACTATTCGGTTCTGTTTGGCTCTTGGCCGGCTGAAAGCCAAGGCCACCAGATTTCTACTTTTCTGACCATCTCTTGGTTGCGAGCACTAGCCTGGGTTCTTAAAACCCTTGGGAACTTGACACATTTGAGACTCTGGGTCCTTACTGTGGGTCCTTACTGCTGTTCTTTTCTTGTTTATTGAACAATCACTGGTTAGTTTCTAAACCCTCGCAATGTTTATTCTCTTATGTTAGCATGTTCTTTGAAACTGCACGACTTAATGTATTCCCTTGACTCTCTTTATGTGTGATTCTGCCTATAATTGCTAGCCCGATAATGTCTTTGCACCTAACTTAGTTAATTTAGATAGAATGAAGCATGTTTAGTTTGGTGTTGTTGATAATTCGAATATTCTGCCTTGATTATATGGTTTAATCCATGTTCTTTGCCTAATTCTGAACTTATTGTGATTAATTGATATTATTATCATGCCTTAACTTATTTAAGACCTTTACTCTAAGTGTAGTATGCTCCTATGACTATGATTGACACTCTATGTGTTCTTGCCATGTCCAATTATGCACCTCTAACAACCTGTTATCCTTTAAACTAATCCTCCTTGACTGATACTCTCTATGATATCTAATCCTGTTTGTATTATACTGTGTAATCCTGAGTTTGGTATAATCTGATCCTATAAGTTCTATACTGGTTGCATTACTTGGTTTTACTAGTCTAATGCCCTTGCCTGTTGACTTTGCAATCCCAGGCTCTTTGTTTCTTATCCCCTGCCCGATGTGTTAGTTTGCTTCTTGAGTTCATTATGTGATTATCTTATAGTGTTTGCAAATGCTTTTCCAAACCTATTACTATTTTTCATTAATTGTTTCTTGTTATGAGTCTAATTCTGGGCCGGCTGAAAGCCAAGGCCCCCTCCCCTAAATCTTCTCTATCAACCTCCCTAGTGTGAGCACTGCTCGGGGTCCATTTTGAGACCCTTGTGAACTCTGACACACTAGGGTCTAAGGTTCTTTGGGCCACTTTGTCCTAATTGTTCAACTCTGCCCCTCCCTTTTCACCTACTGAATAAACCAATTGGTTTGTGTAAATGGCTGTTGATCAGCTCTAGCTACTGGGTTTTGGCTATTTTGTGTAAATGAAGATTGTTTTTCTGGGTTTGATTGGCTATGACTTCTGGGCTGTGGTGAAGCCGGTTGGATATGTAATTGAAGGCCTGGCAGGACTAGGTATACATTGGGCCTACCTTAGGCCCACTATAGCTATTCTATAATTCTATAATTTATTTCACTCATTGGGCTTGTAATAATGTTATAATACCAATTGGGGTGTTAGTAAAATTGGAAAAAAGGGTTTATTTTAATATTTGCATGAAACAGGTAGAAATCCTGCCTATAGGTGTTTACTTTGCTCGAACATGTTCTGCTATTGTGTGTGTTAGATAACCTGCCTATAGGTATTTAATTCGTTTAACATATTCTGTTTCTACATGCTAGATGTCATGCCTATAGAAAATAAAATGACAAATGTCTCAATGTGCATTACAGCATATTCATTAGGTGCTACGACCGTAGGGTTCTGTTAATTTACGTTCTACCAAATCTGCATTTTAGAAATCATGCCTATAGGGTTTAATTGGTTAATGTGTTGTTGTTATAATTGCTCATTTAGGAAACATGCCTATAGGAGCTAAAATCAGTTTCAATCGCTAATCACAGCCAACTACTACGCAAATCACCTAAAAATCATGTCTATAGGTTTAACCACTTGTAATATGTAATTTCAACAATCAGCTCGCAATACCAGATTCCCTAAAATATATAGTTATTCAGAAATCACGTCTATAAAGTGTCACGACCCAAAATTTCTCATCGACGGGACTGTGATGGCGCCTAACATTTCACTTGCTAGGCAAGCCAACGTTAGAGAATCATTAAACCAATTCCTTATTTCCATTCAGTAAATAACAATAATTAACTAAGATGAAATATAATAAGTGCGGGATATTATAAATCTGTATTAATTACTATCACCCGGATCTGGAGTCACAATTCACGAGTATTCTAGAATTTACTACAAGTAATAGTCTGAAAGAAATACAACTGTCTGAATGAAAGAAAGCAGTAGGACATAAAAGATAGACGAGGACTTCAAGGTCTGTGAACGCCGACAGATCTACCTTGAATCTCTGGACAACAAACCAATAGAAAAATCTCGATCAACCTGAGTTGGTACCAAAATATGCACAGAAAGTGCAGAGTGTGGCATCAGTACAACCGACCCCATGTACTGGTAACTGTCGAGCCTAACCTCGGCAAAGTAGTGACGAGGCTAGGACAAGACACTCACATATAACCTGAACAATATAATCATGCTAGTGGCAACAACAGTAAATAAAGAAATAACGCAGAAATAATGGGACGGGGACATAGAGTGGGGGAATACAATATAAAGAGTGAGAATAATGAAAAGACAGAATTAAACCGTAAATCCTTAAACGAATTGAGCAAATAAAACAGCAAAGGGAAAACTGCACGGCATCACCATTCGTGCTTTTACTCTCAACCTCACCAAATAAATAAATAGAATGGCACGGCATCACCCTTTGTGCTTTTACTCTCAACCTCACCAAATAAATAAATAGAACGGTACGGCATCACCCTTCGTGCTTTTTCTCTCAACCTCACCAAATAAATAAATAGAACGGCACGACATCACCCTTCGTGTATTAAACCTCTCATAATATACACGGCATCACTCTTCATGCTTTACACTTTTCCTCACAATATAAATAATGCGTGCACGGCATCACCCTTCGTGCTTTACACTCCTCCTCACATATCACCGAATCAATAACAACGGATAGATAGGAGTATCACAAAGAAACCAGTATTTTACCCATAATCAATAGCACAATGTAACCTCAACCTTGAATCAATATTCGAAAATTACCAAATCTCAGTGAAACTAGATATAAGTCACCCAACATTTCAAATAACCCGCTAAGCATGGATAGTAGAATTTAAGGCTACAAAATAGACAAGAATAGAATTTCACTCGCATGCTATGACTCGACAACGACGCATAGATGCTCGTTACCTCACCTATACATCGTATTTAACAACCAAACACGTAGCAAATAAACACATAATACCTATTCCCTCAAGCCAAAGTTAGACCCGACACTTACCTCGATTCGCAGGCCACTCACTGCTCAAGTACCGCTTTTTCCTTAGAATTCACCTCCAACTCACTCATATCTAGTCACAAATAGTTTAATACCATCAATTATCGCTAAAGGAATCAACTTTAATGAATAATTACAGATTTCCAAAATTTTCTATAAAAAAAAATCAAAAATCGACCCCGGGCCTGCTTGGTCCAAACTCGAGGTTCGGACCAAACTCCATTCACCCATTCACCCCCGAGCCCGAATATGCCATTAGTTCCAGAATCTGACCCCAAATCGAGGTCGAAATTCCCAAATTTACAAAACCCTCAATTCTCCTAAAATCCCTAATTTCTACCCTTAAAGAACAAGATTTAGGCTTAGAAATCTAGTGGGTATTGATGGAAATTGAAAGGAATGAGTTTAAGAATACGAACCTATGATTTGGTGTTAAAGTTCCACATCAAAAATCGCCCAAGGTTGAGTTCAAGTGAAGAAAATGCAAATTTTTGAGCAAATCCCGTCTTTGAAGTCTGTTTTAAAACACTGGACAAGCCTTCATCGCGATCGCGATGCACATCAGCCTAAGGCCTTTGCGTTAGCGAGTCCTTCTACGTGTTTGCATAAGGCAGCTCCCCCCAAGCCTTCACGTTCACGATACACTGGACGCGTTCGCGTAGAAGAACATGACTCCCCTCCCCCAGGTGCCTTAAACTATCGCGTTCGCGAAAGGTACCACCCCCAATGCTTCGCGTTCGTGAAGAAGAAAATTTCGACACTACCTACGCGAACACGAAAAAGGGCACACCAGAACAGCTGCTGCAGCAAAAATCTCGGATTTTCTAAGTGCAAATCACCCCGTAGCCTATCCGAAACTCACCCGAGCCCTCGGGGCTCCAAACCAAACATGCGCACAAGTTTAACAACATTATACGGACTTGCTCGTGAGATCAAATTGCAAAAATAACACCTAAAACTACGGATTTAGCATCAAAATCAACGAAATTCTCAAGAACACTTAAAGTTACTATTTTCTCAACCGAAGGTCCGAATCACGTCATTTAAACTCCGTTTCTCACCAAATTTCACAAACATAGTTCAGATATTTGACGGACTTGTATCGGGCTCCGTAACCAAAATACGGGCCCGATACCATCAAAATCAAGCATTAAGCATATACTTTAAAACCATTAATTTTCTGAAATTAAACTTTAGTCAAAAATTCATTTCTCAAGCTATGGACCTTGAAATTCGATTCCGGGCATATGCCCAAGCCTCATAATTTGATACGGACCCATCGGGACCGTCAAAACAAGGATCCGGGCCCGTTTACCAAAAAATTAATCGAAGTCAAATAAAATTAACTTTTAAGGTATAAATTCTTGTTTTCATCAATTTTCAACATGAAGCTTTCCAAAAACATGCCCGAACTGCGCACACAAATCGAGAAGGATAAATATAAGATTTTAAGGCTTAAGAGAGCAAATTTGAGGTCTAAAACATAAAATAACCTTTTGGGCCATCACATAAAAGTAGCATCTTGCATCTGAAACTGCCTGCATGTTCGAATCCCAAGGTCACATAGAAACCATGTCTATAGGGCCTAATGGCTTTAATTTGCCTTAATCCTAAAATTGTCTAACGTTTAATGTGAAAATTTATTTGCGTACATTTGTTGTCTAAGTGTGGAGGCTAACTTGAGTCTAACTTATTTTGTATATCGCCTAGTTTTATCATTTCTGAGCAGCCTAAACTAAGTTTAGAAACCATCTAAAATAGAGGTCCAAACGCCTCCTGGGCCATAGGCATGGGACGGGTAGTGCACGCATAGGGCACGGTTTAGAATCAACTAGTACGCTTTAGGTAAAAACTTAAAGATAGTAATCGGGTAGCAGGAGATGATAGTTTGTGTCCGCTGAATAATACGAGTAACACCCCATCTCGAGGGAGTTACGATGTATTATTTATGTTGCACGGGGTGATCCTTTAGGCTAAAAAACTTAGTACCCCCCATCTTGTCTTAAACCAATTATCTGTGTTTACTCAAGGACTTTCTAATAATGATTTTTTTTCAAACTTCTTATTTTTCTCTCTGACTATTTGACTAATTCATATAATTCAAGTTCAGTTGGGACCCATAGTTGTGGACCTCGAAGAGTACCTAACACCTTCTCTTCGAGGTAATTTGAGCCCTTACCCGATCTTTGGTGACGCAAACTGGTTAAACCAGAGTTATTTGCAAATATGTGGCCTAATGCACCTCAAACCCGTTAGGTGGCAAATCTCATTTTTAACATCTTCATTTAAAAGAGTTGTCACGTGTCGAAATTCAATTTCGCAAGAAAGAGGGGCGCGACAGCATGGCGACTCTGCTGGGGATATTTTTAGGCTCTTACCATAGAGAACTTGGTCTATATGAGTTAGTCTTCTTTGATGAATGTGTTTCCTTGTTCTTTATCATTACATGAACATCCCGCTTCCATTTTCCCTTTTTATGGCTATATGCACACTCTTTCCCCTATTTCCCTCTATTTTGAATTTGTATCAATATGCAAATCCTTGCTTAATTTGGTTATAATGTGCGTTTTCCTTTATTTTCTAGTCATGTTGACTTGCTCCGAATCATTTTTAAATTTGCTACATCATGTCTCTCCCTACCCCCTTGCTTGCTTTATTACAATTCTTTCATATTGAGCGAACTAACTTCTTCCTTGTTTTTGTTTCTTTTTATGTCTTAAAATTTCATTTAATACTGCATTTACCGTCTTCATCATGCAAAATACTTGACAACGTGTTATTTTATCTTTACATAAGGCATGCTCCACATCATATTCCACTCGTGCGTAATTAAAACCTAGCGGCGCTTGATGAGTGTCAGCGCTCTTCCTAAATCACCCTTTTTAAATTTGGAAAGGCTTATTTACGGTAAAACTAGTCGATCCGCGGTGCAATCGACGGTTCTGTGCCTTCCCCTCTCAAGTTGTCCATTTGAGGGTACCGGTCTAGACTCTTCTAGAAACCCCCACTCTAATATTAACTGTGCATGCATCATGTCTAAACCTAGTATGGGTTAGAACGATGTCCCTGTAATAACTCTCTAATGCAAGCCTTGTCCAAAGCTCGCCAAGATTTCCTTAAATCCCAATGGGTACAATCATGATATGTGCATTATTTGGAGAAAATGTGCCGATATGCTAATCAATAATGTGTAAATAGTCGAATCCGGAGGGGGAAAGGGCTAACTTTATTTGTTTTGCAGAAATGAGGCACGAAGTCCCCAGGTTCGACATGGTTCGACGTATCCCACATTTGTTGCTAGATTAGTGGGAAAATCTCTCGCCAAGTGACAAAAACCATGTGAAAAGAGTTCTCGAAAATTTACCTTCTTTGTTAGATATTCAGCCGAACAATGTGTTAATTGAGGCTGCCACCATGTTCTGGGATGAGAAGAGGGTTGTCTTCTGTTTTAGTGATATAGAAATGGCTCCCCTTCTAGAGTAAATAAGAGGCTTCACTGGGATCCCATGGGATAGCCTTGGCTTGTTGGTACCGGAAAACCGTAGTTCTCGAGGTTTCCTAAAAATGATGGGTTTCAGAAAAAATGATGAGTTAGTCTGTCTGAAGAAATCTTACATACCATTTGACTTCCTTTACGAGCGTTATTGTCACGGCAAGTCATATCGTCTTTACCATGATGAATTTGCCATAACTTCTTTGGGTTGGACTCAACGCTGGGTTTTTGTATTCATTGTCTGTTTTCTGGGGATGCTTATATTCTCGATACAAGGAGAAAGGATCCACACTCGCCTAGCTATGGTCACTAAGATCCTAATGGAGGGAATTGAGGGGAAAACTTACACTATTGTCCCAATGATCGTAGCTGAGATGTACCAAGCCTTACACCGTTGCAAAAAGGGATATAGGAATTTCGAGGTTTGCAATTTGTTGCTGCAAATATGGTTGTTGGAACACCTTCAGAGAGGACAATACCGTCAAGAATTTCCGCGATGACCATGGAATTACCACATAACTTATCACCATCCGAAGAGAATAACTTTTATCCCAGACAGATTTGCACAACCGGGAAACGCTATGAGCTGGGTACATTTCTTTAGCAATTTGGCTGATGACAAGGTACATTGGATGTTCGAGTGGTTCCCTAGGAGTGAATTCATCATCAAGTCGAGAGATGTTCCTCATCTAGTGCTAATCGGATTAAGGGGAATCTATCCTTATGCTCCTATCAGAGTCATGAGGCAAGCTGGGAGAAAACATGTTATACCACGAGTTTCCAAAATGGTTCATTACAAAGCAGACTTCCAAGGGAATGCCATTCCATTCAAGTTTGAGGCACAACACATGTGGCATCAAAAGATTATTGTGGAGAAAGATACCATCGAGCCAGACAGGTATCATGCCAGCCATGTGTACTTCTACCCATCATGGTTGGTCGATGACATAGCAGGAGAGGTCAATCCAGGGGTTGATTTGAGAAATAGGGTCATAGACGACGCTGCTGAAGCACAAGTCAAATACAGGAGGTTACGCAAAAGTTTCTTTGAATCTGAGGCCAGACATTTGGAACAACATAAAGTGGACATGGAAGCAATTAATTAATGGAGGGGAATCACTACTAAATCAATAGAAATGTTGGAGTATTTGGAGCAGGGTTTGATGGAACTTGAGGGAAAGATGAGGAAAAGGGTCTCGGATTGTCAGAACACAGAGCGCAATGAGAGAGTACATCTAGCAAGGCCGTATCTACTGTTGGACATGCGCGACCTGGGGAATCTGATTGACGGGGCTAAGAAGGCCAAGCTTAGAGAAGGTCCCTCTGGGACCAAGTAGATTAGGAATGATGTTTTCTAGATTCGTTTTGGAATTTGATTGTAATAAGGCAAATGCCACTAGTGACTCTTTATAATTATTGTCGTTTTAGTAGAGATTTGGTCTATTTATCATATTAATGAAATAACGCAGTTATCGGCATTGAGTTTTCTCCAAAGCTATATGTCGCTAGGCCTACCTCGAGCACGATGAGGTCCCCAAATTAGGACGCGAATTCATAATTCCGCAATACGTGTTTAAATATCGTAAATATCCTTTTAATACTCCTTACTGACTTGTTTACCTTTTGTTTTTATTCATTTCTTTGTTTATTCCCATCCCCTGGTTGGTTCGTGCATACTGGCATCATCAGCATATCATACCAGATCAAGAGGTCCTCCTCCTCCTCCTCCTCCAAGTGATACCAAGAACAAAGGAAAAGCTAAGATGGACGATATGAGTGGTATCAGGAAAGACAACGCTGAGCACGCCGAGAATGTCGAAACTTCAGATGGTCGTTGTACTCCGGCGCAAAATGACTTAGTTTTACGGTTAGAGCAAAAGATACTGGAGATACAAGGGGAACTTGAGCAGGTCCGTAACTTGGCAAACCTTTCCCTTACCCTGAATGTTCCCGACATCAACCAACAAAATTCCCAAAACCCAACACCTCCTCAAAACACACAAAACCAGCACCCGCAAAATCCTCCCGCACCTCATCAATATGCCACGCCTCCCCAAAATCCTAATCCTCCACTAGTACCAACTCCTCCACAGCATCATCATCATCTGACCCAGTACCCACAAACTACCTCCTACCACACTCCTCAAAATGCACCACAACCTACTCTTGTTCCCCAAAACTCAACCAATGATCACCACTAAACCCAAATCCCTAGAGTCCACCAAAGTAACCCCATATATGTGGAAACCTTACCCCACATTTCACAATAAACCCCGTATACACCGAAATCCGCCGAGAAGGACCTACTCATCAAGAACATAGCGGAAGAACTTAAGAAGCTTACAAGTCGAGTCCAAGGTGTTGAAGGTGGTAAAGGCATCAAAGGTTTGAACTATGAGGATTTATGTATTCAACCGGACGTAGAACTGCCAGAGGATTACAAACCTCCTAAGTTCAAAATATTCGACGGGACAGGTGATCCAAAGGTACATCAGTCAAAATCCAAAGAAGTGGATTAATTGGGTAAGCATGGCATCAGATTTTATGGATCGGTTCAGATTCAACACAGAGAATGCACCATATGTCTTCTATATCCATAATCTTAAGAAGAAGCCGACAAAAACTTTCCACGAGTATGCTACTCGGTGGAGATCAGAGGCTGCAAAAGTAAGGCTAGCATTGGAAGAAGAAAAATTAATGAACAAATTCTTTGTCCGGACCTAGGATCCGCAATATTATTAGAGGTTGATGGTTATTGAAAATCATAAATTCTTCGACATCATCAAATTGGGAGAAAGAATAGAAGAGGGAATCAAAAGCGGGATAGTAACAAATTTCGAGGCACTCCAGGCTACGAACAAAGCCTTGCAGTCGGGGGGTATATCTAAAAAGAAGGAAGTAGGGACTGTGATGGTAGCCCAAGGTCCGAAGTCTCCTCTCACATACCAAACACCTTCACCCACATATCAGCCTTCACCTCCTAGATATCAACAACCCGCTACCACCTACCACACTTACAACACTCAGCCAGCATATTACCACTCACCACCAGCCCGCCAAAACTACCAAAAACCCAGGCCAAATTTCGACCGTAGGCCGCCCAGACAATACACTCCTATTGCCGAACCTATTGACCAGTTGTATGAGAGATTGAAAGCTGCCGGTTATGTCACTCTCATTCCTTTTGTCGCCATGGAAAATTCCTCTCAATGGGTCAATCCGAATAAGACATGTGCCTACCCTTCGGGCATGAAGGGTCACACTATTGATGAATGCCGTACTCTGAAGGATAAGATCCAGACGCTGATTGATACCAAAGTTATACAGGCAAAGGATACTGCACCTAACATCCGCAACAATCCCCTCCCGGATCACAGGGGCGAAAGGGTAAATGTGATAGAAACTGATGAAGAATAGGACCCAGAGGGGTCAATTGGGCTCATTCGAGAAGAGGATGACCTCAAAATGCCTCGAGTCACTCTCACACCTATTGTGGTACAGATACAGTCACCGATTGAAGTTGAGGTAGCCGCACCGACTCCGTTTGAGGTTGAAATAACAACGCCCTCAGCCACGCTAACTCCGTTCGAAGTAGAAGTGACCACACCATTCACCGTAACGGTAGCACCCACACCATCCTTTAATTCCAATGTTGTGCCCTGGGACTATACTGCAGAAGCGAGAAGGAAAGGAAAGGGGAAAATGGAAGAAGCTGGTGCAGCACAAGGTATGACCAGAACTGGTAGGGTTTACACGCCCGAGCATTTAGGGGGAACAAGTAAAGAAGCCGCTTCCAGGTAGCTTATCATTGAAATCGGCCCGGATGATCTTTGGAGAAAGGTGCAAGCAAGGGAGTATTTTGTGGTTGATCATTAGAACAAAACCCCTGCTCAGATATCCATTCTATCACTACTGCAGAATTCTGAGGCACATAGGAATGCGTTGATGAAAGTGTTAAATGAGACTTATGTAACCAACAACATTACCAGTGGAGAGATGGCCAACATGGTAGGACAAGTATTGGAAAGCCATAAGATCACTTTCCACGAAGATGAATTGCCACCAGAAGGGTTGAGCCATAACAGGGCGTTGCATATCACAGTACAGTGCGAAGACAAATTCATTGCCAGGGTCTTGATAGATGGGGGTTCAAGTCTCAACATCTGCCCGTTGACTACTTTGAAGAGGTTAGGTAAAGGTTTGCATGAGATACGAGCAGGAACTATGAACGTAAAAGCGTTCGATGGGTCTCAAAGGGCCACAATCGGAGAAACCAACCTCTGCTTACAAATGGGTCCAACTTGGTTTGATGTTGAATTCCAAGTGCTCGACATATCCGCCTCATACAATCTGCTATTAGGACGACCTTGGATACACGCCACTGGCACTGTAGCATCTACTCTGTATCAGGTTGTGAAGTTTGAATGGAATCATCAGGAGGTGATCATTCATGGAGACGGGAGTAACCCTATTTACACCAACCAGACTGTCCCGGTTGTGGAGAATAGGAGGAAGTTAGGGGGAGATACTTACCATCGCATTGAGCATGTTAACGCGATCGAGAAGGACAAATGGTGGAGTAGCAAAATAGAAAGCATATTGGCATGGATAGGGTATGAACCCGGCAAGGGTCTCGGCAAGAATCTCCAAGGGATCACCAAATTAATACAGTTAAAACATCACGGCACGACCTTTGAACTGGGATATCAATACACTGGCACGAGTATCAGAATTGGTCACCACCATGGCGTGGTCCTTATTACCCTCTCAAGCAGATGATACCACATTTTAGCCAATCCTTCCATCAGGCTGATATGATGTGGGGATCCGAAGAAGATGAAGAGCTAGATGGTTTAAGGAATCTATTCTTGGAAGATGAAGACATAGATTGCAGTGTAATAGTTGAGGAGGGGGAGGAAGAAGGCCTCGTCATCCAGATTGTAGAGAAGGGAGCTGTTCTCAGGAACTGGACTGCCACACCATCAAGGGTCTGCCGAGTTCCGGGGTAGCCTGGCTGCTAGTGTCATTTATTTTGAAAACAATTCTTATGAGCATTTTAAAAACATTTTCAATATTTTGTTTTGAAACATTTGTTTGAATCATTAAAAATCGCTTTTGTTTGACATCTTGATAATTATCAATGGTTTGCTATTCTATTATTTATTACTATTCTCTACATTTTTCTCTCTACAACATTACTATTTCTTATCGTGATGAACCAACAACTGTGACATGTAATGAGACAACGCAACATTAGGATAATGACTTGAAAGAAATAGAAGAAGAGGATATAATACCTGAGGAAATTGTTAGACAAGTTGAAGATTTTGAAAACACGCCTAAATCCAACCTAGACAAAACTGAGATAGTCAACTTGGGAAATTCCAAAACAGTCAAAGAAACTTGCATAAGCATTCACCTGTCACCATCAGAAAAAGAAGAATATACCCGTTTCCTGAAAGAATATGAAGACATTTTTGCATGGTCTTAATATGATATGACTGGTTTGAGCACGTCCATAGTGGATCATAAATTACCCACCAACCCAATGTGTGCTCCAGTAAAGCAGAAGCTCAGAAAGTTCAAGCCAGATATGAGTCTAAAAATCAAAGAAGAAGTCACCAAGCAGATCAAAGCTAAGGTTCTCAAAGTGGTTGAATATCCAACTTGGTTGGCTAACATCATGCCAGTTCCGAAGAAGGATGGGAAAGTCAGAGTATGCGTTGATTATCGGGACCTAAATAGAGCAAGTCCCAAAGATGATTTCCCGTTACCCAACATACACATACTGGTCGACAACTGCGCCAAGCATGAACTCCAATCCTTTATGGATTGCTTCGCGGGATATCATCAGATCTGGATGGATGAAAAGGATACCGAAAAGACAGCTTTTATTATACTGTGGGGGGTGTACTGCTATAAAATGATGTCGTTTGGTCTAAAGAATGCTGGGGCCACTTATATGAGGGCCATGACAACTATTTTCTATGACATAATACACAAGGAGATAGAGGTATATGTGGATGACGTCATCATCAAATCCAAGAAGAGTACACATCACATAGCAGACTTGAGGAAATTCTTTGATCGGCTTCGGAGGTACAATTTGAAATTGAATCCCGCAAAATGTGCCTTCGGGGTCCCCACAGGAAAGTTGTTAGGATTCATCGTCAGCCGCCGAGGAATTGAGCTAGACCCATCAAAGGTCAAGGCTATCCAGGATTTTCCACCTCCAAAGAACAAGAAAGACGTGATAAGCTTCTTGGGACGTCTTAATTACATCAGCCACTTCATAGCACAATCAACCGTGATCTGTGAGCCGATTTTCAAAATAGAAAAGAAGGATGCCGTAACCAGTTGGACTGAAGACTGTTAGAAAGCTTTTGACAGAATCAAAGAATATTTGTCAACACCGCCAGTCCTAGTCCCGCCAGAACATGGTAGACCACTGCTACTCTATCTCTCCGTATTAGATAGGGCTTTCAGTTGTGTCTTGGGACAACACGATGAGACGAAAAGGAAAGAACATGCCATATACTATCTGAGTAAGAAGTTCACACCCTACGAAGCATGGTATTCTTTGCTGGAACGCACCTGCTGTGCTTTGACCTGGATAGCCCAGAAACTAAGGCACTACTTCTGTGCCTATACCACATATCTCATATCAAGAATGGATCCTCTGAAGTACATCTTCCAGAAACCCATGCCTACAGGGAAGCTAGAAAAATGGCAGATATGGTTGAGTGAATTCGACATCATCTATGTGACTCAGAAGGCAGTTAAAGGACACGCATTAGCGGATCATCTTGCGAAAAATCCTGTAGGAGGAGAATACGAACCACTAAAAACGTATTTTCCTGATGAAGAAGTATCATTCATAGGAGAAGATATCGCCGAAGCCTACGACGGATGGAGAATGTTTTTCGATGGAGCCGCAAACTTCAAAGGAGTGGGTATTGGAGTCGTTTTGGTGTCAGAAACAGGTCAACATTATCCAGTATCCACGAAACTCAGATTTCCATGCACCAATAATATGGCAGAATATGAGGCTTGCATATTGGGGCTCAATTTGGCCGTTGACATGAATATCCAGGAATTACTGGTAATTGGTGATTCAGATCTTCTGGTACATCAGGTGCAGGGAGAATGGCCTACAAAGAATACCAAGATATTACCATATCTATATCATATGCAAGAGATGATGAAGAGGTTCATGAAGATAGAGTTTAGACATGTCCCGAGAATCCAGAATGAGTTTGCAGACGCATTGGCCATTTTGTCCTCCATGATACAACACCCGGACAAGAATTTCATCGACCCAATTCCGGTAAGGATTCATAATCAGCCAGCTTACTGCACTCATGTTGAAGAAGAAGCAGACGGGAATCCATGGTTCCATGATATCAAGGAGTACTTGGCAAAAGGATAGTACCCGGAGTATGCAAATCATACTAAAAAATGCACGCTCCGAAGATTGTCCAACCATTTCTTCCAAAGTGGGGGAATTCTGTACAGAAGGACTCCACACCTAGGGTTATTACGGTGTGTTGATGCCAAAGAAGCTTCCAAACTGCTCGAAGAGATACACTCTAGAACTTGCGGACCACACATGAATGGTTTCATTTTATCCAAGAAGATACTGAGGGTAGGTTATTTTTGGATGACTATGGAAACAGACTACATCAGGTATGCCCAGAAATGTCATCAGTGCCAAATACAAGCAGATATGATACGGGTGCCGCCAAATGAACTCAATGCAATGAGTGCACCTTGGCATGTTACTGCTTGGGGAATGAACGTCATTGGACCAATCGAGCCCGTTGCTTCAAACGGGTACATGTTCATTTTAGTGGCCATAGACTACTTCACAAAATGGGTCGAAGTTACATCCTACAAAGCTGTAATCAAGAAAGCCATCACAGATTTTGTCTGAGATCGTATTGTTTGCCGATTCGGGGTTCCAGAGTCCATCATCACCGATAACGCTGCCAATCTCAACAGTGACCTAATGAAAGCTATGTGCGAGATCTTCAAAATCAAGCACAAGAATTCCACAACATACAGGCCTCAAATGAATGGAGCCGTGGAGGCCGCAAATAAGAATATCAAGAAAATACTGAGGAAGATGGTAGACAACCACAAGCAATGGCATGAGAAGTTACCATTTGCCTTACTGGGGTACCGTACCACAGTCCGCACATCAACCGGGGCAACTCCCTATTTGCTGGTCTACGGTACCGAAGCTGTCATTCCTGCCGAGGTTGAAATTTCTTCTTTAAGAATTATACAAGAAGCTGAACTCAGTGATGCAAAATGGATAAGAAGCCTCTATGAACAATTAGCTCTCATTGACGGGAAAAGAATGAATACAGTGTGTCATGGTCAACTCTATCAGAATAGGATGTCCAGAGCTTTCAACAAAAGGGTCAAACCTAGACAGTTTGCACCGGGGCAGCTGGTACTGAAGCAGATCTTCCCGCATCAAGATGAAGCCAAAGGAAAATTTTTGCCCAATTGGCAAGGGCCCTACATGGTTCACAAAGTACTAATAGGAAGAGCACTCATACTCGCAGAAATGGACGGAGAGGCTTGGCCAAAGCCTATCAATTCAGACGCAGTCAAAAGATATTATGTTTAGAATGTTCGCATTTCTTCATCTGATGTAATTGAACTACTCTCGACCTGATTCCCATTTAAGAGGGGATACGTAGGCAGCCCTGTGGGTTCGGTCACAATTCAATAAAATTTTCATTTTCCCCACAACCAGAAACTGGGGCAAAATTTTGAGGAGGACCTTCAAAATTCCAGAGCAAGTCTAGCCAACGTCATCATATGCAAAACAGTCAAAGAATCGCCTAAGTAAACTAAGGATCCTCAAAATTCTAAGGAGGTTGCAATGTCTCTAAAGTGTCACAGTTATTGGTTCATCTAATTTATCCGATATTGCATACTAATGTATTTTAAATAACTACATTCATCATATGCACGCACATTTTCGAAAACTTTATTTTTATGAAACAGCCAGATGCTACCCGTGGTAACTCAAGCAGGACTTCGATACAGAGCAAAGCAAAGCAGGCAGGTAGAGGCACGAACCAACCTTCCCCCGTAAAACTCACGATTGTCCTTTGGATGCAGGAACAAGAAATATTCTCAAATTCGGGCACACCTCAGAATCACTATCTTCATAACGACAAAGCTGCCAAGCGCAAACACATTTCCAACTAAGAAATACTCTGCTACTACTTATTATCTGTTCATTGCATGAGACTAAGCATTGTCTCCATCTTGCATGAGGCTAAGCCCTGCCTCCTTAATTGCATAAGGCTAAGCACTGCCTTCCCCTGCATAAGACTAAGCATTGTCTCCACCTTTGCATGAGGTTAAGCCATGTCTCCTCAATTGCATAAGGCTAAGCACTGCCTTCCCCTGCATGAGACTAAGCATTGTCTCTATTTTGCATGAGGCTAAGCCCTGCCTCCTCAATTGCATAAGGCTAAGCATTGCCTTCCCCTGCATGAGACTAAGCATTGTCTCCACCTTTGCATGAGGCTAAGCCCTGCCTCCTCAATTGCATAAGGCTAAGCATTGCCTTCCCCTGCATGAGACTAAGCATTGTCTCCCACTTGCATGAGGCTAAGCCCTGCCTCCTCAATTGCATAAGGCTAAGCATTGCCTTCCCCTGCACGAGACTAAGCATTGTCTCCCACTTGCATGAGGCTAAGCCCTGCTTCCTCTTGCATGAGACTAAACATTGTCTCCCATCTTGCATAAGGCTAAGCCCTGCTTCCTCCTTGCATGAGACTAAGCATTGTCTCCCATTTTGCATGAGGCTAAGCATTGCCTCCCTAATTGGATAAGGCTAAGCTCTGCCTTTCCTTGCATAACACCAAATGCTATGCTACTTGAAATCTAGCATTATTTTCTATTTTTCTCGGGGCTAAGCTCTGCCCCGATCTTACACAAGACTAAGCTCTGTCTTGTTTCGCTTCACATATGACCAAACATCATGTATTTGCATCTCATGGGCTGAAACATCGCCATTCTGTCCAAAGGCGTCATAGTCCGAAGGCATCATCCTCATAGCCGGAAGACACCATGCCATGGCCTGAGGATCTCTCAATATTGCACATAATTATTCAAAGGCGTCATAGTTCAGAGGCACCATTTTTATGGCCCGAGAATATCATTTCATGGCCTGCGAATCCCTTATCACACAATTCATGGCCCAGGACATCATGGTCTAAGGACATCATCCCTATCGTCCAAAGATAGCTTTCATGGTCCAAAGGGAATTTGCATCATATTTAAATTAGCGCAATATACACATGCATACATTGTATTTAAGTTTTGCAGGTAATCCAAGAGGTAACCGTTCTCCCAATGGGAGCAATCTTCGCTCCAGTTTTCGTTCAATATTCACACCCTGTAACTACCTCAAATACAGTCAACCACCATCCGTTACCCATTTCCACTTGATGACCGTTCAAATACCCATAACCGTTCCAAGGTACAAACATTCACAATACCGATATCGTTTTATCTAGAAGAACCTGTCCATTCCTACAACAACTCTATCGCCTTAGTCCACCACTGGATCCAAAACTACACATAGCCTGATTCCCGTAAAACCAGGGATATGTAGGCAACTCAGAAACCAGAGTTCGGCCTATATTTTTCAAATCACCCCATTCGATCAAAATCGGTCATCATTTCTTTACCCGACAATTCTTTCATCATTCCCGGGTAAAGAGGGGCAGCTGTCGATACCCAATTTTTCCCTCATATTTTTAAATATATATATATATATATATAGAAAAATAGTATATATGCATCATCATTTAGCTTATATATATATATATATACACTTTCAAAATAGTACATATGCATCATCATTTAGCTTATAGGCATATACAAGCATTTTTTTCATATTTTTTAAAGGCTTTAAATCGATTTATTTCTATATTTTATTATATAAATATCCAGTAATTATCCTTCGAAATATTTTTATGATGATTTAATCATCTAAACTTATCATTTATACCAACATGTATGTTTTAAATATTTTACTGTATTTTTTTAATTATTACATTTGCATTTTAGGGCTAATTGCACATTATTTGCAATAATAGACCATATTCATGTATAATTACATTATTTATGCAAAAAATGACTTTTTATATTTTATAATATTAAGTAATTATTTTTAATCATTTTTAGTGTACAAATAATATTTGGTTATTTGTTAATTACTTTTATAAATTATTTTTTTTATTAAATATTGGGTATTTAAAAACTAGCCTAAATCCTACCTATTTTTCGGACCAAGCAATGGCCCCAAACCTAATACCCTAGCCCAAAATAACCCCCAGCCCAAATCAAATTAACCCAATCCCACAACCCGGTCGCGACCCGTCCAAACCTAACGCGATCCAACTCTTTTGTGGTCATTGATCTCAGAGATCAACGGCCCACATCAACTTCCCCCTTTTTATTACCCCAAACCCCCCAACCCTAATCCCCATTCTCCCCCGTCCGCCACCCTAATATCTCTCACCTCCCTTCTCCCTCCTAAGAACCCTAGCCGTAGCCCCTAAATCCTTTCCTAATCCCACCTATTATAGGATTCCATGGCTACACCTCCTCCTGGTACTGGCCATCCTCCTATACTGCTTGCCTAAGCATGTCAAGCATATCTCATCAATATCGAACCAAAATCGGTTCAAATCCTTGATCTTCCTGCTATTCTGTCTATGTTCATCCTTTGTTCTATTGTGAGTACGAATATTTGTACATTTTTATTTTTTCCTAAAAAAAAATTAGGGTTTACAGATCTCTTCAAATCGAACCAAAATTGGTTCGATTCTCTGATTTTGAGTATTATTTGTGTCTATATTCGTCGTATGCTACCGTTTCTGTGTATATTCCATTGATATTTATTTTTCCTAAAAAAAGTAGGGTTTACCGGCTTATTCTCCTAAATTGATTTATGTGTCCTTCTTTCCTTTTATGGTCTGATTGTTTGTATTTCCTTACTTATGTGCTGATTTTTACCACTATATAAACCCATTCCCTTTCCCCTTTTTTGGACAGACGAAAAGTCACTAAAAAACTCTCACTAAAAATTGAGGTTTCTATTCTGTATTTGTTTACTATTCTGTTCTATTTGTCTCTTGGCCGGCTGAAAGCCAAGGCCACCGGATTTCTACTTTTCTGACCATTTCTTGGGTGTGAGCATTGCCCTGGGTTGTTGAAACCCTTTCGAACTTGACACATTTGAGACTCTGGGTCCTTACTGCTGTTCTTTTCTTGTTTATTGAACAATCACTGGTTAGTTTCTAAACCCTCGCAATGTTTATTTTCTTATGTTAGCATGTTCTTTGAAACTGCACGACTTAATGTATTCCCTCGACTCTCTTTATGTGTGATTCTGCCTATAATTGATAGCCTGATAATGTCTTTGCACCTAACTTAGTTAATTTAGACAGAATGAAGCATGTTTAGTTTGGTGTTGTTGATAATTTGAATGTTCTTCCTTAATTATATGGTTTAATCTATGTTCTCTGCCTAATTCTGAACTTCTAGTGATTAATTGATGTTATTAGCATGCCTTAACTTGTTTAAGACCTTTACTCTAAGTGTAGTATGCTCCTATGAGTATGGTTGCCACTTTATGTGTTCTTTCCATGTCCAATTTTGTACCTCTAACAGCTTATTATCCTTTAAACTAATCCTCCTTGACTGATACCCTCTATGATATCTAATCTTGTATGTATTATACTGTGTAATCCTGAGTTTGGTATAATCTGATCCTTTAAGTTCTATACTCGTTGCATTACTTGGTTTTACTAGTCTAATGCCCTTGCATGTTGACTTTGCAATCCCAGGCTCTTTTTTTCTTATCATATGACACCCTGCCCAATGTGTTAGTTTGCTTCTTGAGTTCATTATGTGATTATCTTATAGTGTTTGAAAATGCTATTTTTCATTGATTGTTTCTTGTTATGAGTCTAATTTTGGGCCGGCTAAAAGCCAAGGCCCCCCTCCCTAAATCTTCTCTATCAATCTCCCTAGTGTGAGTACTGCTCGGGGTCCATTTTGAGACCCTTGTGATCTCTGACACACTAGGGTCTAAGGTTCTTTGGGCCACTTTGTCCTAATTGTTCAACTCTGCCCCTCCATTTTCACCTATTGAATAAACCAATTGGTTTGTGTAAATGGCTGTTGATCAGCTATGGCTACTGGGTTTTGGCTATTTTGTGTAAATGAAGATTGTTTTTCTGGGTTTGATTGGCTATGACTTCTGGGCTGTGGTGAAGCCGGTTGGATATGTAATTGAAGGCCTGGCTAGGCTAGGTATACATTGGGCCTGCCTTAGGCCCACTATAGCTATTCTGTAATTCTGTAATTTATTTCACTCATTGGGGTTGTAATAATATTATAATAACAATTTCGGTATTAGTAAAATTGGGAAAAGGGGTTTATTTTAATATCTGCTTGAAACGGGTAAAAATCCTGCCTGTAGGTGTTTACTTTGCTCGAGCATGTTCTGCTATTGTGTGTGTTAGATAACCTGCCTATAGGTATTTAATTCATTTAACATATTTTGTTTCTACATGCTAGATGTCATGCCTATAGAAAATAAAATAACAAATGTCTCAATGTGCATTACAGCATATTCATTAGGTGCTACGACCGTAGGGTTCTGTTAATTTACGTTCTACCAAATCTGCATTTTAGAAATCATGCCTATAGGGTTTAATTGGTTAATGTGTTGTTGTTATAATTGCTCATTTAGGAAACATGCCTATAGGAGCTAAAATTAGTTTCAATCGCTAATCGTAGAAATCTTGCTTTAAGTGCGAAAATTAAACTTTCAACACTGTTTCATTGCTTAACTCTGCCGCTATTAGAAAGCATGCCTATAGGATCAAACTAGGTAATTTTGAGTATTTTCAATAGTTATCACAGCCAACTACTACGCAAATCACCTAAAAATCATGTCTATAGGTTTAACCACTTGTAATATGTAATTTCAACAATCAGCTCGCAATACCAGATTCCCTAAAATATATAGTTATTCAGAAATCACGTCTATAAAGGTAGCATCTTGCATCTGAAACTGCCTGCATGTTCGAATCCCAAGGTCACATAGAAACCATGTCTATAGGGCCTAATGTCTTTAATTTGCCTCAATCTTGAAATTATCTAACGTTTAATGTGAAAATTTGTTCGCGTGCATTTGTTGTCTAAGTGTGGAGGCTAACTTGAGCCCTTAATTGCTTTTACATGAAGTCCAACTTATTTTGTATGTCGCCTAGTTTTATCATTTCTGAGCAGCCTAAGCTAAGTCTAGAAACCATCCAAAATAGAGGTCCAAATGCCTCCTGGGCCATAGGCATAGGACGGGTAGTGCACGCATAGGGCACGGTTTAGAATCAACTAGTGCGCTTTAGGTAAAAACTTAAAGATAGTAATTGAGTTGCAGGAGATGATAGTTTGTGCCCGCTGAATAATACGAGTAACACCCCATCTCGAGGGAGTTACGAAGTATTATTTATGTTATACGGGGTGATCCTTTAGGCTAAAAAACTTAGGACCCCCATCTTGTCTTTAAACCAATTATCTGTGTTTACTCAAGGACTTTCTAATAATGATTTTTTTTTCAAACTCCTTATTTTTCTCTCTGACTATTTGACTAATTCATCTAATTCAAGTTCAGCCGGGACCCACAGTTGTGGACCTCGAAGAGTGTCTAACACCTTCTCTTCGAGGTAATTTGAGCCCTTACCCGATCTTTGGTGACGCAAACTGGTTAAACTAGAGTTATTTGCAAATAGGTGCCCTAATGTACCTCAAACCCTTTAGGTGGTGACTCTCTCTTTTAACACCTTCCTTTAAAAGAGTTGTCACGTGTCGAAACACGATTTCGCGAGAAAGAGGGGCGCGACAAACTTGTGTCTTGCTACCTTGATTTTCTAAAGGCAAACATTCTATTTCAACTAACTAAGACCTTGCTCCTAGGTTAACATACTTTTTCAGTATGCCTTGGTTCACTTGCTACTTTCTCCTTTCTGTGATAATCAATATATGTATACCTCCATTATGTTCAAGTATTGATATGACCTTAGGTTAGACTTAACTTAATTTAGGCCCTTAAATGTCAACTAGTGCAATCTAGGTATGTTTGCAAACTTGTTTTCCTTTTCCTATGATGTTTGTCTATGTGATGCTTTGCTACTAAACTTTGCTGAATTTTGCTGGTCTACCTGACCAGTTATGCTGTATGATCACTCTGGGAATTTCTGTCCATTCTCTTTACTTATTGCTTTGGTATTCTGAATTTCTATTCTTAGCCGGCTGAAAGCCAAGGCTACCCAGGTTCTCTGTTAGCCTCCCTAGTGCGAGCACTGCTCAGGGTCCAATTGAGGCCCTTGTGAACTCTAACGCACTAGGGGCTTGCCCCTAGTCACTCTTCTTAACCTCCAAACTATTCCTAATGCTCTATTTCCCTATCATGTACTGTATTCTATGTTGGTTGCTCCAAGTGATGCAATACTTGGTGTTATAGCTCATTGAAAGGGGTTTGAACTCCCCTATGGACATGTGATCATGTGGTTCTTTGTTGAAGGTCTAAGTCTTCTATGCCAGAAGTTTTGAAGGCCCAGTAAGGCTATGTATTTAGTTATTCTATTTGGGCATGCTATAGGCCTATCTATTGCCATGTAATATTACTACTTTATTATTAATTTGGGCATGTAATAATAATCTTTGTATAAACGATTGGGGTGTTAGTAAAAGAGGATAGGGTAGATTCTAATATTAACATATGATGGGTAGAAAACATGTCTATAAGATTGAATGATGCTTTGCCTTATGTTATTCATTTTCTATGTACACTGTAGAAAGCATGCCATTAGGGAAACACACACACTTGCACTACTTATTTATTAGTAAAGCCTGAACTCAAATGTCTCAATATCTTTGTAGCTATATGTTGATTAGAGAACCTGCCCGTAAGAAATATTGTTGAATTTTCTGTTAATTCGCATTACTAGAGATCATGCATATAAGACTCTAATCATATCATTTATTATGGTATTGCATATTTCACCTAGAGAAATATGCCTATAAGGTCTAACAATAAAATCAGACTCCTCAATTGTTAATCGTTAGAAATCCTGTCTATAGGACGCCACTGCTCGCCTTAATAACTGGTAATGACGCCTTTAAACAATGTTCATCACTCACTTAGGCCATTATCAAGTGTACGAGTAATTCTAAATTTTCACTCCCTCTGTCACATAACTCACCAAGGCACAACAATTATAGGGCTAGTAATTGAGGAATTTGCCTTCTCAATAACCAGTGTGTAATAACCTATGCAATCCTGTCTATGAATCTCGCTAGTTCCTGAATCTGCTTGCGTGCCTTGATGCCTGTCACCTAGAAATTATGTCTATAGGGAGTTAAGTTCTTAATTCTGAACTGCTTAACATACGATTTGTCTTGCATGCATTTGTTGCTTAAGTGTGGAGGCAAACTTGAGCCTTGACTGCCTATATGTGAAGTCCAATGTGTTTTGTATGTCGCCTAGTTTTGACATTTCCGAGCAGCCTAAGTGAGGTCTAGAACCATCCAAAGTAAAGGTCTAATACCTCCTGGACCATAGGTATGGGACGGGTAGTGCACGCATAGGGTACGACCTATAATTGAATTAGAACGCTTTTAGGTAACAACTTTAACATAGTAATCAGGTAGTAGGAGATGATAGTCTAATATGAGTAACACCCCATCTTGAGGGAGTTACGAAGTATTATTTATGTTGCACGGGGTGATCCTTTAGGCTAAAAAACTTAGGACCCCCCTCCCTCCTCTTTATATGTTGTTATTAGATCTAAATAGTTGTATCCCCAAATTCGCACTAAGATCTGTATTAATCATGTTGTAATAAAGTTCTTTGACTTATGAACTCCCTTTGTTTATTTGATCACATAGCTTAATCATTTAATAATCCACATAGTCTTAAGTTCGGCCGGGACCCACAGTTGTGGACCTCGAAGAGTGCCTAACACCTCCTCTTTGAGTTAATTTGAGCCCTTACCCGATCTTTAGCAGTGTTGACTAGTCAAACAGAGTTATTTGCATAATAGGTGCCCTAACACACCTTAAACCGTTAGGTGACGATTCTCCTCTTTTAATATCTCCTTAAAAGAGTTGTCACATATCGAAACCCGATTTCGCGAGAAAAAAATATGGCGCGACACTAGGTAGAGATAAGGTTGCACACATAATACTCATCACAGATCCTACTTATGAAAATATAATGGGTTGTCAATACACTAGATCGTTGTTGTTGTTGTTGTGTAAAAGGGAAAAAACAAAAGGACCAAAAAGAAGCGCGTATAGATTGCAATAACAGTAGGTATATAATCAGAAACCAAAAGTGGGGGACTAACTACAGCCACTTATGAGATGCTGCTGCTCTTTTCTTCCATCCCGTTGAGTTGGGGGATTTTCTGTCCTTCTCAAGTTTCTCTCAACTGCAGTTTCGGAGTCCCTTTTAATCACTCAAAGTTACAAACTTCTCTGAGATTCTCAGCTTTTAAAACCAGAGCAACCTTTGACGAAAAGGACCAAAATTCTCAAGCTTCCATTCTTATTCAAGAAAAGGAAAACAAACAACCCAACCAGGTACCTTTCTCATTTTCTTTTATACTTTTAATTTAAGATTTTAAGCCAGTGGGTGCCGAGTATTCCTTTACTAAAAGGATTTGAACTCAGTAATATATGTTTGTTCTGAAAAAATTACTCCCTCTGTAACAATTATTTGAAACTAAAGGTTGCTACATTCAGAAACAATTTACTATAAAACTTTTTTTTTTCCTGATAAGTTTTATAGTGACACAAATGTTATGATATATATAAGACCATTTAAGACCATTTCAAAACGAGTATACAGTAGCTGTTACTTTTTTTTAGCTTAATTAATATGCTAAAGCTCCTTTTTTAAGAACAACCTTTTGCTGATTAGTATATTCTAATTTATTAACTGAGTTTCTATGGGCAATTTGGATAATAAATCTTACTGGGCACTTACTTTTGGTTTTCCTACTGGTTGTATGAATTAAAATTTTATTTAGGAAGTTGAAGAGAGCGTAAGAGTACTGAAAAATGCAGCCAAAACAAGAAAGGTTGCAGCAAAGGAGATAATGGCTGCTTTCTCTGTGATTGAGAAAGCAAAAATCGATTCTTCAAAGTTTCTTGAAACTCTTGGTGGAACCAAATCTCCTGGGAGGACGTGGATGCTCATTTTTACTGCTGAGGTTTGTAAATGCATTTTGTTTCCTTTTCTTTTTGTGTTTCTTTATGTTACCTATATATATTGTCCAAAATATTTCATTGTAATGTCGAAGCCTTATTATTATTGCAGAAAGGTTTAGAACGAGGTAGATATTTCCCAATTACAGCCGTTCAGAGATTTGATGCAGCTGTAAGCTTTACTTCTTCTCTTCTGTTATCTGTCTTTTAATGTTTTCTTAATGTTGAAGGTAAAACAAGAGAATATTACATCTGAAAATGTTCAAATGACGATTTAGTGTAAGGATTCATATGACCTTTTGAAGAAGAGCTAAATTCTACTCTTAAGGGGGTGATATAACGTTGTTGCTTTTTCTTTTTCTTCCTGTTCTTGTGTCATGTAATGGTCGGTATAGATCAGAATTACACTTTCATTTATGAAAGCTTCCAAATAAAGAGATTCTTATCTTTGTATAACTTAAGCATTTACTATGGAAGAGATGATTAGATCAAATGACTTATCACATGGTTGAGAGCGGGGGTGCTACAGCGATCAACTTCAATAATAGATACTTTTGTTTCTTATCATGTAAACTGTTAGATGAGATAAAATCAAATAATTTAATCTCATAAACCTATTTTGTTAACCAATTTTCCCATTTCTGATTTGTATATCCGGTGTACAATTTGTTATACTAGGGATTTTCTACAAAAGAAAATGATAGAGAACACTTCCATGCTCAATAACTGAAAAGACTACAAAGAGAAGGAAAAAAGAAGAAGATAAAGGAGAACAATTGCATACCCAATGCTATTCATAATATTTAATGGTGCTGTATAAGCAACCTTAATTCTCTCTTTAAAATGTCTGTTTTCTTTAGTTGTTTAGATGAAGAACTCCAATTTCAATAGAGTATATATGCTTTCTTCTTTCAATCACAAGAGGAATAACATGTTTGAACAAAATTTTAGGCAAAGAGGATCGAAAATGGTGTTTTCTTGGGGCCTCTTGGATTCTTGGCATTTGAAGGGAGGTTTTCATGGAAGAATAGGATACTTGCTTTCGTATTTGAGCAGCTTCGGATAAAAGTTGGACCATTGAATCCCTTTGATATCAGTATTAAGGGAAAGGATGAAAGAGAGCCGAGCAATAAGGATAAGGATCCATTTTTCATCTGGTTTTACATTGACGAGGAAATAGCTGTTGCTCGAGGACGGAGTGGAGGGACAGCTTTCTGGGTTCGTTGTCGACGTGTTGGCTATTCCTAAAAGCTTTTGTATGTATGTATGTATAGTTTGACTTTCTCAATGCACATGACATTGGATCGAAATACTATGCTGATGAAATTGTGAAGTATAAGCTATATGTAAAGGAATTAGGAGAGAAATTTGTCAATGTTTATAGAAAGCCTTCTTCTCCTTCACCGTTTCAGTTTTTTCCACTTATGTTTAGTAGATCTTATTCTGAGAATGAAGAAGTCTCTGGAAACTAGATTACAAGGGTATAGAATTAGCTTTTTATTTGCAGATATTCTTGGCTTGTAGATATAATACTGTAACTGTAGCAGAATCAAATGATTCAGAGGTGTTATTGATGATGTTTTTACTATCGAGATTGTTGGTGGCCTCGATTTCATCTTGGTTCACATATCATCTGCTCTTGATATGGCAAATAGGAGAGACTCTTTACATAAATGTCAGTGTAACATCAATATAAAACCATCAGAATAAAGCTCAATTTACCTTAAAACATGAGAGAGAAAAGTGGTAACAATAGCTTCATCTCTCCTACTTCCTCCATTTCACTGAGCCAAAGAGATTTCCAACCCATCACTAAATCCAGGTAGCCTATCTGCTCCCCGTCAAAAAATTTCGTCCCTCGAATCTGCTCCTCGATAAATGCAAACAATTCCTGTACTGACTCTATAGTTTTTTATTTTGCCTCTCCTTCAGCTTGCGTTGCTTGCCATGATCCTATGACGACTTGAACGTGAAAAATAACAATCAGATTGTCTATGATATTTTATCAGATGCATTAACTTGAATAGAATCATTTATTAACCATTTTGCTGTAGTTCAATTGCATTTTTTTGTTTCCTATATACCCGGTGTCCGGTACACGCATTGTGGCCCCGATTAATCCATATTTTCGCCACGTAAGGTCCATTAAAGGGGAAGCGCTACCTGCTAAAATTCTTTCCATTTACTGGACTCGAACCCGAGACTTCTGGTTAAGGGTGGAGGAATTCTATCCATCCCTCCACAACCCTGTGGTTCAACTGCATCCTTCAGAACAAATTGCCCGAAATGGTTCCATCTACATGATGCAGTTGGCTGAGGAGCTTGTTTACTTTGCTAATTTATGAATAGGTTTTAACTTTGTCCTCTGTTAGAAATTTGGTTCATCCATGCTCGCGCCTTTACAATTCATCTGATAAAATAATCTGTCCGGACGATGTTCATGTCTGGAACAAGACTGCCAGCATAACAACATGTCAATGTTTAGTTATTTATCCTGAACATTCTTCTATTATATTGTTTCTTTTTTTATTTTTAAAATAAAAGTCAACGTATCTTGGCTTGAACCTGCAATGCAAGTGCAGTGAAACAAATCCAATTTCAATGAAGTATAGACCGATGATGTCTGATACTGTGTTTTGGGAGTTTATGGCGTTTAACTAACAAAATTCCTAATAGCTTATTAGACAAAAAAGTTAATAATAAACTCAAAGGATGGAAACTGAATTCCTAAAAATTGCTGGTAGGACCACACTTGTAAAATCTAGTTTAGCTTCCATTTCCAATCATGTTATGCAAAACCTAGTACTTTATTCGAGATATTTTTTTCTCACCCGAATGTAGTATGACTGGCCGCAAAAAAAATATTTCTATGAATAAGCAAAAACTATGCTCTAATATCAGTTGTTGGAAAAAATAGCACACATAAATAATATTTATGGTATGTAGTAAAAGTAATAACGAGCACCAGGACACGGTAATCAACAAAAATTGAAAAAGTAATAATAACACTAAGATATAAACTTGGAAACTCTTCTAAATAAGAAAAAAACATACGGGTCGTGAGGAGCAAAATAATCCATTATAGTAAGGAATTTTATACATGATAGTCCGGAGTAAAATACTTAAGAGACCACTACACACTCAAGAAAAAGAACCTCTTTTGATTTTTTCACCCCACGGTACTGCCGCTCTCACCCTCTATTTTTGCTCATAAACTATTTTTTTTACACTGTCTGTGATACTTCTCACTTCTCACTGCTTCTGCTGTCTGTTTCAATGTGTTTTCAACAAGAAGAAACTCGTGTGCTTATAGAAAATGATCAGGTACCATTGAGAAAATAGCAAAAATTTCTCCTCCACTCGTCCACTCAGAGTGCATATTGTCTTTTTCCAGAAAATGACATCTTTCAATATTGTGTACAGTGTATATGAATACAGAGTAAGCTACTTATCCCGTATTTGAAGATATAAAGCTAGAGGAAGTAATTACAAGAACCAAAGATATGGAATTTACACCTGGAAAACTGAAGCTTGTTGCAGCGTTGTTTGTCATGGTTTTCTGCTCTGCAGGATTTCATATTGTCTCAAGAATTGCTCTCAATATTGGTGTCAGCAAACTTGTTTTTATACTTTACAGAAACATCACTGCTTTACTTCTTTTAGGACCTTTTGCTTATTTTTTAGAAAAGTGAGTAATGATACTTAATTTCCAGCCACAACTATGAACGTGTTGTTATTTTCCTTTCTTGATTTGGTTGAGATGTATAACTTTAAGTTCTTGTGTTCTCGTTTATACAGGAAGGATAGACCACCCCTCACATTTTCCCTGTTGGTTCAGTTTTTCCTCCTCGGTTTAATAGGGTAAGCAAGTAGAGTATAATTTCTCTTTTACTGACAAATTTTCTTAAAGAAATTTTAAATATTAGTACTAGCTTTTATTACTTTCCATTCGCTCTAATGACAAAGTTTTGTTTCCTGGTTCACAGAGTCACAGCAAACCAATCACTTTATATCTTAGGGTTGTATTATACATCACCTACCTATGCATCAGCTATACAAAACTCAGTTCCTGCAATTACTTTTGTCATGGCTTCTGTTTTAAGGTATAAGATCATAGCTGTTTATGAAATAGCACGTACACCGTACTATCTAATTAGATGGTTGTATTGGTTCATTTTTTACTATTTCATACTAATTAATTCATCAGTATACGTAAAGTATATGCCTGTATATGTACCTCAGGTTAGAAGAAGTGCATATTAAGAGGAGGGATGGCATGGCAAAAATTATGGGAACCATAGCAAGTGTTGGAGGTGCCACAATAATCGCTCTATACAAAGGCCCTCCCCTTCTAAGAGGAAGCGGCTTTTCTTCGGATGTAACTTTTACTTCTCCAGAGAAAATGCTGAATAGGACATGGGGTTGTGTTTACATTATTGCTCAGTGCTTATCATATGCTAGTTGGATGGTGCTTCAGGTAGCTCTCAAGATCTTGCATTGTTGTAAAAGAAATAGGAATTAGCAGTTAACACATAGTTTTTGTAGACATAACTCTACTTGAATGGTGCGACCAACTCATCTAAAAACTTGAACTGTCAGAGAAGGTCCACTTTCGTTTACTACTTAATTATATCAGAGTTAATACCTCTATGTATATACACACACCATCAATTAGCGTCTCATGAGACGTGGTAAAATATGCAGGTTCCTATGATGAAAAGTTACCCCGCGAAACTGTCACTTATCTCATTTACATGCTTCTTTGGAGTAATCCAGCTCCTAGTTGTAACTGCTTTTACAGAAAGGGATCCAAGAAACTGGCGAATTCAGTCTGGTGAGGAGGTTTTGACGATTCTTTATGTTGTAAGACCCCTAAAACTAAAATCATCCTCTATCCTTTTAGTTTTTGCACCAATGACCTAATTAGTATGTTGAGTCAAACATTGCATTACAGGGTATCATAAATTCTGGAGTTGTATATTCTCTCGTGACTTGGTGCATTCAGAAAGGAGGGCCAGTGTTGACCGCCACGTTCCAGCCTCTGCAAACAGTAGTAGTTGCTGTCATGGCCTTTGTATTTCTTGGTGATCAGTTGTATTCAGGCGGGTAAGTCCATAAATGGGAAAAGAATAATCGCCATATGTTATGATTCTTGATAAATTTCAGCAGGCATTCGTGTTTTGGATTAAAAGTGAATTATTGACAATTAATCGTATGCAGGCTATTTGGGGGGATTCTGGTTGCGGCAGGGCTTTACCTAGTCTTATGGGGTAAAACTGAAGAGGAAAAAATTGTGAACCAAGATAAAGAAGGAGCAACATTGAGAAAACATCTTGTTGATCAAGAAAACACAGAGGAATGCCCTATTACAGTTCAGGTCTAATAACAATTCATCTACTAAATTAATATGTTAGGACAGTTCGTCTGTACGGCTGGTTTGGGACAAGGCTGCCAGCTTAACAACATGTATATTCAGATACATTCTTCATTTCATTTCTTTTCTTTTTTAGTTTGAAAACAAAAGTCAATGTATTTTGGCATGAACCTTGCAAGTGTAGTACTTAGTATGAAAATTTGTAAGACAAGACTAATTCCTACAACTATATATAGCTTAACTAGTACTTAGCATACTAGTAATATATTTCCTTTGCATAAACTAAAGTAGGGAATAGCCACTAGAAGTGCAGCTTTTAATTTCAACTTAGGAATCCTTCTCGGTTTAGAAGGTATCCGTAATTGCTATATATGAGTCAACAATCCTTCTCAGTCTATCGGAAACAACCTCTCTACTTTCACAAGACAGGAATAAGGTCTGCGTACACTACCCTCCCCAGACCCCACTTGTGAGACTACACTGAATTTGTTATTGTTGTTGTTGTTTGACTTAGGAATCCTTCTCGGTGTTCCTCCTTATTTTGTAACTTCTGATTGACATGTCAACCTTAGTCCTTATGGCAGAGTGTCGACTGAAAATTAAACTATATCCTCAACTTTTTTGTGTGCAGAAAAGATAGTCTATATCTCTAAATTGGGTATGTTTAACATTCAGAAGCTTTCTTAGTCTCATTGTTTATGTTGCTTACAATAAAGGTGATCAAAGTCCCTTGCAATTTTTTCCCCTTCTGTTTTACCCCATAAGACTAGGTAAAGCCCTGCCGCAATCAGAATCCCCCCAAATACCCTGCATACAATTAATCATGAGTGCCCCTTGAAATTGATCAAGAATCATAACATATGTTGATTATTCTTTTCCCATTTATATCTGACTTACACGCCTGAGTACAACTGATCACCAAGAAACACAAAGGCCATGACAGCAACTAAAATTATTTGCACAGGCAGGTAAGTGGCAGCAAAAACTGGCCCTCCTTTCTGAATGCACCAAGTCATGAGAAAATATACAATTCCGGAATTGGCAATACCCTAATACAATATCACGGTTTGAGTACTCAAAAGATTAGCTCATTGGTGCCATCTTAAGTCAAGTACAAATATAGTGGATGATTTCAGTTTTAGGGATCTTTCAGCATATAGAATCATAAAAACCACCTCAGCAAACTGAATCGTGTCCCTTTCTGTAAAAACTGCTATAACTAGGAGCTGGTGCATATTTTACCAAGTCTCATGAGACACAAATACAACAACAAAAACAACTATACCATAATTCCAAGTTGTCACTCCATTTAGGCTCATCTTTGTCCAATATTAGGATAAAATAAAATTTGATAAAAGGAAACAAAACTTCTCTAACACCAGAAATTCTCTTGATCTTCTACTGGCATATAAATCTCGGCAAGACAAAAAATTCTACATTGGATCCAAAGTAAATGTTGTGACATGACTAAAACTCATAAATGGTCATTTACTCTAGTAAAGTTATGTCGGGCAGCTATGTGGTAATAACAACAAGTACAGTGTAGTCTCACAATCAGGAATTGAGTTATGTATAGCTGATCCAAAGGTAGGTGATGTACAATACATCCCTAAGATATAAAGTCCTTGGTTTGCTGTGATTCTGTGTGAAGCAAGAAATGTAACATTGTCATTAGAGCGAATTGAAGGGCATAATTACAGAAATATGTGGTCCCTCAAGACAAGCAGTAAATAAAATTGGAACGAGACAGAGAAGATTAGCATGAGTTCTAGACAAGGATGACACTCGCAAATCAACAAATAGTCAAAACTTTTCTTCGGAACAAAAACAAAGATAAATTATGCGCGTGGTTAAATTTTGATGCTCTACTTGCTTACCCCAAAAATCCGAGGAAAAACTTAAACAATAGGGAGAATGTGAGGGGTGGTCTTTCCTTCCTGTATAAACAAGAATGCAAAAGCAGAAAGTTAAATACCAAACAAAAAGGAAAACACATTCGTAGGTGTGGAATGGAAATTAGTACTCACTTTTCCAGAAAATAAGCAAAAGGTCCTAAAAAAAGTAAAGCAGTGATATTTCTATAAACTAAGTACACAATTTTGCTGACACCAATATTTAGAGCAATTCTTGAGGAAATGTGAAAGCCTGCAGCGAGAAACACCACAACAAACAATACTGCAAGAAGCTTCAGTTTCTCAGTTTTTGGTTCCATATCTTTTATTCTCGTAAATTCCTCTAGCTTTATATCCTAATAACGTAATGCAGGTATTAGTTGCTTACTTACTTTACATATATAGATAATAGTACAGTGAAAAATACCATCGAAAGAAGAAAACGTATGTCGTGGGAATAGCTTCGATCACCGGGATTTGCAAAGTAGGGTATCCGCTAACTCCTAGCAACACAAATATCAATGTTTGTCTTATTTTTTTATCTGTTAAATAAAATAAAAAAATGTAAAATTTGTAAATTTCCATTGAACAAGGCTCTTAAAAATGTGATACATACTTGAAATAGGCTACATTAATTTTACATTGAATATTTTGTAATATGGAAACTTAGATAGATCAGTCTACTTTTAACTATCTAGGCTTGATTGATTTTGGTGCACCTAATAACGTGCTAAAGAACATATGGAACTTAGTCGTTGGAACAAATAATTATAGCCCCTGATCATGTCTTGGCTACTAACCTTAGTCCTTGCAATAGTTTGTCATAGAAAATAGTACTACTTTGTTATGCAGAATAATGCACCAATCGATTTGACAAATCTAAAGTAAGCTAGCAACAATTAAAATAAAATTGTTTGGAATGGCAAGGACATTGGATTTGATAGAACTTTTCCTAGTCAAGCAAAAGAAAAGTTCAGTTTTGTCCGGTGAAATTCAAAAATAGTCAGATTTACAAGTGGTAATTGTAAAATAGCCACAATTTTAAAAGTAATCGAGATTTAGTCACTTTTCATGTAAAGATAAATCTGAACGAAAATATTGTTCAAAATCCGAAAAATATTCCAGTATAATATACTGAAGTTCAATTTTTTTTACATGTGAACTTCTAGCATAATATACTGGTCCAGCATAATATGTTGGAAGTTTATACACATGTGCTCTAATCTTAAGTATATTATGCTGAAACTCTCCGTGTGTTGTAGTTCCAGCATAATATGCTGGAAGTTCATACACATGTGCACCAATCTCCAGTATATTATGCTGGAACTTTCCGTGTTGCAACAAAATGGTGACTATTTTTTAATAATTTTGCAAACACTGGCTATTTTTCAATTACCAGTCCGAAAACTGACTAGTCCGTGCTATTTTCACGTTTTATCACATATTCGAACACAGTCCATGTTATCCGAATTATTCAATTTGGAATTAAATAATAATAATAAAAAAGACTAGTTTATCAGTTTTCATATTGTCGAAAATTTCGATATTAGTAACCAAGACTAGTCGTTACTGTAACTCTCTATATATCATGTAATTTCCTCTTCGTTACCCCATCTATCAATAGATAATAATAAGTATTCGATAAATAGATGTTCATTAGCAAGATCAACACCAGTATTCGATAAATAGATGTTCATTAGCAAGATCAACACCATTAATCAGGGACGGCTATAGCCTTTCTGCTACGAATTTAACTGAATCCATAACATGAAATATGAATTTATATATAAAAACCTACTAAAATTTTAAAAAATATTAAATTTGAACTCATAAGTTTAACAGATGCAATGTTAAAAATCTTAAAATCTAAGCACATTAAATTTAAATCCTGAATCAACCTCTATCACTAATAGAGAAGCAGAAGCAAGAAAACAAATACAGAAATAATTTCAGCTACACAAGAACATTTCAGTTGAACGCCGTTTGGTCCATAAGTAGTAGATGTGTAAAATAATGGATTATGAAAAATAAGATTTAGCTTGAGGCGTGTCAAGTACACTATTTTTAAGGATATTGCGCATACTGTGTTAAATAAAATTAGGCGTATTCCCCGAATTCAACAAAGTTTTCTAGTATAAATTAGGAGTAGAAACAACAAAAATTAACAAAGACACCTCAACACAATAGAAGAAAAGTTTTTACTTTTTCACCTTCTTCCAAGACGAAAACAAAGAGGTATATATATAGTCTAAAAAGAAAATAGACAATCTGATCAGAAACGTCCAAGCCATAAAGGCTTTTCCAAGATACAATACGTTAAATTTTAAGCCATTAGGATTGGTCTATTGACTTTTCAATACTAACGTTCAAATCCATACTAATAAGCATTTAATTGTCAGATTTATTTTGTCCCAACTGAATTCAAAATTAAACTAATTTTCTGTTACAAGAATATTTAAAATAATTACTATAATAAAGATTCATTAATATAATAGTACGAAAATGAATCTAGACATAGTTTTGTAATATTTCTTTTTAAGATATCAAAACTATTTTCCTATCAATCCCCCACATATCTCAAAAATAATATTTAAAAAATAGTGAAAAACAATTTGCTGGGTTTTTACAAATGAGCATAATGCGTCGAAGTTGGTGTCTCTTGGATTATGAACGAATACCTAGATAAAATAAGATTAAACTTACAGAACAATTAGTGAAGTTTAGAACTTCTATGAACCAAGAATTCTTTTCTAAGTTTAGTGTCTTATCTATCACATTATACCCGCACACACTTTGTTGTTTGTCGCGGTTTTGCGCTAATAGGCCATGCGCGCGCCTAGTGTTCATGAATGCTCTAGAAAACTTTTGCCATAAATTTCATAGGAGCGGCCCCACTCCACACTCATATAGGTTCATCCATCAAGTATATTCTGCAGTGCAATACACTACCTATAAAAGGTTATGGATTATTGGATTAAGAGTTTAATAACTCAGCCTCTCATTCCTTACAATCTAGCACTATATACACACACCATTGGAAGGGACATAATTTAATAGTGCATATTTAATCAACTAATGATTAGTTATTACCCATATGAACCTACTTCATGGGATCTCCAATCACATAGGTTGGGTTACCATCATTGTTGATATAACTCAAATTGACAACAGTCCCATACCCCTCGATATTTCAGATATTATTTTCTTCCCAAAGGTTTAGTCAGAGGATCTACCAAATTCATTTCTGACTTCACATAATTTATGAAAATAATTCTATCTCTCAGCAGATGCTTTATCACATTATGTCTCAATCGAATGTGTCTAATCTTCCCATTGAAGGATTTATTTTTAGCAATGGCTATACTTGCCAAAAGGTTCTTTAACCACTCGGCCTCATTACCAGCCAATTCCAATGCCACAAACTTAGATTCCTTGTTAGATCTAGCGATTATTATTCGTTTAGCTGATTTCCATGCCACAACACCCCACCAAGGGTGAATACATAACCACAAATGGATTTTATCTCATATGAATCAGAGATCCAGTTAGCATCATTGTATCCTTCTAATACAGTGAAAAATCCACTATATTTGATACCATAGTTCATGGTACCTCTCAAACATTTCATTACTCTTACTAATGCATTCCAATGATCATGACTCGGATTTTGAGTATATCTACTCAATCTACACACAACATATGCAATATCTGGTCTAGTAAAATTCATCAAATGCATTAGGCTACCAATAATTTGAGCATATTTATTTTGATTTACAACATCTCTCTTTTACTTTTTTAATTGACTACTAGTATCATAAGGAGTGATTACAGGTACCACATCAAAATTATCAAATTAAGAATTCTTTCAACATAATGTTCTTGAGTTAACATCAAGCTATTACTCTCTTATAATTTCATGCCTAAAATAACACTATCTTCTCCCACGTCTTTCATCTCAAAATTAGAAGACAAGAAAAAAATGGTTTTATGTACCAAATCAAGACTAGAACTAAAAATAAGCATGCCATCCCTATAAAGGCAAATAATAACACATGTACCATCTACAGATTTTACGTCGGAGATGGCAGACCTACTTCCATAGTCTCTTGAACGAGAAGGGGGGCATGAGCATTGTACTGGGTGATTTGGAACTCTCCGAGAGCCGTTGTGACTTTGGGTATTGTAGGCGGATTAGAGTGGATGAAGTTGAGGGGACTATGCGTAAGATGAGCAGGAGCAAAGCGACCGGGCCGGATGAAATCCTGGTGAAGTTTTGGAAGAGTGCGGACAAGGCAGGCTTGGAGTTGCTCACTCGGTTACTTAATGTTATTTTTAGAACAAAAAAGATGCCCGAAGAGTGGAGGTGGAGCACGGTGGTTCCTGTATACAAGAACAAGGGTGATATCCAAAATTGCAATAACTATCGGGGTATCAAGCTGCTTAGCCATACTATGAAAGTCTGGGAGAGAGTGGTAGAGCTAAGGGTGAGGAGGAGTATGTATATTTTCGAGAACCAGTTTAGTTTTATGCCGGGGCGTTCGACTATAGAAGCTATCCACCTTGTTAGGAGATTGATGGAGCAGTATAGGGAGAGAAAGGACTTGCATTTGGTGTTCATCGACTTAGAAAATGCGTACGATAAAGTTCTGAGAGAGGTTTTGTGGAGATATTTGGAGGCTAGAAATGTACATGTTACCTACGTTAGGTTGATTAAGGACATGTATGATGGGGGTAAAGACCCGAGTTAGGATGGTGGGTGGGGACTCAGACCATTTTCTGGTTATGATGGGGTTGCATCAAGGGTTAACACTCAGCCATTTTTTATTTTCTATGGTGATGGACGTACTGACGCACCACATCCAAGGGGAGGTGTCATGGTATATGCTATTTGTAGATAATATTGTATTTATTGACGAGACGCGAGACGGTGTGAATGCGCAATTAGAGGTATGGAGGCAGATCCTGGAATCTAAAAGTTTCAAGTTGAGCAGGACCAAGACAAAATACTTGAAGTGTAAGTTCAGTGGCAAGACTCAAGGAGGGGAATGAGAGGCGTGGCTGGAATCGCAGGTCATCCTAGGAGAGGGAGTTTTAAGTACCTTGAGTCTATTATTCAGGGGGATGGGGAGATTGATGAAGATGTCACACATCGTATTGGGGCTGGATGGATGAAATGGAGACTCGCTTTCTGTATTTTGTATGACAAGAAGGTACCACCGAAACTTAAGGGTAAGTTCTATAGAGTGGTGGTCAGACCTACGATATTGTATGGGGCTGAGTGTTGACCAGTCAAGATTGCGCGTGTCCAAAAGATGAAAGTAGCAGAGATAAGGATATTGAGATGGATGTGCGGGCACACCAGGTTAGATATGATCGAAAATGCGGTTATTCGCAACAAGGTGGGTATGGCCCTTATTGAGGACAAGATGCTGGAAACGCGACTTAGGTGGTTTGGTCATGTGAAGAGGAGGAACACAGACGCCTCGGTGAGGAGGTGTGATAGGTTGACATTAGAGGGCCTACGTAGAGATAGAGATAGAGGTAGGCCAAAGAAGGTGGGGAGAGGTGATTAGGCAAGACATGGCGCAACTTCAGCTGACCATGGACATGACCCTTGATAGGAAGGTATGGAGGTCGAGGATTAGAGTAGTAGAGTAGGTAGTCTAGAGTGTTCATAACAGTAGTATTGGCATGCAATCTCGCTTTCTACTGGTAGTAGATTTTTATAACTAGCCATTATTTTCTTTCATCGTTGATCACCTTACTGTCTTGTTGTTTCTATTCTGCTTGGCCCTTCTTGTGTATTTTTTTATTAATGGGGTGCTATGCTTTTCTGAGTCAAGAATCTATTGGAAACAACCTCTCTATCCTCACAAGGTAGGGGTAAGGTCTGCGTACACACTACCCTCCCCAGACTCCACGGCGTGAGATAATACTAGGTATGTTATTGTTGTTATTGTTGTTATTGTTGTAACATCTACATATTTTGTATAAACACATTTATCTACTTCAATTGATGAAAAATCCCCATTAATCAATACTTGATCAAATTTTTCATGCCACTGTTTAGGTGCTAGCTTTAGACCATACAAAGATTTTAGCAATTTACATACTTTATTTTCTTGGCCAGACACTATACAACCCTCATATTGCTCCATGTAAATTTTCTCTTCTAAATCACCATTTAAAAATGCAGTTTTAACATCTATTTGATGAGTATAAATTTAATAAATAGAAGTCAAGGCAAGTAAAACACGATTAAGAAAAATTCTAGTTACAAGAGCATAATAACCAAAATAATCAATATTTTGCTTTTGAGTAAAACCTTTTGCAACAAATCTAGCTTTGTGTTTATCAATCGAAGCATCCGGATTGAGTTTCTTCTTAAAAATCTATTTACAACCAATGAGTTTAGCTCCTGTAGGTAAATCAACTAAAATTCAAGTTTTATTCTGTAAAATTGAATTTATTTTTACATCAATAGCTTCTTTCCAAAATGAGGCATCCGACAAAAATATAGCTTCAGAATATGTTAAAGGATTATTATCCACAAGATAAGTATAAAAATCATTACCAAAAGATTTTTCTTTTCTTGGTCTTTTGCTGCTTCTTAAGTCCTCACTTTCAAAATCATTTTGAATAATTGGAACATGTGAAATATTATCACTTGGAATAATAGGAGCATCGGAAATATTCTCAATATTTAAAGGAAAAATATTTTAAAAATTTTTAGCATTTTTTATTTCAACAATAGTATTGTGTTCAAGCACATCACTTTTGAATACTATAAATCTATATGCTGCACTACTTTCTGCATACTCAATAAACATATAATCAGATGTTTTAGATCATATTTTTCTTTTCTTAGGATCGGGTAACATAACTTTGGTAAGGCACCCCCGCACTTTCAGATATTTAAATTAGAGGGATAGCCTTTCCACAACTCATAAGGAGTTTGACCCGTTTTCTTATATGGAATCCTATTTTGTAAATGACAGGAAGATAAAATGGCGTCACCCCAAAGATTATCCGGGGCACCAGAACTAATAAGCATGTTATTCATCATTTCCTTTAAGGTCTTATTTTTCTTTTGCTACACCATTTGATTGTGAAGAATATGGCGGTGTTATCTCATGAATTATTCTATTTTTTTCACAATAATCATTTAACAAAATAAATTCACCACCTCTATCGGATCTAACTCTTTTGATTTTCTTATCCAATTGATTTTCTACTTTAGATTTATAAATTAAAAATTTATCAAAGCTTCATCTTTATTTCTTAACAGGTAAATTTTTGTATATCTAGAAAAATCGTCTATAATGTCACATAATATTTTTCCCTCCTCCAGTCATAGTTTGTTTCAAGTCTTCTAAATCAGTATGGATTAAACTTAACAATTCAGATTCTCTAAATACAGATGCACATGATTTCTTAGTTTGTTTAGCTTCAGCACAAATTTCACACTTATCAATATTTGAATAATTAATATTTGAAATGAGACCTTCAGAATCCATTTTCTTAATATAAGATAAACTAACATATCCTAATCTAGCATGCCATAAATTAAAAGAATCAATTAAATAAGCAAAAGAACTAGCTTTTTCATTCATAACATTGAGTACAAACAAGCCATGGTTATAATAACCCTTGCCAATAAAATTATTATTCTTGGTCAACACGACCTTATCAGATTCAAAAGAAACTTTCACCCCCAATTTTCTAATAATCCCACAGAGACCAATTTGGTTCGGGTACTAGGAATATGCAACACATCATTCAATGCCAAAGTTTTGCCAGATGTGAGTTTGAGAAGAATTTTGCCTTTTCCAAGAACTGGAGTAGTCCTTGAGTCACCAAGATATACAACTTCTTCTCCTTCCTCAACTTGAGTGTAAGACACAAAGTCTTTTTTTAGCACATATGTACCTAGTGGAACCAGAGTCTAACACACAATCTTTCACATTGGCCACAAGGTTCACTTGGGAAAAAATCGCAACAATTATGTCATCCTCTTTGACTTCAGTTAAATTTACTTTAGACTTAGCGGGATTATTATTTCCAGCCTTTATCCGACATTGAGCAGCATGATGGCCAGGTTTGCCACACACAAAGCAGTTACTTTTTTTCTTGAAGGTTTGATTTTTGGTTTTGGGCTTATAATCATTTCTTTTATCATACATGTTGTTTGATTTGTTCTGGCACTTGTTGTTCTCCACAAGGTTGGATCTTATAGCAATTTTCTTTCCTTTGTCAGCAACATCTTGCTTGCGATTGGTATTTTTAACTATAATATGCTTGACCAAGTCCTTCAACAATAATTGCTTGTGTTTGTGCTTCAATTGTTGTTTGTAGTCACTCCAAGATTTAGGAAGTTTTTCAATAAGCACACCAGCAACAAACTATTCGGGTGGAGAGATATCTTCAGATTTGAGATCTTCAATGAGCTTGAGATATTCGTTGATTTGTGCAGTTATGTCCTTGTCCTCTGTCATCTCCCACTTGTAGTAGTTTCCAATTATAATTTTTTGTTTGGTAGCGTCTTCAGTAGTGTACTTTGTTATCAAAGAATGCACACGTTCCTGCCAGTACTTAAAATTATCTTCACCAAAAACCTCAATTTTCGAAACATCAAGAAAAGGTTTGGTATAGGTAATTGGTGATGGAACAACAACAGAAACACTAGGTACACCAGGTGTAGTAGCAACAACAACAACATTAGCAGCGTTATTCTCCATAATAACAACGGGGGATATCCTTAAGATTGTTGTAAAAATATTGGATTATGGAGAATACGATTTAGTTTGAGGCGTGTCAAGGACACTGTCCTTAAGGATATTGCACCCACACCGTGATGAATAAAATTAGGCTTATCCCCTAGGATTCAACAAACTCTTCTAGTATAAATTAGGAGCGGAAACAACAAAGATTAATAAAGACAACCCAATACAAAAGAAGAGCAATTTTTAGTTTTTCACCTTCTTCCAAGATGAAAATAAAGAGGTATATATAGTCTAAAAAGAAAATAGAGAGACTATTGTCACACCTCCTTTTTACAGGGAAAGGAGTTTTTCCAATTTAAGTGACATTATTGAAATGCGATTAACTTATTTTATTTTTTGAAGAGTCGCCACTTGGAATAATTGTTAAGGTATCCCAAGTCACCGTTTATTTTAAAATGTCAAATCAAGAAAAAATGTTTCTGTTTAAAGTCTGCGAAACGCAGAAGAGCGAGTAAGAAATTCTAATAATCCGGGAGAAGGTGTTAGGCACTTCCGGATTTCGTGATTTTAGCACGGTTGCTTTACAATCATACATGGCTTAATTAACAAGTTATTACGTGTTTTAGAACCTATGTGTATTATATTCTTTTACCACTTTTTATTACTTAGTTATGGAATTAATCTTAGAAAATGATCACGTGTGTGCGGAGCCATTTTATTCGGTGTGCTAAAATAATGTTACGCGTACGTGTACACAATTAATAACACTTAATTATTTATTAAGATTGTTCGGCGAAAATCGCGCGAACGCATACCTTGATTTATTTTGAAATCATAATTATATCACACGAACGTATACATAATCATGATAATATTTTTAAAACGCGCCTAAAGCATTCTAAGCGAATTGGTAAGTTGTTTATTTTTCTAGATTTTAAGATGACTGCGAAAGTCTCAGATTATGGATATATGTGTGGAGAACCTCACTCGTAAGATTGAATGCATTATGTCTGCATTAGTTGCTAATACCTTTGTCCTTTCTGATTATCTAAAAGTGATAAATTGATGTGTCAGAACTATTGGGTTACTACCAAGCTTAAAGAGCCACATTAGTATTGTTTGTATGAGATTCAAACCAATTCATATCTACTAGGCCGAATGGCTAAATGATTCAGGCCTATTGGGCCCTACAATCCCATAGCCATGGACTCTGTGTGACCTGTCATCAGATCAGGCCCAATGGGCTTGTGGCGACAGGGCCCATTAATTATCTCTAAATACTATAGAAAACCAACTCATAGGCGAGGTTGTGTATGTGTCCAGTTAATCAAATCCAGAATAATTTCTAATCAAATTACTAATTCAATAGTTAAACTACAAAATCAGTAGTTGAATAACCTGAATTTATTACAATAATAACCAAAAATATCTAACCTTCCCCTACTGTTTATTTGTTGTTTACTCCCTAAAGCCTTTCACCTAGAAGCTTCCCAACAGTTGCACCCAAGATTCCCTAAGTTTTCATATTTCCCTTAGCCCCTTTAATTCCCAGTTAATACCTCTTTTGTTTTACGGTAAAGAATCAAATATACCCTTGTATTTTCAAAAAATGATCGAAAAATACCCCTCGTTATACTATTGGGCTATATATACTCTCCTCGTCATACTTTGGAATAAATATACCCTTATTTTGGATGGAGTGCCACGTGTCAGCACTAGATGAAAACGACCAATTTCTTCTTTTTTTTACCCGATCCGTTGTAAAAACCCCACCACCCGACCCGTTTTAAAATTCAGTTTTTTTAAAGCATATATTTTGTAAAAACTGGAATTTATTTTTATAAAAACTGAAAAAAAAAAAGAATTTGCAAAATACATATCTTTTTTTCAGTTTTTACAAAAAAAAATACATTGCAAAAAAATAAAAATATTTTGCAAAATCTTTTGAAGGGAGGAGGGGATGAGTTCTCAGCCGTGGGATCTGGGATGATCAGTGGTGGGGATCACTTAGGTCCAAAACGGGGTCGTTTAGTTTAGTAGCGGGGCTGGACCGGGTAATGGGAGTGGGTTGGGGCGGATCTGATAGCAACTGGGTCAATATTTTAGTCCATTTAGCCCAATTCCAATAAAAGACCAAACAGCCTCTCTCTTACCTTTTTTGTTTTAATTTCGGAAATAGCCACTTGACCAAACTCTAATTTCAAGCCTAAATTGCTAAATTAACCTACTTAAACTTTTGGTCTAACAATTAAGTTAATGATTAGTGAACTAAACTTAGATAATTAGTTTAAGCTAAAATATAGAAAACAAGAATGATTACGTGTATTTTTTTATGATTTTTATATTTTAAAAATGCAATTAACATGCAACTAGATGCTAAAAAAAATACAATTAAAGTCTAAAAATGTAAAACATGAAAGATAAAATATTTTTTACTTTTTTCATGATTTAAAGACATTTCTAATTATGTAAATTGCAACTAAATGCCAAACAAACAAAAATAAAATAGGGAAGAGACTCCTAAAATTCCATAAAAGCAATTAAAATTATTTTGGACTATATTTAAGAGTATTTTAAGCGTAGGGCAAAAGTTACGTGTTTACAACTAACTATCTGATCAGAAACGTCCAAGGCATAAAGGCTTTTCCAAGTTACAATACGTTAAATTTTAAGCCATTAAGATTGGTCTATTGACTTTTCAATACTAAAGTTCAAATCCATACGAATGAGCATTTAATTGTCAGATTTATTTTGTCCCAATTGAATTCAAAATTAAACCAATTATCTGTTACAAATATATTTAAAATAATTACTATAATAAAGACTCATTAATATAATTGAAAGAAAATAAATCTAGACATAATTTTGGAATATTTCTTTTTGAGATATCAAAATTATTTTCCTATCAGTAGAATTGATAATGAAAAGGAATGACAAATGGACTGACTTAATTAGCCATGAAATATTCCCACCTGCGTAGAGTTTTTTTTGTCTTTCCCCGTTTGCTTCAAAGGTTATACTATATATTTCCCATTAAATAAAGCTTCTTTTTGTCACACCATCAGCAACTTGATTTTCTTCCCAGAACAAGGTACAGGTTGATATAACTACTGCTCCTTATTATATTTTTCATTAGATATTTTCTGGACGTGAAATAATTTATTTGTAAAATACCAAAATTTGGGAGATGAAGACACGATAGTTCCTCAGATTTGTTCATCAAATTGATTTAGGATAGCACTTGGGGAGAAGTTTCACTAGAAATTTCAATGTATATCCCCGAAAGTCATGAATAAAAAGCTTAGGAACAGGGACTGAGCTAGAAGTTGAAATACAGTTTGGCCGTAATTTTTCATTAAATAATATTTGTATTAAAAAATTTATTAATATATATATATATATATATATATATATATATATATATATATATATATATATTAAATTTAAAATTCAATTATTAGCTCTTGTAATAATCAAAAACTTGGCCCCACTTCCGCGCATGAAGAAATATTAGTAGAAATTTCAACGCAAGGCCTTTATGCATGGGTCCTACTTAACATGGCCCCACCTCTACTATCACCTTTCACAGTTCCATAAATTTGGGTTGTGTCACTTTTGTGAACACTTTGAATTTTATAGTTTGCTCTTTGATTGCTTCTGGTGGGCCACGTTGTTGTTTTTCCTCTTGTGTATGATAGGCGTTGTTAATGTTATGTAAGTTAAAACACGTAGTTCTTGAACCAAATATTGTTTGAAGTAACAAAAATTACTCCAAACAAAATCTCCATCTGATTCTTATTTTCTACATGCATGCTAAGAGTTAGGTTCGTCTGGCTCTCACTAGGATTAGTAATGTCATTCTCGACTTTATACTTGTTGAAGTAGTTATTATTAGTAAAACTAGCCAAAAAAGACACACTGTCCGATGATATATTAGCTATATATATAAAACATTTCCATTTGGTTGTGACTTGTGCAAAACATTGTCCTACCTCCGATGTTGTTATTCCCGGTCAATATTGCTGTATTTGTAAATATTAATTCTGCAAAATATAAGTTAACGTAATGAAACAATAATAATAAATTCGAGCCCACTGAATTCACAGTGTTTCCTTAAGGAATTTAATCCCCTCCTAGTACCCAAGGTAATGGATTATTTCCTCCCAGGATAGAACGAATAACACACTGGTGTAGCGGTACTTCAAACCCCAGTGTTTCGGCGAACACAAAGTTCGGTAGCAAATCACACTTACAGTTGCTTTGTTTGAAGTTAAAAAACAATGCAGAACGAAGGAGTATATACTCAGAAAAACGTATGGAAGTTCTGAGAGGAAGGAATGCAATGTATAGCCAATTTGTTGAGCGAATTGTATGTTGAGTTTTGTATATTTCTTCAACATTTGCTGCTCATATATATAGCAGCCAAGAAGGAGTGCAAGACCAAACGTCCACCCTTCATGGTGGAGCAAGCATTACATGTTTGTGGAGCAAGCACTTCATGTTTGTGGAGCAAGCACTTCATGGTGGGAAGACCATTATCCGGCTGCCAAATTATCAATACACGGATTGGAAAATATCCGTTTACAAATACGGATAATCTTACGTTAATATTTACTATTAACAAATAAATTTGGTCCAAAAAATTAATCAATCAATCGATCATTTGACCAAATCCAAATCCAAATCCGAATCCGAAGCCGAAGCCGAAGCCGTAGCCGTAGCCGTAGCCGAAGCCGAGCCGAGCGAGCGACGACGACGACGGCGCGAGGCTTGCTTTCTTCTTAACTCTTTAAGAGCTACAAGAAGAGCAATTATATATATACCCACCAAAAATGTCTTCCACTTCCAATATGGGACAATGTCTCATTGTTAAGAGGGAGAAACTTAAAATTTTACTCAAAATTTCATTTTCCCTCCATTTTCCATTCACCCTCATTTTAAGAATATTACATCTTAAAATAAAACCTCAACAATCCCCCACATGAATGGGGAATGGCTATATCACGGAAGTATGCATGAAAAACTGTGTGATTTACAAGCAAGGATTAATTGCATCTGGATAAGTAGGTTTCCCTTTGAACTTTCCGTAGTAAACTTATGTCGGATATACTCGGTCAATCGGTAGATTTGATATCTTTGAACCGTCGATCTTTGGTGTATACCTAGACAACCATAAGTCACACAATCAACCCTTAACCGTCTTTGGTTCTCATTGTTGTGTTCGTTTCAGCCATGAACACCGCCTGGTTTCATAAGTGCGTAGAGAACTGGCCTTACAAAGTTCTCCTTGAAGCGGCTCACACTTCACACTTAAATAGGTGATTCCTAAACGTGTCATCCTGTAGATACACTATTTGATATACCCCGTATCAAATTTAGAAATCATTAAAAGGCCTTAATGCTTTATCCTTGGTACTGAACATTGTCTCATCACGAGAATGGACTAAAATTTTATTTGACAATGTTGAACCGTCATTAATGACTTTGTTTGATCTCTTTGAACCTAGATCTTGGGATCTCCAGTCTTCTAGGTAGAGTTACCGCCACAATGACTTGTTCTCGGCCATAGCCCCATTCCCCTTGATGATTTCTCAACTACCTCTCTAGTTAGGCCTTTTGTAAGTGGATCCGACACATTATCACTTGACTTTACATAGTCAATTGTGATAATTCCTCTAGAGAGTAATTGCCTAACGGTTTTATGTCTTCGTCGTATATGACGAGATTTACCGTTATACATGACGCTCCCAGCCCTTCCAATTGCCGCTTGACTATCACAATGTATGCATATTGGTGCCAATGGTTTGGGCCAAAATGGAATGTCTTCCAAGAAATTCCGGAGCCATTCAGCTTCTTCACCGGCTTTATCTAAGGCTATGAATTCAGCCTCCATTGTAGAGCGGGCAATACATGTTTGTTTGGACGACTTCCAAGATACCGCTCCTCCACCAATAGTGAATACATATCCACTCGTGGACTTAGAATCAGTTGAACCGGTGATCCAATTTGCATCACAGTATCCCTCAATCACCGCAGGGAAATTACTGTAGTGCAATTCAAAGTTCTGGGTATGTTCTAAATATCCCAAAACTCGTTTCATTGCCATCCAATGAGATTGGCCTGGATTGCTCGTATATCGACTCAGTTTACTTATAGCACAAGCTATGTCTGGTCGTGTACAATTCATGATATACATTAAGCATCCCAATACACGAGCATAATCCAATTGTGATATGCTTTGGCCTTTGTTCTTTGCTAATGCAAGATTCACGTCAATTGGAGTCTTTGCAACTTTAAAGCCCAAGTGCTTGAATTTTTCAAGTACTGTCTTAATATAATGAGATTGTGACAATGCCAGACCTTGAGGAGTCTTATTGATCTTAATTCCCAGAATTAAATCAGCAACTCCCAAGTCTTTCATATCAAACTTGCTATTGAGCATATGCTTAGTAGCATTTATGTTGGCAATGTCATTACTCATTATCAACATATCATCCACATATAGGCAAACAATGTCTATGTGATTTGGAACATTTTTAATGTACACGCATTTATCACATTCATTTATCTTAAAACCATTTGACAACATTGTTTGGTCAAATTTCGCATGCCATTGTTTGGGTGCTTGTTTTAGTCCGTAAAGAGACTTAATAAGTCTACATACCTTCTTTTCTTTACCTGGAACCACAAACCCTTCAGGTTGTTCCATGTAAATTTCTTCCTCCAACTCTCCATTTAAGAAGGCCGTCTTAACATCCATTTGATGAATTTCAAGACCATACACTGCAGCTAATGCTACTAACATCCGTATGGACGTAATTCTTGTAACTGGAGAGTATGTATCAAAGTAGTCTAGACCTTCTCATTGTCTATACCCTTTGACTACGAGCCTTGCCTTGAATTTATCAATAGTGCCATCATCTTTGATTTTTCTCTTAAAAATCCATTTAGAACCCAAAGGTTTATTTCCAGGAGGAAGATCAACCAATTCCCATGTATGGTTGTTCAATATGGATTCTATTTCACTATTGACTGCCTCTTTCCAAAACAATGATTCCGAAGAAGTCATAGCTTCTTTAAATGTTTGAGGCTCATTCTCCAATAAGAAAGTCACAAAATCTGGTCCAAATGAAGTAGACGTTCTTTGACGTTTACTACGTCTTGGATTCTCCTGATTACATGTACTTTCTTTTGTTTCTTCCCGAGGTCGTTTAGATCCTTCACCAAACGACTCACATTCCTTTTTATACGGATATATATTTTCAAAAAACTCAGCATTATCTGATTCTATAACCGTATTATTATGAATGTCGGGATTTTCTGATTTATGAACCAGAAATCGATATGCTTTACTATTTGTCGCATATCCTATGAAAACACAATCAACGGTTTTCGGCCCTATCTTTACCCTTTTGGGTTTAGGAACTTGCACTTTTGCCAAACACCCCCACACTTTAAAATAATTCAAGTTGGGCTTCCTTCCTTTCCATTGTTCATAAGGAATGGATTGTGTTTTGCTATGGGGCACTCGATTTAATATTCGATTAGCCGTAAGAATGGCTTCCCCCACAAGTTCTGTGGCAAACCAGAACTTATCAACAACGCATTCATCATCTCCTTTAATGTGCGATTCTTTCTTTCCGCAATCCCATTAGATTGGGGCGTGTAAGGGGCTGTTGTTTGATGAATAATTCCATATTCTAAACATATTTCTTCAAAAGGAGATTCATATTCACCACCCCTATCACTTCTTATCATTTTTACTTTCTTGTTAAGTTGCGTTTCAACTTCATTTTTGTATTGCCTGAATGCGTCTATTGCTTCATCTTTACTATTCAGTAAGTAAACATAGCAATATCGAGTACCATCGTCAATAAAAGTTATGAAATACTTCTTTCCACCGCGAGATGGTATTGACTTCATGTCACAAATATCTGTGTGAATTAAGTCTAAAGGATTTGAATTCCTTTCAACTGACTTATAAGGATGTTTAACATACTTAGATTCCACACATATTTGACATTTTGATTTTTCGCATTCAAACTTGGGCAGTACTTCCAAGTTAATCATTTTCCGCAAGGTTTTATAATTGACATGACCCAAACGTACATGCCATAAATCATTTGACTCAAGTAAGTAAGAAGAAGCTGAAATATTATTATTATTTTCAACAACCATTACATTTAGGTTGAAAAGGCCCTCGGTGAGGTAACCTTTTCCCACAAATATTTCATTCTTACTAATTACAACCTTGTTGGATACAAAAACGCACTTAAAACCGTGCTTAACAAGAAGTCCAGTAGAGACTAAATTCTTTCTCATTTCGGGAACATGAAGGACATTGTTCAAAGTCATGACCTTGCCAGAAGTCATTTTTAGAAATACCTTCCCATATCCTTCAACTTTTGCTGTTGAAGCATTTCCCATATAAACTGTCTCTCCGGGTTCAGCAAGAGCATAGGTAGCAAAAGCCTCTCTAACTGCACAAACATGGCGAGTGGCTCCTGAATCAAACCACCACAGTTTAGGATTTCCCACCAAGTTACATTCAGAGAGCATGGCACACAAGTTATCAACATCATCATGGTTTACTACCATGTTTGCTTGACCCCTTTTCTTGTCTTTCTTCGGAGCACGACACTCCGTAGATTTGTGTCCGGTTTTCCCACAGTTGTAGCAGTTTCCACTGAACCGCTTCTTGCTTGGGTTGTATTTCGGACCAGAAGCCTTCTTCCTCTTTTTGTTAGCTTCAACAATATTTGCTCCCATTATTGTTGAATTTCCACGGCCTCTCCTTTCAGCAGCTTTATTGTCCTCTTCGATTCTCAACCGAACAATGAGATCTTCAAGGGACATTTTCTTTCGTTTGTGTTTCAAATAATTTTTAAAGTCCTTCCACAACGGAGGCAACTTCTCAATCATTGCTGCTACTTGGAATGCTTCGTTGATTATAAGACCTTCAGCAAGTAGATCATGAATAATCACTTGCAATTCCTGGACTTGAGTAATAACAGACTTGCTATCTATCATTTTGTAGTCCAGAAATTTTGCGGCAACGAATTTCTTCATCCCGGCATCTTCAGTCTTATATTTCTTTTCAAGCGCATTCCACAATTCTTTGGATGTCTCCATGCTACTGTATACATTATACAGATTATCGTCCAGTCCGCTAAGAATATAATTCTTGCATAAAAAATCAGAATGCTTCCACGCTTCAATCACGAGAAAGCGTTCATTATCTGGAGTTTTATCCGGCAGATCAGGAACATCTTCCTTGATGAACTTCTGTAGACATAACGTAGTTAAATAGAAGAACATCTTCTGCTGCCAGCGTTTGAAATCAATCCCGGAAAATTTTCCGGGTTTTTCTGCCGGTGCCAACGCCGGTGTTCGGCTTGTCGTTGCGTTGGCAGTCGCCATCGGAACAGCTTGGTTTTCGTTTTCAGTCATCATCTTTTTCAGAAAAGAATGACACAAACAAACGTTTAATACACGTTTTCAAACTGGAGTAAAAATCACGTAGATTTTAATATCCAACAAAACGCCACGAAGGCTTAACTCTCCAAAACGGGAGTACACAAACCACAAAGGTTTTAGTTTGCAGAATAATAAGAATAACACAAGTACAGAAATAAATATTAAATTCCTTAAGATTGTTATTCCCGGTCAATATTGCTGTATTTGTAAATATTAATTCTGCAAAATATAAGTTAACGTAATGAAACAATAATAATAAATTCGAGCCCACTGAATTCACAGTGTTTTCTTAAGGAATTTAATCCCCTCCTAGTACCCAAGGTAATGGATTATTTCCTCCCAGGATAGAACGAATAACACACTGGTGTAGCGGTACTTCAAACCCCAGTGTTTCGGCGAACACAAAGTTCGGTAGCAAATCACACTTACAGTTGCTTTGTTTGAAGTTAAAAAACAATGCAGAACGAAGGAGTATATACTCAGAAAAACGTATGGAAGTTCTGAGAGGAAGGAATGCAATGTATAGCCAATTTGTTGAGCGAATTGTATGTTGAGTTTTGTATATTTCTTCAACATTTGCGCCAAAAAGGAGTGCAAGACCAAACGTCCACCCTTCATGGTGGAGCAAGCATTACATGTTTGTGGAGCAAGCACTTCATGTTTGTGGAGCAAGCACTTCATGGTGGGAAGACCATTACACGGATTGAAAAATATCCGTTTACAATTACGGATAATCTTACGTTAATATTTACTATTAACAAATAAATTTGGTCCAAAAAATTAATCAATCAATCATTTGACCGAAGCCGAAGCCGAAGCCGAAGCCGAGCGAGCGAGCGACGACGACGACGGCGCGAGGCTTGCTTTCTTCTTAACTCTTTAAGAGCTACAAGAAGAGCAATTATATATATACCCACCAAAAATGTCTTCCACTTCCAATATGGGACAATGTCTCATTGTTAAGAGGGGGAAACTTAAAATTTTACTCAAAATTTCATTTTCTCTCCATTTCCCATTCACCCTCATTTTAAGAATATTACATCTTAAAATAAAACCCGAACAGATGTTTCCTTGCGTACCGAGTTATGATACGTTTAGCTGTCCGCTTGACATTCATAGGATTAATAGAGACGTTTATGGGAAAAAGAAGAAAGAAAACTGGAAATAGGATGCATTTGTGATTTGCCCCTTGTTCAGATTTATAGCCCGTTAGGGCCAAGTTTTTCCAAGTTCAAAAATATTATTTTTTCAAAAGAAAGTATTTTTTTCCAAATTTTAAGTATTTGGCCAAGCTTTTAGGAAAAAAAAAGTACTTCTGAGGAGATGCAGAAGCACTTTTGGAGAAACAGAAATAATTAGTTTCTTCAAAAAATAATTTTTTGAGAAGTATTTTTGAAAAAAATACACTTAGAAATACTTTTTTAAAAATTGGTCAAACACTAATTGCTACTTAAAATACTTTTTAAATTAATTAATTAAATATAAAATACTTTTCACAAAACATACTTAAAAAAAAACACTTGAAAAAAAAATACTTTTAAAAAAAATCAATTCCCAAAATAAGGTAATTTTTTCTGGTGCCTTGCCAGACCGGCTATTAATACCTATGAATGGTGGTTAAGGAGACAAACATATAGTTGCTTCCAGATAGAGATAATGGAAATTTATACCCCACCCCACAACTGATTTTGACTATTGGTCGCCCCTAATATCTGACAATATGAGAGACAGAGAGAGAAAATAGGTTATAGGACCACCTCCGTATATCTTGTTCACTTCAATATTTATGTGGCAAAATTTAGAGCATCTTTGGCCAAGCTTCTTGGAAAATATGTTTGGCTCGGATGAAAAGTATTTTTGAGCCATAACAGAAATAGTTTTTAAAATTTTAGCGTCTTTCAAAAAGTTGAAGCAGAAACATAAAATTAATTTATTCATAACAAAAATATCATTGTAATAAATTTATATTTTTTAAATTATCCTTTATTAATATAAATTTTTTCTTCTCCTTTTCTTTCTACCATACCTTTCTTCTCTTTTTTATTTCCATCATTCTTTTATCCTCTTTCTCCTATTCCTCTTCAAAATATTCTCTCCATTATAAATAAATCTTTTCTTTTATATAGTAATTTATAGGAATAAATTTTTAATTTATATTGAATGATATATTTTGATATATTTAAATTATCATGTAAGTAATAAGTAATACTAGGTATCCAATATTGTTTCTTTGGAATAACTATATTTTATATTAATTAAAATCTTTAATTTATATTGTTACTTTATGTTTTATATTTTAGTTGATTTTTTTAATAATAAATATTTAAATTCATATCTCATTTTAAATAGTACCAATTACAAATTAAATCTTTACTGTCATTTTTCGTAATTTGATACTCAAAAGTACTATTTGAAAGATTGGCCTAACACAATTTGCTTACAAAAGGTACTATCCAAATGAATTGGTCAAATACAAACTTCGACTATGTAAAAGTACTTTTTCGAAAAATACTTTTGAAGAAAAAAAAAAGTATATATTAAACCTTCTAATATATATCATAATAAAACTTCTAAATTTATGATTATAAATATATTATAATATTTATATAACTATAAAATTTTTGAAACATATTGTTAAACCTTTTAGAACATTTGTACGATCGAAAGATCTTTTCATTAAACATAACATGTAAACGTTAAGTTGAATTATTTCAAATTTTAAAAGTTATTATTCTTGAAACAAACTAAAACAACATTGCCCACATAGAATGGAGGGAGTATTTTTACATGCTTTGCTTGAGCCGAAAATTCATCATATATAATTTCTTTATCCGCATGAAATACAGATAAAGTCTATGTATTCATTACCTTTCTCATACCCTATTTATGAGACCATATTGAGTATAATGTTGTTGTTATAAATGAAGGGAGTATTTATTTAACTAGAACTGGAATTTTGTATACGAATTATATTCATCAAAGACGCTTGCCCTTTTAGACATTTACCTTAATATAGCCTGTTCGGTCAAGTTTTATTTTGGGCCAAAAGTGCTTTTGTTCAAAAATTGAGATGTTTGGCCAATTTTGTAGAAGGAAAAAAAAAGTTCTTTTGAGGAGAACCAGAAACAGATTTTGAGAAGTAGAAAAATGTAGCTTCTCTTTGAAAGCAGTTTTCTCAGAGGCACGTTTTTAGAAAAATACACTTAGAATCAGTTTTTAAAAGTTTGTCCAAATATTAATTATTGCTCAAAAATATTTTTTAAATTAATTAGTCAAATATAAATCGATTCTCATAAATATTAGTACTTTTTAAAAAATATTACTCAAAAATAAGGAGATTTTAGAAGTTTGGCAAATGAAGCTATTAATCACCCTTCCATCCACCATTTACACCATCTTTTTTATAGTTTGCTGAAAATCTTTGGTCATAGAACTCAAGCTGACTGTATGGAGGCCTACATATAGCATGTATTGGACCGTGGAATATAGCCAATAGCAGACTCTGCAACTGTTTGGATAAGCTTCCTGTATTATGACTTTTGACAACTCGACATCCTCCTTTTTGCCTTTTTTTTTTCTTTCCCTTTCGCACAAATCTCCAAGATCTCTCTTCCCTAACATGCTCAAATGTTTAATACTACTACTAATTCTGAATTTCTTGTATTAATGTACTACTTATTAGGTTAAGTTTGGATGCATTTGGATTGTTTTGTTAAGTATAATATATATCATTTTGTTATAGGTATAAATAATGAATAATTTTGCTGAAAAGAAATCACTATATTAATTTTCTTTATTTCTGCTGAAATTTGAATTAATTTTATAACTTTTATCACTTCATTAATTACTAGTTCAAGCTTGAAAGTAAGACGGCCACTACACAAATTCCTGTCCACACAAATGGACCGGCTAACATTCCGCCAATTTTTTTGTTTCTCAGATTGTGACATTTCAATTAAGTTTTTCACACTTCCACTTGGCTTTTGCTTTTTCCGTCTTCACCGGCCTGCTCTAGCCTGAAATAGCATCAAGAATATGTTCATCAGCTGCAGGGGCCAGACCCTAAAGCACCCAAAAATCTAAGGTCCTCTCAATTACTATTTCTCTCTCTATAACTGTATATTATTTATATAATTATTTCTTTTTATTATTAATAGTTTTTTTTGGTCATATTAATTTTTTATAACTCAATTTTTTCTTCTAATTAACATAACCAAAATAGTTTTCTGTCAATCTTATTTTACGTTTTTACTAAATTATATTTCTCTATTTATTAGTTAATCACGTAACTATATCTAATAATTTAACTTATTATTTATTTTCCTTACATAAATTATACTCTCTCCGTCTCAATTTATATGAAAGTGTTTGACTTAACATGAAGTTTATCAAATAAAGGAAGACTTTTAAAACTTATAATCTAAAATTAATCATAGAAATTTGTGGGATAGAAATCATCTCATTAAGGGTATAAAGAAAAATCTAAAGTTAAATTTTTACCAAATATAGAAAGGGACTGAATAAAAAAAAGGAGTCACATAAGTTGGGATAAACGAAGTATGTTTTATAAGTTTTCTCATTTCAGTTGTAATGCAATAACATTAAATTCATTCAATTTTTTTTAGTTCTCATTTTTTTCATTTCACATCCTCACTTGTCTAATTTTTTTAAAAATGATGCTCATTAAATTATATATATATATATATATATATATATATATATATATATATATATATATTAAGATGTATATATAGGATTGTTCAGCAGCTGTCATTGCGGAGATGAAAAAGAGCAAAAAAGATGAATGGGTAAATGTTGACTGAAAAGAAGTAAACCAAGCTTCTTCACTTCTGAAGGTTAATTTCACCACTCTTCTTCAGGTAAGCAACTCTCCCTTCCTTGAAATAATTATTCCTCCGTTTTTTTTTCTTTATGTGTGTGTGTGTGTGTGTTTATTTGTTTCCTTGAAATGGGTACAGCTTTTTTCTCGAATTCTTATAATATATCAAAGAGTCGATGCTAAAGTTTGAGTTAGCTACAAGATTATATACACGGTCACATCACAGCCGTTAAAAGGATATTAGTAAAACTTCTCTGGCATTGAAAAGGTTTGATTCTCTGTTAATTAACGATTCTGAACTTTGTTCAACGTATACGGAAGTGAAGCTTTTTGATAATCATGATTATAACTACGGCTACACTTAACATATGCATGCATCCCGTTTAGGAAGATGTAATGAGATACTAAAGTAAGATAGAGGCAGATGAATCTTGAAGCACAATATATTCATTAATGGCCACAAAACAAGACATGGTTAAGAGAGACAGATGCACCATCTTTCTTTTACCGGAAATTTTGAAGCTATTTGAGTAGGCACGAAGCTTAAGAATAATTTTTTTTGAAACTTGTAATGTTAAGCATGTCATAACATAGGTAGCTATAAGAATTTTGAAGCTTGTAGCTTTTAAATATGCCATAGCATCTATCTGATTATAAAAGCTTATCACTGACGGAGGTTTTTATAACATTCCGAGTAAAGTTTGGACTATATCAAGAATAAAATAAAAAGTTTAAGTTACATTATTGTCAAATTTAATTTTTTTTTAAACAATATTAAAAAAAAATAAGTTCACATAAATCGAAACTAATCGAAACTAATATATGATATTCATCCTCAAATAAGATCATTCATAAGTAGGCGGATGTATGTTATCTAGACACAATTACGAATGAAGGTTAGTGATAATGTTAGCCGATGAGATGTCGTAATTCATGGTTACAGCTTTCAACTACAGATTGGCTAACCACATGACATGAACATGAAATTCTCCTCTTGTACTAGTTTGATTTGCCGTGTCGGCGCATCTTGTCTCAAGTCGTGTCTTTTCAAATATATGGAGAACAATATATTTAGTAAATTTAAATTTTTTTTTACTAAATCTAGGCAACGATATTCCCAAATCTAATACTACTATCAAAACAAGGAAATATTACTCCAAAAAAAAGGAATTTAAAGAACCTCGTGCTGTTAGAATTCAACAACAACAACATACCCAGTATTATCCACACCTCGAGGTCTGGGAAGAGTAATGTGCACGCAGACCTTATCTCTACCTTGTGAGGATAGAGATACTATTTTCAATAGACCATCGTACTATTAGAATGTGATGAATAAATCCTAATCAATTGGCAGCACAAAACCATCCGACTGTCCATATAGCACAAAGGATCTGAATTTAGACAGGACACCACTAGATATGTGAATGGGGAAGTCATGCAGGGTTGACAGGAATACGACTTTTTTTGGGGGGGTTTTTTGGGGGGGGGAGGGGGGGTTGGGGTTAAGGGATGCGTGCATAAATTAATTAAACTGTTTGAATAGGTACAACAGAGGGAATGCTAGAATCCCCCATCAAATCCGGGTGTATTTAGGCCGTTAATATTACAATTCAAAACATGTCTAGTAAATGTAGTTCCTACTATGTTTGCCCAAAATGCTTGATTTGCAAACACCCGAGAAAATGCTTGATTTGCAAACACCCGAGAAACTACAAACATGGTCAATTTTCTAAAAACCTCCGGCTTGGTTCCTTCTTTTGCCGAAAGATCAACTACCCTATTTTGCTCAATGTAGCTGTGCTGGATCGTTATCTTGCCCATTCTTTGAATCAACAACTTGCACTCAGAGATAATAGGTTCGTAAATGTCATTGCCCATTTTTAGCATTCTTATAACCTCAGTTGAGTCGGCTATTCTAGTGGAGTGAGATTCCTGTCCTCAGCAATTTCCAAACCCTGGAGAAGAGCTGCTAGTTCGACATTAGTTTTATAGGTGTGTGTTAGGCTGCCCATGAATCCTATTATGTCACCACTGGAGTTCCCGAAGATATCACAAGTGCCTTCTTTCCCTGGGTTGCCTAGTGCTGCACCATCAATGTTAAACTTGTAGTGCCCCAACCTGGGGACAGTGGCGGAGCCGCTCATCGGCAAGGGGAGTCAATTGACACCCCTTTGTCCGAAATTATATCGCGTGGATATGTTAAATATTTTATTTTTATGTATATATATTATGTGTTGACTCCCCTTAATTTTTTTCATATGCTTACTTATAGGGACGGAGGGAGTGTATAACTTACGGGTTCGGCCGAACCCAATAGCTTTAGTTCAAATCATGTATTTGTCTTAAGAAATTCATTAAACATGTATAAATTATTAATTTAGAACCAGTAACTAAAAAGAATTAGAATCCCGAACCCATAAAATTTTAAATCCTGGCTCTGTTTCTGCTTACTTATTTATATTTTGACACCGGTTAGGAAAAATTCTGACTGCACTGCCTCGGGGTCTCATTTTCATTCATTATAGATAAAGTGACACAATATATTCAATCATAAGCTATGTTTGTTGGAGGTAACTACTTTAGGAATACTTCAAATTTAGTCTTCTTAATCTTGGAAAGACCATTTTGTCTAGTTGCTCCCAAAAGATTAGCTAATAGCCGATAGGAATTCTTTATTCTTTTTTTTTTTTTAAAATACACACATGCATTTTATTTACGTTTCTTCTTCCATTGACAAGTCACATGGTAATAAAAAATCATCCACTCAATGATGATGTGGGCTGAATTCAGGGATTTAATTTATATATACTAATAGTGTAATGAAATTTTTTCCTATCAGTGTATTTTTAAAAATTTTACACTGTTAGAGCACATGAAGCTAAACTATGCTCAGACTCACCATTGTGTAAAAACAAACATTTATCCAATTCTGGTCTTCTCATCTGCTGCCACATTTTCTCTTCTTCAATGCTGATGTATATTTCCCATCTCTTCTTTCTTCAGTGGTTTTATTCTTTGGCTTTAGTTTGATTTCATACTTTTGCAAGAACCCACAGAAAGTTCACTATTAAAAAAGAAAGGAAAAAAAAAAAGAATACGTAGGGTGTATAGAAAACATTAGTTTACATATAGTGGGAAGTACTTCACAGTGAATACATATAGCAGGGCAAGCTGATCAAAGCTTTAATACCTCAATATCATCCCAGGGTGGAACCTGGCAAGTTTAATTTTCAAAAAGACAAGCTCAAATTTGGGATTTTTAAAAAATGGCGTGAAGGTGGGACTTAATAATTAATGACGGGCGGATTTATAGCCCCAACCATGGGACACGTGAACCCATGGTCTCACTGTCAAATTAAGTATTTTATGTGGGTATTTTCTAGAATTAGTCTAATATTATCTGTTGGCACCTCTGCTCCAAAACAAATTGAATGATACACTTGGTTGAATATTAGATTATTTACCTTGAGGAAACAAGAATTTTCCCACTTAATACTTTTTTTTAGTGGTGCACCCATATTCAAGAAATCCTATATCGCCTATGATTAACGAACCCTAAAAACACTGAACACTGGATTTCTGGATCACAAACCAGATTCAGCAAGAGCTGAATTGTTTAATGATAATATGAAGTGAGGGTTCTTCATTTGTCAAAAATTGGATTATCAATTGAAATGCCCCATCCAAGTATTCGTTCAGAAATAATATTCACTTCATCATAAGTCCCTTACTCTATATAGCTCCAATAATGTACAGCTCCCCTATGTATATTATGTGGGTTTGTTGGAAAGATGAACAAGGGTACATAATCTCACATCTTTAGGGGTCGTTTGGTATAATGCTGAATAGGGTGTATTAGTAATGCTGGTATTAGTTATGTTTGCATTAGTTATGCTGGTATTAGTTATGCTGACATATTTCTTATCCATTGTTTGGTTTGATGTACTAAAGCATTGCACAATTTCTAAAAGAATTATTTGTTTACAAAAATACCCTCATAACCAGTCCACACCACATCTTTTTTAAAGAAACATATGTTGAGGAATGTTAGTGTATGAAAAGGGTTTAAACAAATTATTTGATTTGTCTAGCTATATTGTAGTATAGAACTTAATATTTATTTATAAAATAGAAAATATGCTAAGTATTTATTTATTTACTAGGGATATAATTTTATTTCTCACTTTCTTGGATTATTTCAAAATTGCATTATATAATAGCATATTTTAATCAAGTATAAATTTTGAAGGACATTTTTGTCTTTAACTAAGTTAATGCATGCATTAAAACCCATTGCATTGTTAATACCATAGTTTCTTATGCATTAGTTATGCATAGAATAATACCAAATAAGGTGTATAACTAATGCTTGCATAACTAATGCATAAGTTCAAAAAGTTTACCAAACAAAGCATTATTAATACACAAAGTTAATGCATGCATTATTTTACCTAATGTATCCTACCAAACGACCCCTTAGTGTTGATTAGAATGATGAGAAATAAAACAACTAACCTATCTTTTATCCCAATAAAATGAAAAAAGAGACTTGGAGAGGTGTAGAGTGCACACAGACCTTACCCTATCTTGCACAGATAAAGAGATTGTTTCCATTAGACTCTCGGCTCAACAAAATGAAAAGCAACAATAGTAACTAAAGTAAAACACAGGTTTAAGGATGGAATTTGTATATAAACTATGCCCAAGAGTATAACTAGTTAAGCTTCACGGGACACCTTCGTGTGTGGTAAAGAACTAGAACCAGCTTCTATTTTGCCCAAGAATTAAACATTTATTATATAAGCTTTCTGTCAAACTAGCTTCTGTTTCAGCTCCAATTATACGAGTAGTAAAAGAACTCCAACCAGCTTCTATTAGCTCCCAATTATATGAGTAGTAAAGAACTCAAACCAGTTTCTGTGTTAGCTCCACTTATATGAGTGGTAAAGAAGTTCAAATAGTTAGCTTTTTCCCATCTATTTTGCTAAATAAACCACTCTATAAGTCACAGTTTTCTTTGACATTACTATCTGAATAGACAGAAAGGGGACTGGCACCCAGCTAACACCACCCGTCAGGCGAAGCATACTTTTATATCTTAGCCATTAATTTGTAGCATTTGATTAATTAAATGAGTATCCAAATAATCTGATAATTAATTATGAACAATTAATATCTCAAAATATTACACTGAAACTCTAGTCCAAATCGTACACTAAACCATGGAGCATCTAAGAGAATTACAAAAGATATCATATGAATAAATAATAAAGACTCTTTTGGCAGCCTCCACGAATAATGCGGCGGCTAACCTCAATAACTAAATTAACTCTAGCGAACTCGTTAGCTACTAGCTCTGTCTTCACCAATAGTATTTGCATAGACATGCAGGTAAGGAGTGAGTTATACGTAAATATAACCAGTAAGATCCTTAACCCGCCACTCTGAATACCTCTGGAACAAGTGTTAGAAAATACAAACACACAATGAGCACAGAAATCTTTCACCATATAATTACTCTATAAGGTCCAAACAATTATTCAACAACAATATATATATATATATATATATATATATATATATATATATATATATATATATATATATATATATATATATATATACTCTAAGGACTTGTCATTAACGGCAGTGCAGGAAATTAACCAAACACCCCAACGAGTCCACGACAGCATACACAATATCCCAAATCTACCACGGCGGCATATACAATGCCCCAAATCTACCACGGCGGCATACACAATGCCCCAAATCTACCACGGCGCATACACAATGCCCCAAATATATTACGGCAGCGAAGAAATAATTTCTAATGCCCCAACGCCATAGCACGAGGCTACGCCACATCACACCATATCACAAATCACTTATTGAATAATTTTAGCTTTTTACAAAATAATATATATTTGCGGTTGGTCAACAACCACCGATTCTACCGAGCGCACGCTCGTGCCCAGTCAAACAGGTTCACATAAATTGGAACGGAGAAAGTATTAAATAATTGGTTCAAAAATCTGATGCAACTTTAATAATTGAGTTCTCATAAAAAGTTTCAAATCCTATATATTATTTAATTCTACTAAATATTGCATAGTCACTGATTTCTATTGTTTCATTACTAGTTGACAAAAATTCAATTGAAAAGACATAACCAAAATTTAGTAGTACCTGAACTTAACACCAAAGTGTAGCTAAAGTGATTCCTTTTCGTTGCTTCTTGGACAACGATGTTTTGCTCCAGAATAAGTGTTAAAACTTAATGTTAGTGGAATCAACCCAATTGGCTTCTCTGCCTGCTAGCTATTCACGTTGCCGTCAAGTTTATATCCCAAAGCCTCCTTTTTGTTTATAAATTGTTTATAAATAAAACCTAACAAGGTGGGGATAGACCCACCAGCTTCTTCTCCTTTTTTTTTAAAAATCAATTAAGTTAACTAATTTACTACCGATCATATATGTATATATTATAAAAATTGGCCTACTAACAAATTAACCAGTACACTATCTTATATGTTATAATAATTTTTCTTTTTTTACTAGCTTAGTATTTAACCCAATAACTACAAATAATGTTAATTCTATAATTTCACAATTAATAAGTATATAAAAATTATTTTAGGTTATTACAACATTACTATCTCAATAGACAGAAAGGGAAATTTTGTCATTGTTTTTAACTTCTGGATGCGAAATATGTTGAGGTCTTCTGCTCTTTAACCTTATTAATTTCTTCAGTTTATTTTTCTTTAGGAATAATTTTTGTTTAGATAACACACAAGTAACTTGCTGTAAAATATGAAGAAAATAGTTTACATGTGATGATAATTACGCATAAAATTATCATGCGTACCTTCCTTATTTTAGTTCTACTGTATTTACTAATTGTCCAGAGATTAAGCCTTCTTGTTTTCCATTTTAATTTTGTTACTTTCATGTTTTTCTAGAGACTATATATTTAACATATCCTCTGATTGATCGGCTTTTCATTTGTCTCACCAGATTTTAATTAGTTTGGTTAAACCTTAAAAGTGTGGAGGCCTATAACAAACATGTGAATACATTAAATCCTTAACATCACATGATGTTTTAGCCTTACAAAGTCCATTATCATATGCCATAGGACCAGTAGTGCCTATTACTTTAGGAAGCATATCTATCAAAGACATAAAAGAGTAGTACTTTCAGCTAAAATTAGAGTCCGTAGTTAGGGGATAGTTAGTCTATTTCTAATTAAACTCTAAATGCAAATAAGTAAAAAGCTTAATTTTAATAGACAATCTTTTGTTAAGTCTATTTGATGAACTTCATGGCTTATCATCCCCCCTCCCCCTCCCCCCCCCCCCCACACACACACACATATATATATATTGTAACTTGAATTATTACAAAATTGAGAGAAAGAGTAGAGGGTTTACATGTAAAGGTAGCTTAATTAACATCTCATTCCTCAGAAATGTCCTTTGAGTGCTTGTCAAAGCGAGGAGCTTTGGATCTAGCAATAGCTGCAAAAGCATAGGTGAACTCACAAGATAGAGTAAGTATAGAACTCAAGAATTAATCAAACAGTTAGAAAGTCAATAATCTGGTGAAACATAAAGAGAAAAATATATAAACAATCGAATTATGGTAAATCATGAGAAATAACTTTCACTTTCAGATTTTGCTTCTAACAAGTTTGCAAAGCAAGAGACAGCCGCAAAAGGAATCTCCAATTATGTAAATTAATCATGCAAATAGATTTCAAAATCTTTCATTTTATAGAATTTTTGCTTTCATCTTAGAGAAATCCCCGGAAAATGAGAACCTATATACTAGCAGATAAAAGAAATATGTCATGGGATGAGAAACATCTAGAATTTGACTATATACATAAAATACATATATAATAACAACCCACTATAATTTCACAAGAGAAGTCTGAGGAGGGGCAGACTTTGCCTCTGCCGAGGGTAAGAGAAGCTGTTTCTTGAAGAACCAACATTAACTACATATACAAAATGTGAAATAAATTTCAAGAAAACAGACGAATGAAAAGAGGAAAATTAGATGAAGTTAAGAGAAGAGAGGGATAGTTGGCTGAAGGTGATGACAGAAGCATAGAGAGCACAAATGAATTGAGATGCTTTTGCTGCACAAATTTAATTAGCATATCATCATCAGTGCTCTCTATCTTCTGTCAACAATTATCACCCTTTTTTGCCCACTTCCTCTATACTCATTACCCTAAATTTACATTTTGCAGTACCATATAATTTTCTCAGGACAAAAAAAAAGGGGGATTTTTTAGGGTTTTGGGGTGGGTGGGTGGGTGGGGGTGACGTTGAAGGAAGAAAAGGGTGCTAGGGCTATGTTAGAAATAGATATTTGGAGGAGTTAACCTATTGAAGAGTAGCAGTGTAGAAGGCTTCTTTTATAGGAAAATAGGAAGCGAGAGAAGATTGAGGGAAAGGTATTCTTGGTAAAAAGGGTTACCCAGTACACCTGTCCCTACTATATGTGTACTCTCTACTTTAATTTGTTATAACAGTTTTTCACGAGTTGAGTTTAGGTAAAAGGACAGCCAAAGATACACTGTAACTCTTAATAGCTCATTTGGTACGACAGATAAAAAATTAATTACATGAAATAAAATCACAGTATAACTAATCTCACAATTAGTTATTTCGAGATTGTCTTATCCTTTACATATTTATCATGCACGATTGATATTTACTTATTAATCGTGGTGTTTGAATCAGCTTGACAATAGTCAGATTGACAATAATCTTCTATAAGTTTCATTAATCGTTAGGCCATATTCTTAAAAGCAAAAAATGGGAAAAATATCTCTTTACTAAATAGAGAAACAAAGAGGGTTCCCCTGCTTTTCAACCATAAGATAAAATCAACTAATTGTCTTCTATGGATACTCTTTACTTTCATGTTACGAGATATAGTATTTGATATTTGGATATGCACTAAAAATGTAAATAGTTTTTACCATTTTTAGAAGATCATTTCCTTTTTTTCTAAAAGATTATCATTTAATGTTTTTATAAATAATTACCCACAATTATCTTTTCATGAAATCTTTTTTGTATGTATATGGAACTAATGCTTATATAGAACTTATAATCGTAAAATCAATTATATTTAAAGTTTTTTAACCAATCAAGAGTGGAGTTAGAAAAGATGTACGGCGCAGTAATTTATTGACTACTACAGTAAATGGGAGTTAACTTTTAAACTGACATGAATGGAGGATATGATTTTTCCAATCATTCAAGATCTTGGTGGTTATAAGTATCTTCTGCGCGTGATTTTTATTGGTAACTACTATCTGGCCTGGATCCTACAAGTTGAACCATTCATCTGCAGATCATTTCTCCTTCTAAAAAGATCCTACTGCAGCTTTATTTGATTTGTACTCTTGACCATCAGCTCGTGGGCAAAATTCTCCATATCTTTCAAGATTTATCACACTTCTCTTCTTTTTTTTTTATTAATCGTTTTTCCTTTTTTCCTTTATAGGTAAAGTTCACAACAATAATGTTATTCTTCCTACCTTGATAGCACTTGCTTTATGAGTTCTAAATTATAGGATAATAAAATAGTATTTGGTTTTGAAATTACTAATATAGAGTCTCGACTAATGCTACTGGGATTGACTAGTCGAACCCGTAACTAATGAACCTTCTAGCTCAATCCCTGACATGATATATAATCTAAAAATTATTAGAATAATAACCTACTATAACTAGTAAAATTGGAATGATATTATACAAAAAATTTAATATTGTATGTGTATATATATAACTTAAATCCTTTAAAAATAAGTAGTGCTAACATTACGAAGGACATGACACTCTAGTGAGCTATATTTAGGGATGGCAATGGGGCGGTGCGGGTGCGGGGCGATGCGGGTTTGAGCGTTAGCGGGTTGAGAGTTTACGGTTGCGGGGCGGGGTGGGTTCAAATTTTAAATTAAAAAAATCACGCGGGGCGGGACGGGGATTTAATTTTTTGAACTAAATGATCTCAACCCAAAATACACCGTCATCAATTCATGTGTCTAGATACAATGAATGATCTGGCTATTGAAATTGTTAGAAGTTTTGAACATAAACAAAACTATAAAGAACTGTTATATTCTTAACTGTTATAGAGTTTTAAAAATCTTTACTACTTTTTTCATCTTTTTGTATTAATCCTTCTCATTTTTGTTTGCCGGTAAATTCATATGAAAAAATTTCGTCTTTTATTTTTTGAATCACTTATAACTATTAGTACCATATATAATAGCACTATTCCGTGCTATTTAATTGTTAGAAAAAATTTGAAAGACAAATAAACAGCGACCCTTCCACGTTTGAAATATATGAATGAAAAATTTAGCTTGTAAAAGGCGATCTATTTTTCTTGTCACAATCATCTTCTAAAAGGAAATGAGAGAATTTTTATTAGAAAAATTTGCGGGGCGGGGCAGGTGAACGCGGGTGGAGTGTGGGGCGGGTGAATACGGGTTTAAATTCTATGCGAGGCGGGTGGGGCGGGTTGAAATTGTGCGGGTTCAGACAGAATCCCGCCCGCCCGCACCGCCTGCCATTCCTAGCTATATCTGCCAGCATACGGGTATTGTGATCAAATCTGGTAAACCAAGTGGTCCATAGCTAGTTCAATACTGCTGGCTTCCTCTCTCAGTCCAAAACCTCTATGACTCAAAATAGAGAAATGATGGAGCCTGAATTCTCTTTAGAAAGATGGAGATTATACGGTGCAGTTGGTAGGTAGTTGCAGGGGTGACAAACGGGCGGGTCAGATTAAATATGAGTGGGTAAAAAACGGATAATATAGAAATGGATAAAATATCCGATCCGTTCTTATTTAATACAGTTAGAAAATAGTCTAACCGTACCGGTGAATAATATGAGTATCCATACTATCCATTACTTCTTGAATATATTCACTTTTGAGCTAATTTTTAATATTCCAAATTTGAGGAACTTTTTATTTGAATCGTTACAAATATAAAAATTAAATCTATTGGAGGATCCGTTTTTTTTAAGCGGATAAGACTAGGCAGTAGTATCAAGTTAAGATCTTGAAAGCAAGCAACTTGGCAGGTGGGAGCTATATAGCCTGCAACAAAGCATGTGCTTTCTATGCCATCGACCTACATGATGTTATGACTTCAATAACAATTCTGACATGCCTTTCTACCTTTAGGCGATAAATATTTACTCCATATGCGTTGCACTTCATGTGCTTTTTTCTTTATCAAGCAGTAGCGGGAGGCAGAGCCAAGATTTGAACCTTATGAGTTCGAAATTGTAATCTTTTTAAGTTATTGAGTTCTAAATTAATAAGCTGTGCATATTCAATGGATTTTTTAAAATAAATACATGATTTGAACAAAAGCTACCGGGTTCGGTCGAACCCGCATCGAGCACTGTACCTCCGCCCTCGGTAGTAGCAGTTAACTTTGGAAAACTGGGGTTGCAAGGTAATGGCAATTTCACAATTACCCAATTTAGGTGTTTGCATATAATTTTCAAAGAAAGAGGCAGGAAATCATAGTGTATAATTTTCTATCCACGTTACAATTTAGGCTTCTTTTTGTTAGGGTATCTGCTAGTTGATTTTCCTCCATGTGGCTTAACCTGCAATTTGAATCTAATGACAGTTACTTGTAAAAACCGTGGATTTCTGAAGTTAAGGGTGATAAGGAGGTCACTTGGCACGTTTGTCACAATTTAACATAATGAGTTCTTAGTAATACGAATTTATGTACTCGAAGTGGAAAAGAATGTTTATATTACCGGGTCACTAAAAATAATTATATATAACTATCTATATTAATTAAGTGGAATTAATAACCTGAAAATGAAACATTGTTAGCATATATAGGATAATCCAAAATTTTAGAGTGGTCTAGAAACTAAAGGACAAGGCAACAGTTCTAACTTTAAGTTGGAGATATGACTTTAAGTTTAGATTGTGCGTCGCTTATATAATACTCCTAATATATACCTGTTATTCGGGTCGGGCTGATCCGTTTACAGCCCGATCCAGCCCGGTCCAGCCCGAGACTATAGCGTGGGGGGCGGGCTGGGACGGGTTGGGCAGGAAGCGGGTTTCAAACGAACAATTTTTTAATATCGGTGCACCGGAACCCGCTAAGCCCGTTAACCCGTTAACGGATTGTTAATGGGCTACAACCCGGTTCAGCCCGTTAACCCATTAACGGGTTGTTAACGGGCTACAGCCCGGTTCAGCCCGTTTATTAACGTTTTTTTTTATGGACTAACTTAAACTCCTGATATTGACACTTGTATTTCTTATCTACACAAACATTTAGAAACATTATATAATTATTATGCTAACATTGTTGATGTTTCTTCTGCTGTAGATGCAAATATTCCTTCAAGTTCAGTTTCAACATTTGGGACCAGTGCTTTGGATGATAATGATGGTGTTGAAGATTATTTGATTTGGTCTACAATAGGGGAGCATCAAGCCATCAACAAACCAGTAGCAGGAATAACAATGAACTTCAATTCTACTTGTAAAAGTCATCAGAGCCCCGCACAAAGGAATTTCTACCATTGGGTTGGTAGAGGAGCAACTCAAATCAATTTCTTGTTCTTTCGGCCATGGCTCGAGACGTGCTAAATGTGCCGATTTCAACAGTTGCATCAGAGAGCGCATTTAGCCAAGCAAGGCAGCAACTAGGAGATACCCGTCATTCATTGGGTAGCAACGCTTTGAAAATTCTAGTGTGCTTCAGAGATTGGATAAGATCAGAACGACGAAATCAAGGGCGTGACGAGGTAGATGAAGCGGAGGACCAAGAAATTGGAGATATTATGGTTTATGGTTCCGATTCAACCAATGCCGGAAACCAAAAACCTCATGTTGACATGGATGAACTTACAAAAATGATGCAAAGCATGTGATGTACTATTTTTTTTTTTATAATTGTTGTAAAATTTTAATTTGCAAGTTCAAAAATAACAAAATCAAAAAAGAACTTGCAACTTAATTTGAAGTATTATATATTATTCAATAAAAATATCAAATGAAAGTTTTCGGAGCTTAATCCTTACATATAGATCTTATTAAATAATTTTTTGTAGCCACTTACTTTCAAATTTTAATTTTAACATTATAAAATTCAAATTTTAAAGTTTAATTCTAAGCCTTAAAAGTTTACAAATACTTAAGTATCAATAACATTGAATAAGAAAAATAAAATTTACTTAAAAAATAAAAAATAAAAATTCATGGCCCGCTAACAACCCGCTAATAGCCCGCGAACAACCCGCTAGCAGCCCTCTAATAGCCCGCTAACAACCCTCTAAGCCCGAACCCGGACGGACAAAAAAAATCCGAAAAAGTACAGTTCGCTAACTCAGCTCGCAACGTTAAATGGACGGGCTGATTTTATTTTTGTCCAGCCCGTCCCAAACCGGCCGTTAAACACCCCTATCCTAATATTTGTTTCATATCATAACCTTGTCTTCACATGAATATTGTGTCACAATTGTTTAGGTTCAAGTTCAATACTCTGTTTACAGTCAATGGTTTACATTTGGATATGACATTTAATGTCCCAAATAGAGGAAGCACTTGAAAATATGAGCTTGGTGTTTTTTTATAAGTCAATATAAAGAGAATTAAGGGTCTCCCACCTTGTTCCAAGATTGATGTTTAGGGGTTTCGATTTAGTTTCCTGCGATTTCATATTATTTTCTTTTAGTTTAATAAATTGCAGCCACCTTAGGTGGTTTTTATTAATTAAACAAATTATTAAAAGTACCATGGCCTCCAATGAAAAATCAACAAGTATCAATATATGGAATTTAGATAACCTAATTACACCATTGCTCCAGAGGAATTCGAACTAGAAACAAATACATCAACAACAAATCAAGTATAACATCATAAATGGGGTTTGAAAAGGGTAGTGTATGTAAATAAAGAAAACAAAATGCAACTTGCCAAGAAACATGGAGAAGCTAAGCCGGAAGTGCCAAAGCAATCCTCAACACACAAGTCTTATCCATCCAACTAAAGCCGTTTTTCTGCTTTCACAAAAAGTAGTGATCAGTAGGGGAAGGAACATACATGTAAATGGGGTGGTGGACCGTTGATAAATGCTATACTTCATCCCTTTAAATTCCACAGAACGTGTCAAAACCCCACAGCTTAATTCGCTTATCTTTATTCCATACATAGACGGAGCTAGACTGTTAGTTACAGGTTTGGACAAACCTAATATATTTTGTATTTGTACTAAAATATTTATTTTATATATACAAAATTAATTGCAAATCCAGTAGTTGAGACAAGTTGCAGTGATTAATTCGGAATTTATAAATTCCAAATCTGGGTTCCGCATCTAACTTTGTATAGTGGGGTTCATTGATGCTGATGAATTGATACTGATGCTTATTTCCAATTTAGTCAAGTTTGACCTTTGATGGGACTATAGCTCTGTGGTAAGTGGTACATAGAACAATTTACAAGAAGAGGGTGGATGTCAAAAATGGAATATGACGAAATATGGTAGTAATCAATGTATGTATATATATATATGGATTAATTTTTCTTGATTCTGAACATACATGATAGAGTAGTACTGATTGTTCATATCAGGATAAAAGTTGTTCGAGTTGTCGATTGGTTTGTGGACTGATATGGGATAATGCAATTGGATGCTTTCTTTGTCCGAGTCAAAAGATTCAGTATATATACTAGCTAATGTTTTTGGAATGGCATCTGGTTCAGAAAAAATAAGAGGATGGGAATTAAAATGCCACTATTTACTGTTAGAAGTGTGCTTTTATGACATATCTTCTTTCTTTAAAAAATAAAAATAAAAATAAAAAATCACTCTCAGGATGGGGTTAGACGTACGGACCACTACTGTTTATTAAAATCAGAAAAAGTAATACATGTTGGAGGGGACATGATCTTCTACATTGCAAAAGACTCACACTAGTAATTTACAGAACTCTTTATATCCAATATTTTATTGGATATCTGTCATTTTCACCGGTTAAAATACCGTGTAATTATGTTCATCATAATTTAAGTAGATAAAAAGAAATAACTACTGGTTCGATTCTTTTTCGAATCCCGCGTATAACGAAAATTTAGTGTATCTAGTTTCCTTTTTTTCAAAAAAGAAATACATAGTAATTTTTCATCTCTATCGTCTTTTCAACCTAATCTTCAAGGCTACCACTACTTTATAGATTTATGAATTTTCTCCCCCCCCCCCAAGAGTTTATCTTGCTCTTGCGATGACTCTAACTCACACCTTATTGGTTGGAAGTGGAGGGTGTTCACCACTTAAGCAACCTACTCTTGTCTTATAAATTTATTAAATTAAAATTAAAATTTTTGATAGAAAAGTTGATTGGCCTCTCTAAAACATTATTATAAACTTGATCTTATCAAACAACAACAACAACAACAATCCAGTATAGTCTCACTAGTAGGGTCCGGGGAGAGTAGTGTGTACGCAGACCTTACCCCTACCCTGGGGTAGAGAGACTGTTTCCGATAGACCCTCGGTTCCTTCCCTCCAAGAACTCCCCACCTTGCTCTTGGGGTGACTCGAACTCACAATCTCTTGGTTAAAAGTGGAGGGTGCTTACCACTAGAGCAACCCACTCTTGTCACACTTGATCTTATCAAAGTAGTTAAAAATTTGTGATAATATTTTATACATTTTGTGAACTGATATGGGCCAACAGACTGCCCTTTTTTGGAAGAGATATGTTTTACTTTGATGCCATTTTGCCTTTTTTGGGCTAAACAATTCAAATGCAATTCAATGCACTGCTTTTCTTTCTTGTTTTTGTTCTACTTTTTATTTCCCCTCTCTCTCTTTCAGGGTAGCTGTCCATATATCATTCTCGTTCTGTTGGCTAGTTAAAATATGTTTCATACTATTATAAATAAGGGTATTAGTAGCTTATTTTATTGTGTGGAGATATGTGGATGAAATAAAGAAATGGATGGATCATTCATAAATATATAAATAAAATATTTTCCTTCATATTGATATCAGAGTTTCTACGATCTTGGGAGAGAATCAAGTAGCTTCTGTCGCTGGCGGGCGGCGCAAGACAATGTGTGCCGCCCGTCTGGCCAGAGGTTATATTGGAAAAAGCCATGAATTATGTTGTCAAAATCATAGAAAGACAAGTGCTTCAACAAAATTGGTTGTTGGTGGCAAAGTACATCAACGAGATTTGGAGATAAGTACTTCAACAAAAGTGGAAGTTGGAGAGAAATTCTCCAATACAACAATAACAACAACAACAACAACAAAAAAGTAAGTAGTAGTATACCTAAATTATTTAGGATTTGGTATTTGCAATGTTTTTTAATTCATGTCTAACAACAACAACAACAACAACAACAACAACATACCCTGTATTATCCCACACCGTAAAGTCTGGGGAGGATAGTGTGTGCGCAAACTTTACCCCTACCTTGTGAGGATAGATAGGCTATTTCCAATAGACCCTCGGCTCAGGAAAACATAAGCACCACATTAAAAAAATATAGACAAGAAGGGACAGTACCCAAAGGTCATATAAAAGCAGAATAAAAATAACAAGATAGTAAGGTAATCAACACTGAAAGAAAACAATGGTTTGTCATAAAAAACTACTATCCACATAAAGTGAGATTGCGTGCCAATACTATTGTTATGGACACTCAAGACTTCTTACTCTACTACCCTAATCCTCGACCTACATACCTTCCTATCAAGGGTCATATCCTCGGTCAGCTGAAGTTGCGCCATGTCTTGCCTAATCACCTCTCTCCACCTCTTATTTGGCCTACATCTACCTCTCCGTAGGCCATCCAATGTCAAACTCTCACACCTCCTCACATGACCAAACCACCTAAGTTGCGCTTCCTGCATCTTGTCCTCAATAGGGGCCACACCCACCTTATCGCGAATAACTTCATTTTTGATCATATCTAACCTGGTATGCCCGCACATCCATTTCAACATCCTCATGTCTGCTATCTTCATCTTCTGGACATGTTCGATCTTGACTGGCTAACACTCGGCCTCATACAACATCGTTGTTCTTACCACCACTCTGTAGAATATACCCTTATGTTTCGGTGGCACCTTCCTGTCACACAAAACATCAGAAACGAGTCTCCATTTCATCCATCCCGACCCAATACGATGTGTGACATCTTCATCAATCTCCCCATCTCCCAGAATAATAGACCCACGGTACTTAAAACTCCCTCTCCTAGGGATGACTTATGAGTCCAGCCTCACATCCCCTTCCCCCTTGAGTCTCGACACTGAACTTACACTCCAAGTATTCTTTCTTGGTCCTGCTCAACTTGAAACCTTTAGATTTAAGGGTCTGTCTCCATACATCTAATTGCGCGTTCACACAATCTCGCGTTTTGTCAATCAATACAATATCATCTTCAAATAGCATGTACCATGGCACCTCTTCTTGGATGTGGCGCGTCAGCACGTCCATCACCAGAGCAAACAAAAAAGGGCTAAGTGCCGAACCCCGATGCAACCCCATCATAACCGGAAAATGGTCCGAGTCCCCACCACCGTCCTCACTCGGGTCTTTACTCCATCATACATATCCTTAATCAATATAACGTAGGCAACAAGTACACCTCTAGCCTCTAAACATCCCCACAAAACGTCCCTTAGAACTTTATCGTACGCCTTTTCTAAGTCAAACGCCCCGGCATAAACCCAAACTAGTTCTCGAAAATAGATACCCTCCTCCTCACCCTTAGCTCTACCACTCTCTCCCAAGCTTTCATAGTATGGTTAAGCAGCTTGATACCCCGATAGTTATTACAATTTTAGATATTACTCTTGTTCCTGTATACAGGAACCATCGTGCTCCACCTTCATTCTTCGGTCATCTTATTTGTTCTAAAAGTGACATTAAATAACCTAGTAAGCCACTCCAAGCCTGCCTTGCCCGCACACTTCCAAAACTCCACCGAGATTTCATTCGGCCTGGTCACTTTGCCCCTGCACATCTTACGTATAGCCCCCCAACTCCATCAAATCTAATCCGCCTACAATACCCAAAGTCACAATGACTCCCTGAGAGTTCCAAATCACCCAGTACAATGCTCATGTCCCCCTCCTCGTTCAAGAGACTATGGAAGCAGGTCTGCGATCTCTGACGGATAAGCCCCTCATCTAACAAAATTCTACGTTGGTCCAAGTCACACGCCTTGGATAACCTGAATAATCTCTTATCCCCAACTCGGCCCTCGAGTTCCTCATACAAACGATTAAAATCTGTAGTCTTGGCCGCCGTAACTGCTAGCTTTGCCTCTTTCTTAGCCAACTTATAATGTTAATTCATGTCTAAATAGGATTAATATAGGGATATTCTTTCCTGTTTCTAGTTGTAATGGGTTTCATACTATTATAAATACGGGTATTAGTAACTTATTTTATTGTGTGGAAATCTGTGGAGGAAATAAAGAATTATAGGGAACATTCATAAATTTATAAATAAATTATTTTCCTTCATATTAATATCATAGCTTCTACGATCTTGGGAGAGAACCAAGTTGCTTCCGCTGCCGGCGGGGGGCGTTAGCTAATGCATGTCGCCCGTCTGGCCAAAATATATGTTGGAAAAATCATAGATAGTTGTCAACAGAATTCGTATATTCGATGAAAAGTTTCAAGACAGATTCAAGAAAAAAAAACAAGTTTAAAGAGGTTCAAATAAATATGGCACAAGAGGAACAAACTCTTCTCTAAAAGTTGGAGAGAGGTTTAAAAGAGTTAGAAGTTAATTACGTGCTTCAACAAAATTAGGTGTTGGTGACAAATTACATCAACGAGAGTTGAAGACAGGTGCTTCAACAAAATCGAGTGTTGGTGACAAAGTGCATCAACAAGAGTAGAAGATATGTGCTTCAACAAAAATAAGGTGTTAGTGACAAATTGCATCAACGAGAGTTGAGGACAGATGCTTCAACAAAATTGAGTGTTGGCGACAAAGTACATCAATGGGAGTTGAAGATATGTGCTTCAACAAAATTGGTAGTTGGTGGCAAAGTACATCAACGAGGGATGAAGACACGTGCTTTAGAAAAGGTAGAAGTTGGAGAGAAGTGCTCCAGCATGAAGAGCTCAAAACACGCACTGAAAATTGTGCTCGCTAGTCAAAGATAGTATAGATTAATTATCATCTCCACAGGGATTGAAATTAAACAGTGTTTTAATAATCTCCAGTTGATTACTATCCAGAAAATTTAACACTTGATTGGATATCTATTACTATGATTAACTATTAAAGTTTAAGCAAATAACAATTGATTACTAAGGATAGCAAGTGAGCACGAAGAAATATTAATGAGGAAAATAAGGGTAATTAACTAGATAGGTGTACAATAACTCACTCGGGATCCAATTCTTGAGTTAATTCACTCTATAATACGATTGATTCTTACGAATTCAACCGATTATCATATTACACTTGAAACTAATATTCCTCTTTCGAAACGTTAGTTTCAGTAATTAACCCAATTGAATCATGGTAAACAATTGCAACAATAAAAATTATATTTATGATCTAAAGGATAATTTCTCACGAATATTCCCTATTTTCTAGTTCAAAATTCAAATAACTATTCACGAGGCTTCTTCAATTACCTTTTTGAATCATGAAATTAAACTAGAGCATAAGATGTGAAGAAATTCAATATCAAACTCCTATTTCAATTAAATAAAATACTAAATAACTCCACAATACATATCAAGCACCATCAATTAATTCTTCAATTATCAAGAATCGAATTCCTAATCAAGTTATTGAAACATCATATCTATCAACACCCAAATGGAAATTAATCCATAGCAATGTAGTAACATAACTCAAATAAGTTGAAAAACAAAGAAAACATCAATTCTAAAGATTTGATACAAACTCTCGTCTTGCACCGATTGCAAATTGGAATCTCGATGAATTCTTGAGCTTTCTTCCTTGGGTGGCTCTCCAATCTTCCCTAGGTCAAAAGATGCTATAAAATGATATTTTTGGGGCATTTAAGCAATTCTCCAAAACAACCCTCGGACGAAACTACCCTTTTTAGCCGAAATAGGGAAGTGCTCTAAGTAATTCATACTACAGCGTCGCACACTCTGCCGCGACATGCAGCACACTTGTGGCATTTTCCAGAACATATCAGAAACTAAAATCTGGGCATATTCTGCACTGCCGCGCCGTGGCTGTGATGTTTTCTTATAGTGCAGTTGCTAATTCAGTTTCTAACATCTGGACTTGGTCCTTGATCCCCGAACGTGATCCAGGCTAAATTGCTTGGGCTTCATCTCAGACTTCAAAGCTCCAGTATGTTCGAAATAGCTCCATATTACCTTAATAGCTCAAGATCATTTCCTACAAGGATTTAAAATGGATAATAAATGAAAATCACTATCGTTTAAGCTCAAACACACGTAAAATGCATTAATTAGAGTACAATACTATGACTAAAATACGGGTTTCTAGCCTACCATCATCACCCCACACTTAATTCATTTCTGGTCCTCGAGCAATCAAACAGCACTTCTCATAGAGACGACTTTCTTATCAGAATATTTAAAATAAACTAAGCACTCTAACGTAACTATAATGACCCAACCTGTCGTTTTGAATATTATACTCCCGTTCCCCCATATACTGCTCATTGTGTGCTTTACAGTGGTTATGTGACTTGCCGAGGTAATTAGTTCGGGTTCGGTGAGGTTTCAGAATGAATTGAGACACTTAGTCTTAAGGATGAAAGCTTAAGTTGAAAATGTTGACAGGATGTTGACTTATGTGTAAACGACCCCAGAATAGACTTTTGATGATTCCAATAGCCCCGTATGGTAATTTTGGACTTAGGAGTGTCCGAAATTATTTGGAAGTCCATAGTTAAATTAGGCTTGAAATGGCAAAAATAGGAAATTTAAGTTTGGAAGTTTGACCGGGGAGTTGACTTTTTGATATCGGGGCCGGAATCCGATTTTGGAAATTAGAATAGGTCTGTTATGTCACTTATTACTTGTGTGCAAAATTTGAGGTCAATCGGACTTGATTTGATAGGTTTCAGCATCGAATGTAGAAGTTGGAATTTCTTAGTTTCATTACGCTTGAATTGGGGTATGATTCGTATTATTAGCGTTGTTTGATGTAATTTGAGGCTTTGACTAAGTTCGTATTATGTTTTAGGAATTGTTGGTGTATTTTGTTGAGGTCCCAAGGGCCTCGGGTGGGTTTCAGATGGATAGCAGATCAAATTTGGACTTAGAGGAAATCTGAAATATTTGCCTTCCGGTACACTCACACCTGTGGATATTTTCTAACAGGTGCGAGCTCGCAGAAGCGAGCTTGGCATCACAGAAGTGCGAGGTCTACAGAAGCGGACGAGACCTCGTAGAAGCGGGACCACAAAAGCGACACATCCATCGCAGAAGCGCAAAAGGGGAAGGGACAACCTCGTCGCAGAAGCAGACAACTTCTTCGCAGAAGCGAGTCCGCAGAAGCACCCTGAGCCATAGAAGGGACGAAGACCTCGCATCTGCGAGACCGCTGATGCGGCCAAGCGAGCCGCATATGCGAAAAATCCGTAGACAGAATAAAATTAGAGGGGTTGCGGGATTTTAGCATTTTTGGACATTTCCAACACCGGTTGAGGCAATTTCTTCAGAGGGAATTCATAGGAAATCTTGAGGTTAGTTACTTGTGATAATTGTTAGTCAATAATATTGAATTACCATAGAGTATTTCGGCTAGATTACGTATTTTTGTGGTGAAATTCGAAGATTTGGGCTTAGGGATTTGATAATAAGATGTGAGGAATTGAAAGTCAAGTTGTTGTCGGAATTTGGTAAATTTTATATGGTTAGACTCATGGTTGAATAAGCATTCATATTTTGTAACTTTTGTCATGTTCCACTACGTGGGCCCCACTGACGATTTTTGAGTTGAATTTCGGATTTTGTTGAAAAAATTAGTATTTTCATATGGAATTGATTCCTATAATTTGTGTTGACTGTATCAAATTAATTGTGACTAGATTCGAGTCGTTCAGAGGCCGATTCGCGAGGCAAAGGCATATTGGAATAAAAAATTACACAATTTGAGGTAAGTAATACTTCTAAACTTGGTTACGAGGGTATAAATCCCTGAATTAATAAATTATGTGGAGTTGTATAATTAAAGAATCATGTCATTATCCACATATCATCTACATGTTAGAGGAAATTGAGCCGAGTCTCATGTTAAAGATCATGTTTAGGCTACGTGCCGATATTTTGGGACCCACGTGGTCGTGTTGCAGTTGAATTATTTGATTGAATTGTAATTTTGTACTTAGTCACATTCATCATTTGCATATCATATCTCAGTCTCCGTTGTCATTCATTGGTACATCTTATCATCATGTCGGGTTGATTTTTCATGTCATTGAGAGCCCGAGAGACTAGAGATTTGAGTGATATTTATGGAATCAGGTTGCATGCCACAACACATATTTTTATTTATGCATGGATCTGGCTATTATAGCGCTTAGGTTGAAAGAACCCCTCCAGAGTCTGCCCCCCCACAGTGAGTGCGGTTCATTTATATTGAGGGATAGATCTTCCCTGGACATGGAACTTGTCCGAGTCATTTATATCTGGGGGTAGATATTCCCCTAGGCTGGATTGGCCTTATAAAGTACTGATTGACTGATTTTCAGTTGATGTGTAGATATACGAGATGGATCTTCCCTGGGTTGGATTGGACATATACAGTTTTGAGTGATTGGGTATTTTGAGATTGTGAGTGCACGAGGTTTTCCGCTGAGGTGCATCACATACAACATGTCCCTTGGCATGTAGATATAAAGATGTCATATTCCTCATATCATTCAGAACTGATCTATTTTATTTGTATTGAGTTTAACTATTGAACTTGAAAGCATGCCTACATTTTTGTAATGTTATTAATATATTGGACTGCACCTGTGGAGCTCGTCACTACTTTCAGCCCTTGTTACTTATTGAGTACATGGGTTCTATTATACTCATACTACACTCTGCACTTCGTGTGCAGATCCAAGTACTTCCGGACACAGCAATTACTAGTTTGTGGAAGATTATCTGTTGGAGACTATCGAGGTAGTTGTTTGACGTCCGCAGACCTTGACTCTCTTTCTTTTCAGTTATTTATATTGTCCTACATTTTCAGATAGTATTTGTATTAGTCAGACTTTATTATCATTTAGATGCTCATGTACTTAGTGACATCGGGTTTTGGTAGTGTACTCATATAAGTATTTGTGAATTTTTATTAAATTTAAATATTATATTTTCAAGCTTAAAAGAAATTGTAGTTTTTTGAGGTTGTCAGCTTGCCTAGTATTGAGATAGGCGCCATCACGACATGCGGATTTTGGGTCGTGACAGTAACATCCTTGCCTCAAAATTTGACTCAAAAGCACCACATATTTTTCACAACCTACTCACTTACTCTAACATAGAGGTCAAAGACTTTACCTTACCTTCGTAAATTATGTGCCCTCACACAAAAAATAGAGAGTAGTTCCACGCATAATATAATTCAAGAACAAATAGGAACTCAAGATAGAAAGAATCAACTCACTCTCAGAAATGAAATTCATGCGCCACAGAGAATGTACCATAAGCTTGCCCGTAGTATACTACTCTATTAATTGAGCTTATTCAGTTAAGGATCGAGTACGACTTTATTTGGTTGTAATGTAGGCTGCGGGACGGGTAGGATACATTTGGATGTAGTGACTATACCTCCCTAAGCACTTTAATACATACAATTGACCGTTCAATACCCCACACTTATGTCAAACCATAACTCCACCTTTACATCAATATACGTCAACTCCCAACTTCTTTAAGCACAAATACATCAAGAGTTACCACTATCAATGAATATGTTTTTTTTACAATAATACAACTATATTTTTTTATTTTCTCTTTCAATTTAAGTGGCTCTTACCTTTTTCAAAATAGTGCACATTTCTCTTTATTTCAATAGTTCCACTCAAAATCCAAACCAACACCCCACACTTTATCTTTTATAAAGTTCATAACAAATTCCAGTGCTCACGAGAGGTAGAAGGTTCAAACAAATGGTCAATTCAAAAAAATGGATCATACTTGTAGTATGGTTGCCAAAGAAATAGGATTACAGGCTCAAAGGGGTTAACTAAGATACGTAACAATTAGGTGGGTAAAAGCATATAACTGGCTCAACGAAGAAATGCCTATATCACTTCCAAGACTGAATAAAACTACTATTTCGCTTTGCATACACATGGGGCAAGTTCTAGACATAAAATGCAATGCACAGAATAAGACAAAACCTTACATACACACGACACATAACTCACTCGGGATCGGACTCATCAAGACACTCTAGTTAAAGCAGTTAGGCAAAGTTAAAATCATACAATTTAAGGTATTTATACAAGAGTCAAAAACTGAGCCTAAGCGTCGCAACTGAAGCACTTACTATTCTCAAGGTATAATAAAGTCAAGAGATATTGCTTTTATCTAAAATTACAGCACAAGGTTTTCTACTCCTAAAAAATAAAAATTAACTACACCCGGTTCAAACAAGACCCTTGAAAATGAACCGCGACACAAAGAAAAACCAAAGGGTAATTGCTACACTACCTCAGAAGGATTTTTTTATATCGACTATAATTCCCTCAAGAAACTAGTTGACGAAATCCATCGTTGGGAAAAGTCAAAGCTAAACAATTTCTATATTGTCTACAAAGAAAGAAAACAAATAGAAACAAGTACAAATACGACTACATAGGAGCAACTCAACCCACACTTAAAAAAACATTCATTGTCCTCAATAAAAAATACTAAACATAAAGTGAAAAGCTAACTCCCTCAGGCTCTTGGCCTAGTCCTCATCACCACCTTCAAAGGTGCGCATGTACTCTTCATCATCAGAGGGAATGGAGTTGACATCTCTGTCTAGTGGTATCTGTGCTCTATTGGATAAGCCCAACCACTGCTGAGTGACTGTAGAGAGGGGATGGTCCTCATGTAGTTCTGCTAGGTCAACCTCACCTCTAGTTGCGCGTAGGCGCATGTCTACAAATAGCAGTTGCAACATCTCTTCCACTCGAATATATCTCTAGTCTACCTTAAAAGCAGCAGCAGGTGGGTCTGTCACAGCTGTGATATCAAAAGGTCGAAGAGGCCGCATCACCTGGATCGTCCTATCATAATGAAATTCTTTCCACATGGTGTGCCCACAGAAGCCGCGTGATCATACTCGGGATGTACAGGTGGCGGCCCCCCATCGGTCGCACTCGAGACATGTTCTCAAGCATAATCTTACTCAGATCAAACTTTATCCGAGTTAATATAGCATAAATGAGACACACCTTCATCCGGGAGACATTGGTGTCGTTCTGAGTAGGCATGATCTTTGCATTTATCAACCTTAGAAAAACTCGGACAGGACACTGGAGATTGTTCTTTTTCATATCTTTTGTGGAAGTCATAAGCACCTCACGTCCAGGTGGAAAGAGACCCCGCGCCACACAGTTGGTGTCTAATATCAGTATAGGATGGTCGACACAGCGACCTATTGAACAAATTATGTGAATGCTTTGTGAGCCCCATGGTTTGGTTGATGATCCGGGAAGAAAATGTAATCATCTTTCCGCACACTTGGACTTCATATACAATATCTAAACTGGCCTCAGGTTGCCAGTTTGCATAAAATTTCTTAACCATGTTCACATTCACCGATTCATCGGGACAAAACAAGGTTTCAAAACACAAGTATCTAATGTTGTTGTAAATTACAGGGTACTTTCTGACAAGCTTTCCATCATCCATCCCTACTTTCGGGTTGGGACTTACTGCCGGAACAAAGGTCCGGAACCACTGCCTAGCATGAGCTGGCACAACCCTAATGCCATAATTGCAATCTAGTACTATATCTGCATCTAGGTCAATGCGCTCTTCTTCCTCCTCCACCAGGTCGGGGTGATGTGCCCACCTACCTCCTCGATGGCTACTAGAGGCTACTTCTGAGGAACATGTGTTAGAACATTTGCTAGGGCGTCGAGACATTGTACCTACCCAAAACGAACAATATTAGCCAAAATACGCAAAGCGAAAACAAGATCAGAAAAGTTAACCACCCCGCATTTATGTTATTGGCAAGTTCACAACTACAATGTATACCGGGGACTCAGATTACCCATTTTAAAGCACGACACGCTTATCCGACAAACCAATACTTACCAGTTATGATAGTGAGACAACATTACCACAGACTGCTAACTCAAAATACAAACTCACGATGCTAAACTAGTAACTTAAGAAAAAAAAAGTTACACTAATTGATTACTACAAAATTCAGAAGCTATAATGCATCACTACACAAAACACACATGACCAGAATTAGACATCTTAATTAGCACGTAGCCTCACATTAGCCTAGGGTGGTCAATCAATTAACACTAAGGGCTAACACGTTAACGATTAACATATATAAGCATGACCTCCCACCTCACTCTTATTATCAAGCATTACATTATTTTCTCATAATTATCCTCCAATTAAGCTCAAATGTCCTTGAGGCATTTCATCAAACACAATATAGACATCAAATGTACATCACGATTTCAACTTCGATTATTGAAAGGTTACTCCTTAAACATACCAATCGACCATCCTACAATAATCATAACACCACCAAAGTGTGACAATAGCATAACACCACCAAAAACTTTAAATAATATCGGCCATATTGGCCACCATACTAAACTCCATCACAAAATAATTTATGCACCATTGAATCACACAAAAATTACCTCTAACTATAAGAACAATGAAAAACCCATAAGTGTATGTAACAATTTCGACCAAAAGATGAACATTAACCAAAAGAAATTAAAAAACTGCCTAGGGTTAGGGATATGAACTCAAATAACTTAGATCACCACTAAAAGAGAAGAGATGAGAATAAAGACTTACCTTGACAAGTGATGTAGATGAGAGGAAAGTGGGAAGATGAAGGAATTGAGGAGGTAAAGGGATTTGGAGTGTGTGTGTGTGTGTGTGAGAGAGAGAGAGAGAGAGAGAGAGAGAGAGAGAGAGAGAGAGGTGAAAGTATAGAGTGTGAGAGATGTGAGAAAAGGGGAAAGGGAAAACTGGTTAGTTAAGAAAACAAAATAAAAAAATAAAAAAAATGTACTACCGCGTCGCTAGGTGCGGCGTCCCATGCGGCGCGATAGTGATGATTTCCAGAGGGATCTGTAATTGAAGATAGGCAGGTAATTTTCCCTGGCATGTGTCCCCATGCGACGCCCCATGTGGCACGTTAGTCCAATTTTCTTAGAGTTCGGAGAAATTTTGAGTTTTAGGCCACAGGTTGCACCCCGACTCTATTATGTACTTATTTTATGTTCAATTTATGCTTATACCTTCCCAAACAAGTACCAACATTCCTCAACTCTCATAATCTTACTCTACAATTGTCTAACTATTCTACAAAAGCAATAAAAGAGTTAGAAGTAGTTCTGAGTTATAGTCGTCAGCTTGACTCTGTCACTTAGGCTCAATTGATCACGATGCTAGAGGATTGCTTGTCAAATCCTCCAACAAGGTGTTGTTTTAACTTGTGCCCATTCACCTTAAAGTTTTCATTCCCTTCTTCATCCTGAATTTAAGTGGCGTCGTACGATGAGACATGTTTTACTACATACAGACCTGTCCATCTTGATTTGAATTTTCCGGGGAACAACCAAAGTCTACTATTGTATAATAAGACTTTGTCCTCGTCATAAAACTCCCTTGGCTTAATCAAATGATCATGCCACCTCTTTGTCTTTTCCTTAAAGATACAAGCATTTTCACTAGCGTCCAGTATAAACTCCTCCAAGTCGTTCATCCGCGCAAACATGTGTTTGCCTACAAGACTAAGATCAAAATTAAGCATCTTAATTGCCCAATAAGCTTTATGTTCTATCTCACCAGGTAGATGATACGATTTTTCATACACTAATTTGAATGGTGAAGTCCCTATAGTTGTTTTGAATGCAGTTCTATACGCCCATAGATCTTCATCCAATTATACAAACTAATCGTTACGAGAAGTACTAACTGTCTTTTCAAGAATTCGTTTTAGTTCGCGGTTAGCTACTTCAACTTGCCCACTAGTTTGGGAATGGTATGGGATTCCTATTTTGTGTGTTACCCCATACTTGGATAGCAGTGCAGCAAATTACTTGTTCACAAAGTGTGACCCATTGTCACTAATAATCACTCGAGGTGTCCTAAATCGGGTAAAGATGTTTCTCCGTAAGGACTCACACACCGCCCGAGCGTCATTGACCCTAGTAGGGATTGCTTCTACCCATTTAGAGACATAATCAATGGCTACTAGGATACACTCATATGAATAAGATGATGGGAATGAACCTATGAAGTCAATGCCCCAAACGTCAAAAATTTCACATACCAGAATGAAGTTTAGTGGCATCTCATCCCTCTTGCTAATGTTACCTATCCTTTGACACTTTTCACATGCAGCTATATACGCCCGCGCGTCTTTGTACAAAGTAGGCTAATAGAAACCGACTTCCATGACCTTTACTGCAGTGCGATTTCTACCATAGTGTCCTCCAGTCGCTCTATTATGGCAATGAGAAAGAATGCTTGCCATCTCTCCTTCAGATACACACCTTCGAATCACACCAGCTGCATAGTTTAAATAAGAGAGGGTCATTCCAAAAATAACTTTTTACCTCACCTTGAAGCTTCTTTCTTTGATCACGCTAGACTACCATCCACTAGCCAAAAAGTTGGCTATATCAGCATACCAAAGCGGTCTTTCGGAGACCACAGCAATGGCAGAAATCTGCTCATCAGGGAACTCTTTTCTTACGTCAACTGTTTCAACCAGAGGTCTCTCAAGTCGAGATAGATAATAAGGTGACTTGATTTTCTGTGCCCTTCCTATCCTTGATCTCCAAGTCAAATTTTTGGAGAAACAACACCCATCGCATCAGACGCGGCTTGGATTCCTTCTTACTCAACAGATATTTCAAGGCTGAGTGATCCGTGTGTATAATCACTTTGCTCCCCACAAGGTATGATCTAAACTTGTCAAAAGCAAAGATCACATCAAAGAACTCTCTCTTAGTAGTGGCATAGTTGACTTGAGCATCATTCGATGTTTTGCTGGCATAGTAAATGGGCCTAAACATTTTATCTTTTCTTTGCCCCAGAACTGCCCCCACAGGTACATCACTGGCATCACATATTATCTCAAATGGCTGGCTCTAATTAGGTGTCACCATAATAAGAGTACTTACTAGCTTTTCTTTATCAATTCAAATGCTCTTAGGCACTCCACATTGAAAACAAACTTGACATCCTTTGCTAGCAATGCGGTCAACGGTTTGGTAATGCTGGAGACGTTTTTGATGAATCTCTTATAGAATCCAGCATGTTCCAAAAAACTCCTTATGCTCTTCATAGAAGTTGGTGGAGGGATCCTAGCAATTACATCGACGTTGGCTATGTCAACTTCAATTCTATGTGTAGTTACTTTGTGGCCCAAAATAATTCCTTCTTTCATCATGAAGTGATACTTCTCCCAGTTAAGAACCAAGTGCAATGCTTCACAACTTTCAAGCACGAGTTCCAAATTATTTAAGCAGTCCTCAAAGTTATCAGCCAAGAGGGTGAAATTATCCATGAATACTTCTAGATACTTCCCATTTAAATCAGAGAATATAGACATCATGCACCTCGAAAAAGTGAGAGGTGCATTACACAACCCAAATGACATCCTCATGTAAGCAAATATACCTGACGGTCAAGTGAATGTGGTCTTCTCAACATCTTCTGGGTCAATGGGTATCTGATTGTAGCATGCGTACCCATCCATGAAGCAGTAACATCCATGTCTAACCGCTTTTTATAGCATTTGATCAATAAAGGGGAGAAAACAACCCTCGGACGAAACTACCATTTTTTAGCTGAAATAGGAAAGTGGTCTAAGAATTTTATATTACCGTGCCGCACACCGCGCCACGACATGCGGCGCACTTGTGGCATTTTCCATAACACATCAGAAAACAAAATCTGGGCATATTTTGCACTGCCGCGTCGTGGCGGGTTTTCTTATAGTGAGGTCGCTGATTCAGTTTTTAATATCCGGTCTTGGTCCTCGATCCCTGAACGTCATCTCGGCTTAATTGCTTGGGTTTCTACTGAGACTTCAAAGCTCCAATTTGTTCAAAATAGCTCCAGATTACCTTAATAGTTCAGGATCATTTCCTACAAGGCATAAAAATGGATAATATGTGAAAATCACTATCATTTAAGCTCAAACACACGTAAAATGCAGTAATTAGAGTGCAATACTATGGCTAAAACACGGGTTTCTAGCCTGCCATCACAACACACAGCATACAACTTTGAATTACAGGAGAATATTGTAAAACTAATTCAAAGTTGTAGTAGGATACCTAAATTATTTAGAATTTGATATTTACAAAGTTATTTAATTCATGTCTAAATAGGATATGTGGTCATAATTAATATAGGAATATGCTTTCTTGTTTCTTGTTGAAATAAGTTTCATACTATTATAAATAAAAGTATTATTAGCTTATTTTGTTGTGTGAAGATATGTAAAGGAAATAAAGAATTGTAAAGATCATTCATAAATTTATAAATAAAATATTTTCCCTCACATTTCTCCAAGTTCCTTTCGAAAGGAGGTGTTCTGATTATCTAGAATTGCCGAAGCTTATATTTCCTCCTCTCCCTTAATTTGGGCATGTGGAGTAATGCATTTGACCAATTATTTTTTCTTGTTTTACAGACCTCCTTTAATAGTGGGACTCAGGTGGATCAGAACCTACATTTTATCTTCCGCTCGTATTATTTGATGACTTTTTTTGCATCTATACCCGATTTCGGGATAATAATTGAACCTATATCCATTTGACAAAAAAAATTACAAGCCTACCTATTTTACGATCAACTTCAGATTTATTGGGTCTGCAGTTAAAAAAAAATAGTCTAAAATGAAAAACTTGCACTTCAGATGCACTTAAGGCCAAATAAGTTTGAAGTACAATCAATGGTTTCATGCACTTGATGCCAATAAATCAGAAATGAAAAATTGCACTTCAGATGCACTTAAAACCAAAAGGTCTGAAGCGCAACAAACGTTTTCAGCACTTAAGACTAACTAGTTTCTAGACACGCGCGTTGCGCATAAACCCCTTATCAGTAGGCATAAAAATTTCAAACTCATACAAGTAATATTTAAAGCTATGTTTTGATTTATAAAATACGAAATAATGAATAAAGAGTAAATTCCTAAAAAATAATGTATGTTGATCCTATTTAGCGACGAAGAAGCCATGATAATATTATATGTCAGGACTATGAATTCGGTTGCATAGACAACATATTACATTTGCCGATCTCTATGTGGTGATTTTTACAATTTAATTAAAAAAAAAGTCAGTTGAAACATACTTCGCTTTAATACATGAAGCAAGACTCTTCCTTATACAAAACTTGATACTTAGAACATGTGAAGTAAATGGTGTTCGTATGTAGGAATGAAGATAGAAAATATATTCACCGTGAGAAATTCGAAGGTTAGTAGTTATGAAGAAATTACAAGTTTTTCTTAGTAAAAATAATTCCAAATAAATTAGTTGCAAAATCATAAAATCTGGAACCATTTTAAATATCAATTAAGTAGAAAAAGCAATTCTTCTTCTTCCTCCTCCTCCTCCAATAAATGGATTATAAAAATAATAATTAACTAAATAATGTTTCCCAAATGCTCAAAACAAATTCATCTTGTGCAATCATCTACTACTAAGATCATCATTATTTTAATAAGTCAGAGACAATCATGAAATCTAAAATTTGTTCAACTATCCTATATAGAGAAAAACATAAAATGCTTAATATGTTTATCTCCAAATCCATATTTACAAATGATTAATCGGGATATCTATTTCAAAATTAAAAGCAAATCATAATAGAAAAAATTCTGACCATACCTTCTCACTACTAAAATAAAATATATGTCCCGTCCTCACATCCTTGCTTTTGCATTGTTATGATCTTTCTCTGCATCTATCTTAGTAACATTATATTTTATTTTTTCTATTTCTTTGCTTCATATCAATTTCTCATTTCATCTTTGCCTTGGCCACATCAAATCTATAGTATTATCAAGCAAAAAAAAAAGGGATGAAAAAATAAGAAATCAAAGTAACAAATGCACGAGAAATAAATCAACGAAACTCGGGGACATGTACTCAAAATAACAGTTTCTAATAAAACAATGTTACAACAATTAATATTAGAGTTACCTCGTCTTAGTTGACGACCTCTATCAAAGTACTCAAGATCATTATGCTAATTACTTGCTGTCTAACGTTGGCATGCCAATTGCTGCTGCTTTTTCGGCTTCTTCATGTCAAACTGATTTAGAAACTAATTTTATATATCAATAATATTACCAGCTGAGAAACGGTACATGTATGGGAATGTCAAGAGACTAATTTGAAAAATGTATAGTTTTAAATTCATGTTCCAATAATAAATTCTCTAAAATTTCTTTACTGACCATTGTTTTATATATCTAAATGGTATTTGCATTTACATCTTTGTACAAAAAGGGTTTTTGAAATAGTATTTGGGTAAAGGGCAAAACAATCATTCAACTTTTGAAGTCTATTTTGGTCTTTCAACCCGACATTTTGGACTTCATACTTATAATATAGTATGATAAGTCTGAAGTGAAAATTTGCACTTCAGATGCACCTAAGGCCAAAAAGCCTGAGGTGCAACGAATATTTTCTTACACTTAAGACCAATAAGTCTGAAGTGAAAAATTGCACTTCAGATGCACTTAAGGCCAAAAGATCTAAAGTGCAACCAATATTTTCATGCACTTAAGGCCAAATAGGCCTGAAGTGCAAATTGTCCTGAAACAGAAATTTATTCTTCGAATTTTAACAATCTAATATACGATTTAATACCTAAATCTACTCCAAATGAGTTCAAATTTGAAACACAACCTCCAAATATCATCAAAGAACAAACTCCAACCATCAATTTGTCAAAACAACAATAAATCTAACGAACTCATTTTGCAATTAAGAAAAAGAAGAAACCCTAAACAATAGTAAAAAATAAAGCGCCGCAATAGCTCACCGCTGTAAAACATCATAAACTACCTTAAAATATGTTCACAAACACCATATAAAATCATTGTTACCCGAAGAAGAAGAAAAAGAAGAAAGAGGAGAAAAATGCCTGAAGTTATTTAAACAGTGGGTACAAGTTAAAAAATAATATAAAAAATTGGTAAATGTTAAATGGGGGCGACCAAATAGGACGTCCTGTGCTATTTTTACTATTATTTGTCTCTTTAGATTTTGCGTATTGATTACAAATATATATTTACTAGTTTTAATTATAAGAGTATTTATTTAAATTATTCTTTGTCTTTATTGCTTAAACGTCTCACTTAATTAACAATTCACTAATTAAAGCAATAAGAAATTTTTCGTCAAAACAACTAACTGAGTAATATATATGGAGGGAACATAGTATTATTGAAGTAAATACATGCAGGAGAACAAAAACATTGACAAGTACTGTAACAGTGTAACTATTGTCTACCCACTAACAATATTATAGCTAAATAGTTTAATTTAAAATGCGAAATTAAAATACATTACGGATCTGTTAATTAACTGTCATTCTCTTGGACGAATCAAGGACTTCCAATTATTCCTCTCTATAATGTCTACAACAGAAAATAATTGCATTATCATCAATATGAGTTGTATCTAATTTGTATGTTAATACTTATATATTGATTTTTTGGTAATAGGGGAAACTCGCAGCAGTTACAATCTCTGTCCTTCGGATGAACACTCTATGGTGAACACTTTGTACGCATTGGGTAAACCTTCACTGTGTAATAGACTGCAAACTATACCGGGAATGTAAATTATTATGTGTTAGAAGATCTTAATTCCACCTGGTCATATCCAAAATTTCAAAGTCGCCATAGCTAGATGGGATCTGCCTCCATATTGGGCGAGGGTCAATTTTTGGGTTGAGATCTTTCGGGCTCTCCTACTTCATGGACTTTAACTCAATCATTTTTGGTAAGTTTCTCTAAACACTCATATAATACGACTCAATTGCAGATACATTCCCTATATATTTAAGATCAAATACTAGAAGAGCATTTGAATTGAGAAAGTTTATCAAGAGGTTGTACTTCGGTCTTCTAACCGCAGATATAAAATATTTCTCGTCATAGTTTGACCAAATAATATAGATCTTGGTTCAACTAATTAAATTTATATAAATGAGAGTTAATCTTAGCTAACAATAATATCCCAAAGATGGAGTTCTCGAAACTGCAATAAATGCTATGCATGTATATTTTGACAATATCGGCATCATATAATCAATATTCAAAGACAATAATGTAGCATTAAATATTGATATAAATAAATGTCATTTAAGTAAATAGAATGAATGTGTCACCCAAGAAAAGATGGAAGCAGTGAATATTCTGTCTAACAATGATGAGTGATGGATGATCCTTTGAATATCTGATTTATTCTCGGATTTAGTGGAGAAGTGTAGACAAGAATCTTAGTGAAATATGATGTTTGTATACTTGCAATCATGAAATCTGATTCTCTTTCTAAAGTCAAAGTGTATTTTTATAAATGAATCTCGCATATACCCTATTATTGTATCTATTTCTATTTATAGGGAACATGTTCCTAAGAATCCTAACAGTACAAGTGCAGAGAATATTCACTAGAATATTCTCTTTTGTATTCTATCTCGAAACTAGCCGTTACAGCTCTATTAAGGGTACTCGGCCTCGATGACAACTCCTTGACTTCAGTCTTGTTGAATCTTCGATCGCGGCCATCGCTGATAATTAGATTACTTTGACGCGTGGCATCCCAAGAATGCTTTACTAATACCATTTCAACTAAAGATGGACTTTGACCCATACAGTTAGTCTCTCCGCTTATCGAGGTCGTTCCCGCGGACGAGTTTGGTGACGGACAATGTCGTTTATAATACGATTTTATAGAGTTGGCTGAGGGCGTGGTCATAGAGACAGGGCTACATGGCCTTCTGAGGTCCGCATATTTTGAATGTTTTGAATTACCCGGGAAGTATGTTGGAGCCATCTGGTCCAAGAGAATAAGTGACGTCATGATATCATGCGTCATAATAACGTCGTTTCCCAACGCATTACATTGATTTAGGTGTGACCTTTGATTGGCTTTATTGTTTCGATTTATGTGCTAATCATGACGTGCCGTTTCGATTCTGGTGCCTCTCAAACCTTATAAATAGGGGAATATTTGTTGATTTTGAAACTTTTTCCAAACTCTTCCTTCTCTTTAAGCAATAGCCTCTCCTTCATCTTCTCTGCATAACCCTTTTTACCCCATGTTTCAGCGACTTACATCGTTCCTTATTCCCCTTTTCTTGTTATTCTCCTTCTTTACATTAAATCATGTCTAACGTACCTTTTGAGGCTGGCGAGGGGAGTCGTATTGCTCCCTTGGTAGTGGTGTTCTCCTGCCATGAGGAGAGTGTACCTGCCACCGTCGAGGATAGATTATTCCCGTTGGTGGAGGAGATAATCCCACGCAAACCTGATTCCGGATATGATTTCACCAAATCACCAGATGCCGAACGTGGAGCCTTTCAGTCAGTGATGACGGTGAAGGAATTGGTGGAGATTAAGGCTAAATTTGGCCTTCCCAATCACATCGAGTTGATCCAAGTTGGGTGAGATATGGTGCAGGTTCACCGTCCTAGGTATTACACCCTGTACGCCTACCCCTTCCAAATCGGCTATTCTCTCATCCTCATTTCGTTGGTGGAGGAATTATATCGTCACTACGGCGTTTGCCCTTCTCATCTCGCGCCATACGTGTATGGCCCCGTAAAAGTTTTCCTAAAAGCCCGGATTCCATGATGCCAAAGTAGGCGTAGAGGTTAATAATAGTAGAAATTCTTTTCGGACTTTTTGGATTGAACAGTGCGCTGGGAGTTGAAGGAAAATGTTGGGCAGAAGTACGCATTTCTGCGGCCCATTCTATGGCCGCATAACCACTCTGCGGGCCGCAGACTGGTTGCAGAGTGGAGCATTTTTGATGTCCAATTAAGCGGCCATTATGCGACCGCATAACTGTTTCGCGGGCTGCACTTTGGTCGCATAATTATCCTTAGACTTTTTCGGGGAGAGGTTCTGCGGGCCGCATAGTAATCGCAGACCAGGTCAGTTTCTTCCCAATTCTGGCACCCATTTTCGCAGTCGTTTCGCGGACTACATAACCATTGTGCGTTCGCATATGCGACCGCAAAACCCGTTCTAGAGCTTCATTTTTGCGGTTTTTAAACCCGACCCTATTCCGTTAAAACACCTACCTTGGACTATTTTGATCAAATTTTCTTATATTTTAGAGTGAGAGAGAGGGTCCTAGAGGGAGAAAGTGATCTTCACCAAATTGCTCTTCAATTCTCACTTGAAACCTTGAAGATTATCAAGAGAGGAACCTAGGTCTTCTTCCTAAGAGGTAAATTCTACCACCCAAACTCTTAATTTTAAAATGTAACTAGAATGGGCCATTAATAAGGTAATTCACGGGATAAGGGTGCTTACCTTGCATGCATGTGTTCCTAAGGTATATGGGGAGGTTGTGAGTTAAAGATAGAAAAGAATGGGGTGTGGGTTGGTGAAGTCTTTCATGAAAGGGTCATGGAACCTTAATGCACACATAGTGTTTGATAGAATGCTCAAATGAGCTAAAACCATGATCATCTTCATAATTTTGGATTCAATTTTATTATATTGCTAAAATAGATTGAAGTTGCTAATATTCCAGAACATCTTAGAGTTTTAAGAGGCTCAATTGAGGTATGTTGGCTAAACCCCTTCTTCTTAGAATTGAATCCCATGGTGTTCATGTAGTTGGAGTAAGTCCTTAATTATTATTGAATTGGCTATTCCTAATTTGGTTGTATTGAAGGATGTTTGTTCAATGTTTATGCTAAATGCTTCATCATGTCATCTTGCAATTTGAGAATATGTTCAAAATATGGAATATGTGTTAGAAATTTTAAGACTTCATGTCAAGATCGAAATAAAGGTTGTTATGCCAAATTGTATGAAAAGCCTTTATGTGCCTAAGATTTCCCAAATTTGCTCATATGTGAATTTAATGTCTTGAATGGGAAGCTTTATTGTTGTGGATAATGATAATGATATTTGAATGTAGAAAAAGAGGACTGAAACTATGAAATACGGCCAAGTTCAAAGAATGACTTTGTAATCGTAATCATTAGTGCCAATGAATTGAACGTATAAGAAAGAAGTTCGATGTGAGATGATTGAATGAAAAAGGTAATGTCTCAAATGAGATGGCCTAGCCGATCGGTCCGAGATCGGACTCCGTATTAGAACACGGTGGTATTGTGGATAATATCATGGTAATGTCTCAAATGAGATGGCCTAGCTGATCGGACTGTGATCGAACGCCATGCCGCACACATGGTGGTACTGTGCTGGAAATTATGATGAAATTGTGGTAATGTCTCAAATGAGATGGCCTAGCCAATCGGGCCGTGATCGGACACCATGCCGCACACATGTTGGTACTATGCTGGAAATTATGATGAAATTATGGTAATCTCTCAAATGAGATGGCCTAGCCGATCGAGCCGAGACCGGAATCCGTATAAGAATATGGAGGTATTGTGAATTGTGGAATATCGGTACTAAAGCTCACCCAACCTAATAATATGAAAATTATCTTGAAAACGTATATGATCCTTAACTTGTTGTTTTACTATTATGTGAAGCCCTTATTGAATTCTTGATTGTTCCTCTTGTATTATTATTCATTATATTGAGTTGGTATTTAGCTTTACATACTAGTGCTATTTGACGGTACTAACGTCCCTTTTGGTGTTTAGCTTTACATACTAGTGCTATTCGATGGTACTAACGTCCCTTTTGCCGGGGGCGCCGCATCTTTAAATGGATGTAGGTGGTTACATAGCAGATAGTGTTGATCACAGATAGTGTTGCATCCTCTTCTCAGTGGACTCAGTGAGCCCCATTTCATTCTGAGGTCATGTATTGTACCTTTTGTTTATATTATGGTAACTTTTTGAGGTATAGCCGGGGCCTTGTTGCCGGCACCATCTTTACTCTCTTTTGTATCTTTAGAGGCTCCGTAGACACTATGTGGGTTGTATATGGGTGTTGGGAATGTTAAACAAGTATATGTTGTATTGATCACTTGCTCCACTCAGATTATAAGAAATGTGTATTTTGAGACTTAAAGGCGCAATGACTAATGAAACAATTTAGGATTGTATGAATGAGCTTCCTACTGTATAATTAATGAAATCACGTTTTTCTTGATCATGGAAGAATTGGGTAGAAAGTATCTAACAAGCTTGCTCGGCCGAGTTCTCTCGGTTGAGCGCCGATCACGCTTCCCGAGGTTGGGGCGTGACAAACTTGGTATCAGAGCCTAAGATTTTAAAGTGTCTTAGGATGTCTCGGAGCCGTGTCTAGTAGAGTCCTTCTTATCGGTGTGTTGTCGACCACATCTATAAGTTGGAGGCTACTTGGACATTTAGGAATAATACCCTTCTTTCATATTCTTGATCGTGCGATGAAACAGATTGTGCAACTGTTCCTCCTCTAACTCGTGCATTCCTTTAACTTTCAGTATATGGCACTTAAGAAGAGAGCAAGAACTGGCCAAAGAGCTAACGCTGCCTTAAGAGTGGCAGTTGACCATTTATTTGATGATGCGGGTGAACACCCGAGGGGTGAGGATAATCCCCCGACTGCTACACTACCCGATTCCACTACACTGGACCAGGCCACACCAGTTCCTACAGCTACTGAGGGTGCGACGGTTCCTCCACCTGATATTCCGATTCCATCTCTAGCCCCAGCTTTCGGTTCTGGTATTTCTGATAGGGATCTTAGGGGAGCTATTCAGATGTTGACTCAGATAGTAGCTTCTCAGGCCCAAAGGTCAAATGTCGCACCCACTTTGTCTAGCCAACAAGGGGATTCTAGTAGTTCCAGGGTTAACATGTTTTTTCAGTTGGATCCTCCGGTGTTCACAGGTGCTAATCCTGAGGAGGACCCACATGACTTCATTAATGAGATGCATAAAAATCTCTGGGTTATTCGCGCTACTGAGACGGAGGGAGTGGGGTTGGCCGCCTACCGCCTGAAAGGGGTGGCATATTCTTGGTTTGAGATGTGGAAGGACTCTCGGGAGGAGGGGAGCCCTCCAGTGAGATGGTGTGAGTTTGCGGATGCCTTTATAGATCATTTCTTGCCTGCTGAGACTAGGGCTGTCTGTGCCGTAGAGTTTGAGAACCTTAATCAAGGAAGTAAAAGTGTGTGGGAGTATCACATGGAGTTTGCACGTCTGTCTAAATATGTCATTCTCATGTTTCCTACTATGGAGGCTAGAGTGCACCGGTTTGTGCGGAGCCTTAGCCCCTTGGTTATCAATGAGGCTGCTACAACTGCCTTGAATTCAGACATGAACTATGGGAATATGGTAGCATTTTCTCAAGCTATTGAGGACCGTAAATTGAAAAACATAAAGGAGCGATAGGGTACCAGCAAGTCCCGGTCCGCGGGCAACTTTGGGGAGTCATTTCGTGGGGGAAGATCAGCTTTCATGGGAGGGTCATCGGGCCAACCCAATCTCATGATCAGTCTTCAGCCAGTACACCGCCATCGGGGCACAATCAGCATTAGGGGAGTCGCTTAGGCCCAATCAGGGCAGCAAGGGACCCAACTATCAGGGCCGATCAGGAGGGAGATTCTCACAGCAGTGGAGGCCCCCATGCCCTAGGTGTGGGAGGATGCATTCAGGGATTTGCTGCATGGACTTACCTATATGTTACGGGTGCGGATTGAGGGGTCATATTTAGAGGGAGTGTCATTTATCCTGCCAGGGTGCGGGCAGGGGCACAACACAACCATCTAGTTCTGCAGCTGCTACATCTTCAGCACCCCCTCCAACTCGAGGTCCTCCGGCACCAGCAGGGCGTGGTGCAGCTAGGGGTGGTGCGCAGAGTTTAGGAGGACCCAGTCATTTCTATGCTATGAGTGGTCGCCAGAATGTAGAGACTTCTCTAGATGTTGTCACATGTATATTGACTGTCCAAACATATGATGTATATGCTCTTATTGATCTCGGTTCCACCTTGTCCTACGTTACCCCTTTTGTTGCTATGGAATTTGGGATAGAACCGGAATAACTTTCTGACCAATTCTCTGTATCTACTCCGATTAGCGAGTCTATTATGGTCGCACGAGTTTATAAGAGTTGTGTTGTCACGGTACGTGGTCGGGACACCGTGGCCGATCTCATTGAATTGGAGATGGTTGATTTTGATGTAATTATAGGAATGGATTGGCTTTATTCATGTTTTGCCAAGCTTGATTGTCGAACGAGAACTATGAGGTTTGAATTTCCTAATGAGCCAGTTGTTGAATGGAATAGGGATAATGTGGTTCCAAAGGGTAGGTTTATTTCTTACCTTAAGGCCATGAAGATGGTTAACAAGGGGGTGTATCTATCACTTGGTCCGAGTTATGGACACCACTGCTGAGGCACCTACACTCGAATCTGTGCCAGTTGTGAATGAATTTCCAGAGGTCTTTCCTGATGAGCTCCCTAGGATTCCGCCAGATAGGGATATTGATTTTGGGATTGATGTGATGCCAGGCACGCAACCTATGTCTATTCCGCCCTACAGGATGTCATCAGCAGAATTGAAGGAACTAAAGGAAAACTTGAAGGATTTGTTAGAAAAGGGTTTTATCCGACCGAGTGTGTCACCATGGGGCGCACCGATTCTCTTTTTGAGGAAGAAAGATGGATTACTGAGGATGTGTATTGACTACCGGTACCTCAACAAAGTCACAATAAAAAACAAATACCTATTACCAAGAATAAATGATTTGTTTGATCAGTTACATGGTGCTAGATACTTCTCCAAAATTGATTTACGATCCGGGCACCACCAATTGAAGATTAGGGAGCAGGATATTTCGAAAACAGCTTTCAAAACCCGGTATGGGCACTTTGAATCTATGGTGATGTCCTTTGGGCTAACAAATGCCCCAGCAACTTTCATAGACCTTATGAATCGGGTTTTCAAGCATTTCCTCGACTACTTTGTGATAATGTTCATTGACAATATTCTTGTGTATTCACGAGGTCGGGAGGACCATGCCGATCATCTCAGGGCAGTTTTGCAGACACTTCATCAGCACCAATTGTATGCGAAGTTTTCAATGTGTGAATTTTAGCTCGAATCTGTCACATTCTTGGGTCATGTTATCTCTTGAGAAGGAATCAAGGTTGATCGTCAAAAGATTTCAGCAGTAAAGAGTTGGCCTAGACCTACAACGCCATCCGAGATTCGCAGTTTCTTGGGCTTAGCAGGGTATTACATGATGTTTGTAGAGGGGTTCTCTATTCTTGCCTCTTCATTGACTAAATTGACTCAGAAAGCAGTTAAGTTCCAATGGTCCGATGCTTCTGAAAGGAGCTTCCAGGAATTAAAATCGAGATTGATTACAGCGCCGGTGTTAACCTTGCCAGAGGGTACATATGAATTTGTGGTATATTGTGATACTTCAAGAATTGGGCTTGGGTATGTTTTAATTCAACACGGAAAAGTTATAACATATGCTTCTAGGCAATTCAAGAATTATGAAAAGAATTTTCCAACACATGACTTATAACTTGCTGCAGTAGTTTTTGCATTGAAAATTTAGCGTCACTATTTGTATGGGGTCCATGTGGATGTATTCATGGATCAAAAGAGTCTTCAATATATTTTCAAACAAAAGGAGTTGAATCTGAGGCAGAGAAGATAACTTGAGTTACTCAAGGATTACGACATCGATATTCTATATCACCCGGGGAAAGCCAATGTTGTGGCGGATTCTCTTAGCCGGAAATCTATGGGTAGTTTAGCACACCTGGAGGTATATCAAAGGCCATTTGCCAAGGAAGTCCATCGATTGGCTAGTTTGGGAGTTTATCTTACGGACTCTAATGAAGGAGGGGTAATTATGCAAAATAGGGCCGGATCATCGCTTTTTGTGGAAGTCAAAGAGAAACAATACAACGATCCATTTTTGGTGCAACTGAAGGAGGGGATTGAAAAACATACTACTATGGCTTTTACTCTTGGTATGGATGATGGTACACTAAGGTACCAAGGGCGACTATATGTTCTGAATGTAGATGGTCTCCAGGAAAGAATCATGACCGAGGCTCACGCTTCTAGGTATTCCGTACATCCAGGTTCTACAAAGATGTATCACGATCTCAAGGAAGTCTATTGATGGAATTACATGAAAAGGAATGTGGCTGACTTTGTGGCAAGGTGTTCGAACTGTCAACAAGTGAAGGCCGTTAGCACAAAACATAGAAATTCCAATGTGGAGGTGGGAAATGATTAATATGGACTTTGTGTAGGATTACCTCACACTCTGTGCAAGTTTGACTCAATTTGGGTGATTGTGGATAGGCTCACGAAATCAACTCATTTCTTGCCAGTTAAATCTACCGACATAGCGGATTAGTATGCTCAGATGTATATCAAGGAAATAGTCAGGCTACATGGTACTCCAGTTTCTATCATTTCCGATCGAGGGGCTTAGTTCACGGCAAATTTTTGGAAGAAATTTCAGCAAGGTTTGGGTACTCAGGTGAATCTTAGTACAACCTTCCATCCACAGACCGACGGGCAAGCAGAGCAGACTATTTAGACGCTTGGGGACATGTTGCGTGCTTGTGTTCTTGACTTCAAGGGTAGTTGGGATGATTATTTGCCACTCATAGAGTTTGCTTATAATAACAAATTTCATGCTAGTATTCAGATGGCACCATTTGAGGCATTATATAGTAGGAGATGTAGATCTCCCATTGGATGGTTCGACATTGGAGAAGCTGAGTTGATAGGACCAAACCTTGTGCATCAGGCTATGGAAAAGGTTAAACTCATTAAGGAGCAGTTGAAAACTACTCAAAGTCATCAAAAATCCTATTCGGATGTTCATCGCAGAGACTTAGAGTTCAAAGAAGACGATTGGTATTCTTGAAAATTTCCCCCATGAAAGGTGTAATGTGATTAGATAAGAAAGGGAAATTGAGTTCGAGGTATGTCGGGCCGTACAAAATCATTCAGAGGATCGGTTAGGTGGCGTACAAGCTTGAGCTATCACCCAAGATGTCATTAGTGCACCCGATATTCCATGTGTCTATGTTGAAGAAGGTAGTTGGAGTTCCGTCAGCTATTGTGCCGGTTCAGACCATTGAAGTTAATGAATAATTGTCATATGAAGAAATTCTGATTGACATTCTTGATAGACAAGTCCAAAAGTTGAGGAATAAAGAAATTGCCTCTGTGAAAGTGTTATGGTGAAACCAGCAGGTTGAAGAGGCCACGTGGGAGGCCGAGGAAACAATGAAGAAGAAGTATTCTTACTTGTTTGAATAGCTGTGTAATCTTTTATTTTTATAAACTTGTCGCCTATGAATTTTGTATCACTTGTTCAGTTAATGCTGAGGTGTTCCTTTTGATTATATGTTGTTTATGAGGCCAAAATTGGTACTGTTATGAGTTTGTTACGTCGTTGGGTTGTGCATATGTTTGTAATATGTGTTTCTGGGGCTCTCTGATAGGTGGATATGCATAGTTACAAAGGAAACTCTGGCGAATTTTCTGAAAATTTAGGGAGTTACTTAAATTTGGGGTTGCTGGTGTAGGGTATGAAAACTAAGCTGTATAAGATGCTAATAGTAAACCCTAATCCTCATTCGAGGACGAATTATCTTAAGTGGGAGAGGATGTAAGGCCCCATAAAATATTTCCTAAAAATCTGTATTCCGTGATGCCAAAGTAGGCGTGGAGGTTAATAATAGTAGAAATTCTTTTCGGACTTTTTGGATTGAACAATGCGCTGGGAGTTGAAGGAGAATGTTGGGCAGAAGTACGCATTTCTGCAGCCCATCATGCGGTCGCAGAACCACTCTGTGGGCCGCAGACTAGTCGCAGAGTGGGGTAGATTTCTGGGGCATTTTTGATGTCCAATTTTGCGGCAATTATGCGACCGCATAACCGTTTCGCGGGCCGCACTTTGGTCGCATAATCATCCTTAGACTTTTTTGGAGGGAGGTTCTGTGGTGCACTATGCGACCGCAGAACTGTTATGCGGTGCATTATGCGACCGCAAAATAGGTCTGCGGGCTGTATAGTGATTGCAGACCAAGTCAGTTTCTTCCCAATTATGGCACCCATTTTCGCGGTCGTTTCATGTACCGCATAACCATTATGCGGTTGCATATGCTATCGCAGAATCTGTTCTGGAGCTTCATTTTTGGGGTTTTTAAACTCGACCCTATTCCGTTAAAATACCTACCTTGGACCATTTTGATCAGATTTTCTGATATTTTAGAGTAAGAGAGAGGGTCCTAGAGGGAGAAAGTGATTTTCACCAATTTGATCTTCAATTATCACTTGAAACCTTGAAGATTATCAAGAGAGGAACCTAGATCTTCTTCCTAAGAGGCAAATTCTATCACCCAAACTCTTAATTTCAAAATTTAACTAGAATGGGCCATAATAAGGTAATTCATGAGGATGGGGGTGCTTAACTTGCACACATGTGTTCCGAAGGTATGTGGGGAGGTTGTGAGTTAAAGATAGAAAAGATTGGGGTATGGGTTGGTGAAGTCTTTCATGAAAGGGCCATGGAACCTTAATGCACACATAGTGTTTCATAGAATGCTCAAATAAGCTAAAACCATGATCATCTTCCTTATTTTGGATTCAATTTGGTTATATTACTAAAATAGATTGAAGTTGCTAATATTCTGGAACATCTTAGAGTTCTAAGAGGCTCAATTGACGTATGTTGGCTAAACCCCCTTCTTCTTAGATTCGAATCCCATGGTGTTCATGTAGTTGGAGTAAGTCCTTAATTATTATTGAATTGGCTATTCCTAATGTGGTTGCGTTGAAGGATGTTTGTTCAATGTTTATGTTAAATTCTTCATCATATCATCTTGCCATTTGAGAATATGTTAAAAATATGGAATATGTGTTAGAAATTGTAATACTTCATGTCAAGATCGAAATAAAGGTTGTTATGCCAAATTGTATGAAAAGCCTCTATATGCCTAAGATTTCCCAAATTTGCTCATATGTGAATTTAATGTCTTGAATGGGAAGCCTTATTGTTGTGGATAATGATAATGATATTTGAATGTGAAAAAGGGGACTGGAACTATGAAATACGGCCAAGTGCCAAGAATGACTTTGTAATCATAATCACTAGTGCCAATGAATTGAAAGTATATGAAAGAAGTTTGATGTGAGATGATTGACTGAAAAAGGTAATGTCCAAGTGAGATGGCCTAGCCGATCGGGTTGAGATCGGACTCCGTGTAAGAACACGGTGGTATTGTTGATGAAATTGTGGTAATATCTCAAATGAGATGGCCTAGCCTATCGGGCCGTGATCGGATGCCATGCCGCACACATGGTGGTACTGTGCTGAAAATTATAACAAAAGTTGATATCTCAAATGAGATGGCCTAGCCGATCGGGCCATAATCGGACGCCATGCCGCACACATGGTGGTACTGTGCTGGAAATTATGATGAAATTGTGGTAATGTCTCAAATGAGATGGCCTAGCCAATCGGGCCGTGATCGGACACCATGCCGCATACGGAGGTATTGTGAATTGTGGAATATCGGTACTAAAGGTCACCCAACCTAATAATATAGAAATTGTTTTGAAAACGTATATGATCCTTAACTTGTTGTTTTACTATTATGTGAAGCCCTAATTGAAGTCTTGATTATTCTTCTTGTATTATTATTCATTCTATTGAGTTATTGTTTAGATTTACATACTAGTGATATTCGACGGTACTAACGTCTCTTTTGTCGGGGGCACTGTATCTTTAAATGGATGTAAGTGGTTACATAGTAGACAATGTTGATCATAGATAGTGCTGCATCCTCTTCTCAGCGGACTCGGTGAGCCCCATTTCATTCTGAGGTCATGCATTGTACCTTTTGTTTATATTATGGTAACTTTTTGAGGTATAGCTGGGGCCTTGTTTCTGGCACCATCTTTACTCTCTTTTGTATCTTTAGAGGCTCCGTAGACACTATGTGGGTTGTATATGGGTGTTGGGAATGTTAAACAAGTATATGTTGTATTGATCACTTGCTCCACTCAGATTATAAGAAATGTGTATTTTGAGACTTAAAGGCGCAATGACTAATGAAACAATTTAGGATTGTATGAATGAGCTTCCTACTGTATAATTAATGAAATCACGTTTTTCTTGATCATGGAAGAATTGGGTAGAAAGTATCTAACAAGCTTGCTCGGCCGAGTTCTCTCGGTTGAGCGCCGATCACGCTTCCCGAGGTTGGGGCGTGACAAACTTGGTATCAGAGCCTAAGATTTTAAAGTGTCTTAGGATGTCTCGGAGCCGTGTCTAGTAGAGTCCTTCTTATCGGTGTGTTGTCGACCACATCTATAAGTTGGAGGCTACTTGGACATTTAGGAATAATACCCTTCTTTCATATTCTTGATCGTGCGATGAAACAGATTGTGCAACTGTTCCTCCTCTAACTCGTGCATTCCTTTAACTTTCAGTATATGGCACTTAAGAAGAGAGCAAGAACTGGCCAAAGATCTAACGCCGCCTTAAGAGTGGCAGTTGACCATTTATTTGATGATGTGGGTGAACACCCGAGGGGTGAGGATAATCCCCCGACTGCTACACTACCCGATTCCACTACACCGGACCAAGCCACACCAGTTCCTACAGCTACTGAGGGTGCGACGGTTCCTCCACCTGATATTCCGATTCCATCTCTAGCCCCAGCTTTCGGTTCTGGTATTTCTGATAGGGATCTTAGGGGAGCTATTCAGATGTTGACTCAGATAGTAGCTTCTCAGGCCCAAAGGTCAAATGTCGCACCCACTTTGTCTAGCCAACAAGGGGATTCTAGTAGTTCCAGGGTTAACATGTTTTTTCAGTTGGATCCTCCGGTGTTCACAGGTGCTAATCCTGAGGAGGACCCACATGACTTCATTAATGAGATGCATAAAAATCTCTGGGTTATTCGCGCTACTGAGACGGAGGGAGTGGGGTTGGCCGCCTACCGCCTGAAAGGGGTGGCATATTCTTGGTTTGAGATGTGGAAGGACTCTCGGGAGGAGGGGAGCCCTCCAGTGAGATGGTGTGAGTTTGCGGATGCCTTTATAGATCATTTCTTGCCTGCTGAGACTAGGGCTGTCTGTGCCGTAGAGTTTGAGAACCTTAATCAAGGAAGTAAAAGTGTGTGGGAGTATCACATGGAGTTTGCACGTCTGTCTAAATATGTCATTCTCATGTTTCCTACTATGGAGGCTAGAGTGCACCGGTTTGTGCGGAGCCTTAGCCCCTTGGTTATCAATGAGGCTGCTACAACTGCCTTGAATTCAGACATGAACTATGGGAATATGGTAGCATTTTCTCAAGCTATTGAGGACCGTAAATTGAAAAACATAAAGGAGCGATAGGGTACCAGCAAGTCCCGGTCCGCGGGCAAATTTGGGGAGTCATTTCGTGGGGGAAGATCAGCTTTCATGGGAGGGTCATCATGCCAACCCAATCTCATGATCAGTCTTCAGCCAGTACACTGCCATCGGGGCACAATCAGCATTAGGGGAGTCGCTTAGGCCCAATCAGGGCAGCAAGGGACCCAACCATCAGGGCCGATCAGGAGGGAGATTCTCACAGCAGTGGAGGCCCCCATGCCCTAGGTGTGGGAGGATGCATTCAGGGATTTGCTGCATGGACTTACCTATATGTTACGGGTGCGGATTGAGGGGTCATATTTAGAGGGAGTGTCGTTCATCCCGCCAGGGTGTGGGCAGGGGCACAACACAACCATCTAGTTCTGCAGCTGCTACATCTTCGGCACCCCCTCCCGCTCGAGGCCCTCCGGCACCAGTAGTGTGTGGTGCAGCTACGAGTGTTGCGCAGGGCTCAGGAGGACCCAACCAATTCTATGCTATGAGTGGTCGCCAGAATGTAGAGACTTCTCTAGATGTTGTCACATGTATATTGACTGTCCAAACATATGATGTATATGCTCTTATTGATCTCGGTTCCACCTTGTCCTACGTTACCCCTTTTGTTGCTATGGAATTTGGGATAGAATCGGAACAACTTTCTGACCAATTCTCTGTATCTACTCCGATTAGCGAGTCTATTATGGTCGCACGAGTTTATAAGAGTTATGTTGTCACGGTACGTGGTCGGGACACCGTGGCCGATCTCATTGAATTGGAGATGGTTGATTTTGATGTAATTATAGGAATGGATTGGCTTTATTCATGTTTTGCCAAGCTTGATTGTCGAACGAGAACTATGAGGTTTGAATTTCCTAATGAGCCAGTTGTTGAATGGAATAGGGATAATGTGGTTCCAAAGGGTAGGTTTATTTCTTACCTTAAGGCCATGAAGATGGTTAACAAGGGGGTGTATCTATCACTTGGTCCGAGTTATGGACACCACTGCTGAGGCACCTACACTCGAATCTGTGCCAGTTGTGAATGAATTTCCAGAGGTCTTTTGAGACTTAAAGGCGCAATGTCTAATGAAACAATTTAGGATTGTATGAATGAGCTTCCTACTTTATAATTAATGAAATCACGTATTTTCTTGATCATGGGAGAATTGGGTAGAAAGTATCTAATAGGCTTGCTCGGTCGGGTTCTTTCGGTTGAGCGTCGGTCACGCTTTTCGAGATTTGGGCATGACAATACATTTACAAAGCCATAAAGATGCTCACCAAGTTTGCTGACGAATTGACACTGCTACATTTAGTCCATTTGTTCACTCCAACCTGTTTCGACTGCAACTGATCCTACCTTTGTTCTAATTTCCTCTACTAATACGTCCGAATTTGTTCCCTCTTCAACCGTGGAGACTTTAGCTTTTCCTCTTTATTCTCTCATCAATGAGGATGATGAAACATTGCCTAGTGATGGAGATCTCTTCCCTCGAAAGAGGAGGTTCGTAGAGGTTGGTGACAAAGTCACCCGGGCTGTTGACGCGATGGAAGATGATTTTTTGTTACATGAGACGGTGACCGTTATTGTGTGGGATGATATTGAACCGAGTTTCGAGGTCATAAGGTCCCGAGGTCAGCAGAAGCTGATGCAGATGTGTCTCCTCCTTATGCGGTGATGGAGATTGAAAAGACGACTGCTGATTTCCTAGACACTTCGCGGCGAGAGGAGGCATAGACCTCTCGAGCGGCTGCAGATATCCCCTTGCCGGCCAATGAGCGGGGCAAATGCATCTCTGAGGAGGGCGATGATTCAGGGTCTGACATTGATGAGAACGACCTGAAAATGATGGAGAAAGGGCTTACCCAGCTTGAAATAAGGCCGGAGGGGTCTGCGAGGACTATCGCAATCCCATTGGATCAAGATCTGTTGAAGAATATCGAAGATGTAGTCCATGCCCTCGGCCCTCTCTGTTCCAAGATATAGGGTAAATACACTTAAAGAGATAGATGATGGTTCTTTGTCGAGGGGTATTTTTTGCCTTGCTCTTAGGGTGAGTGTTTGTGCTTTGACCTCTTCTCTTTTTAATCTTTTATTTTTAGGGCATATTTGGTTCTGAGTTTTATCTTCTCTTTCCTTTTTGTGTTTATAGAGAATTATTTTGGAGATCTAGAGTGCCCAGAGGGATAAGAAGCGTAACGAGATCTTTGTGAAATTGAAAAACAAGTATTTTTAATATCATGGCAAGTACCAAGATCTCCGCAGGTGAAGGCGGAAATATGCAGGCCCTTTTGAATAAGTTGAAGGAGAAAGATGATAAGTTGGTGAAGGCCATCGAGCAATGTAGCGTCCTCGAAGGGACGTTGAGGAGTAGGGAAGAGGAGCTTGGGGTCAGTAGGGGCGTAGAGGCCCAATTCAGCGACCTTCAAGCTCAAGTGGTCGAGTTACGAGGGCAGTTAGAACAGTGTCGACTTCAGTTGGAGGCCTTCAATAGCAAGATCGTCGAGAAGCAAAATGATCTTGAAAAGGCGGAGTCCTCTCGTTTGGATCGGATAAAGACGAAGATGCTTGAGTTGAAGAATTGGAATCTCCGAGCTGAGCGGGAGGACGATCAATCAACTGCGAGAGCTAAGGAAGGTAGACTCGAGGAGAGGATCGGAGAGCTGGAGAAAGATAATTGTGTTCTTCATGATCGAGTGGCCGCTTTGGAGGCAAAGAAGGCCCAATTACTTGCACAGTCGTCCTCTTCCCGCACTTCAAATTTTCCCAATGTTCCCGGGAGTTATATGAGGAATGGATTCACACCGAGGCCCAGTTAGATATCTTTCGAGATTTGCATGTGGCGGGATCCATTTATGAGGCTGCCCTCAAAGATGTTCGTGTTATGGCTCGTGAAGCTCGAGTCGGTTATGGGTATGATCCCGCTACACCTGAGGCCGATGAGGAGGAGGGGGCGAGAATCTAGACCGGCTTGAGGAGAATGCCTAGTATAATACCTCTTATCCTGAGGGTGATGGTGGCAATGGCGAGAGGGATCGAGATGGTGAGGGTATTGGTGGTCAGGGTGGCGACGTCGTTGAGGACCAAGTTGGGGAGGGCACTGAAGGTCGCGATGGCGGCGACCAGTAGTTTTCTTTTGACTTTTTTATGTATTTTTGTCGGTGTCTTCATGAGCCTTTGTAAACAGTTTAAGTATGAAATATCAAAGTTGTTCCTTGCATCTTTTCCCTTCATGTGGTTTGTTTTCTGTACTTGTATGTTTTTTGCTTCTAGTGTTTGCTCATTTCTCTTTTGTCTTTCTTTTTGTTGTTGTATTTTAGCTGGCCATGACTGATCACGTCCAAATGCACACCTCAATATATATATGTAACGGTTGTTTGCAATAATAAAACCCAACTAAGAGACGGGGTCGAATCCATAGGGAGGTAAGATGGGAGTTAGGGGTATATATATCTCAACGTGAGTATTTGAATTATATAGATTGCACTTCCATACAAAGATTTATTTTCTATATCTAAATTTACTCTAAAGATTGCAAAATAAAGAAAAAAGACTAGAGATAATTATTTTTAAGGTTTTTCCAAATTGATAAAAAGCCTAGGGATATGACTATTATCTTGGTATTTGTCTGATGGGATAAAGACTTTAATGATTATTTTATTGATTGGGGGTGTATTATAGCTATCAACTCTAAATTACCCACCCAATCCCTCTCGGTCAGAGAGTGGTTTTGCCCAATTTGGCTTTCTTAAGACCAAATGAGTATCACACAAAATAGTTAAAAAACAGTTCAAGCCGTGTTGTTACTATCTCTAGGTTGAACCCTTTAATAAGGTTAATCAATCTCTTGATTGAACCAATTCCTTGTTAGCTAAGTTATCCTAGACTAGGTCTCTCTGTCTCTCAAGAAGAGACTAAGTCAAATAGGCATGAACTAATGTTTGCAACCATTAATTCTATAATTAAAGCATGAACTAAGCTAAATAATAAACACTCAATCATAAACAAACACTAAATTAGATACCCATAAGGTTTACACACTAGGGTTGGGTCACAACCCTAGTAAAAATCTAGCTACTTATACTTGGGTTTGAAGAAATTAGAGAAGAAAGACTAACTAAACTCATAATGAAAGTTAAAATGAATAATCTATTGTAAAATACACCAAAGCAAAGTAAACTTCCAAAAATGGCAAAGACAAACGGCTACAGTAATTGCAGAGGTTCAAACTTGATCTAATTTTGTGAAACTCGTCTATTTATACAAGTCTAAAAATCGCGGATAAAAATACCCCTCAGGAGGTTCCGCGGCCACAGAATTCTGAACTGCGGCCGCGAAGCAACTTTTCTGCGGTACGCAGATTAAGAATTGCGGCTGCAAGACAATCTTTTGTGGTCCGCAATATTAGGGTTGCGGCCGCAAAGTAATCTTCTGTGGCCGCACAAATCACCGAGGCGCTGGACTTGGTCTTTTTGCATACTCTCTTATCTTGTCTCCTAGCCTAACTTTTGTGGTCGCACAATTCATGTGTGGTCTGCAATTTCCATAAATGCCTGCTAATTGTTCCTTCTTTGTTTGGATCCACAGATGGAATTCCACTGGCCGCAATTTCTTCTACGATCGCAGAATTCCTTCTACGGATCGCACATTGTGTGCTTATGTGCCCTTTATTGCCTTGTGCTTAGATTGCTCCTTTTTGAGTCAGATTTCATCTCGGGGCCCAACTTCCTGCATTCTTGCAAATTTACTCAATTTCATTAGTTTCGGGTACACAATTCAATGGTTTTAAACTAAAACAAAAGTTAAATGGCGCTGATAAGTAGTCAAAATTCCCACTTATCAACTCCCCCAAACTTAAGTCTTTGCTTGTCTTCAAGAAAATAAATTAGTTCCCACCTCCAAAAGTTAAGGGTCATTTCAGCGAGTCAAAGTTGAGCAATCCACACATCAGTTGGGACCAATAATTACCCACACTACTTATGTATTATCAACAAGACGACAAGTTAAACATTTATGCACATATAGTTCTAAAGTGACATTTGAGCATCAAAAGTTGACTTTACTCACCAATGACTCTTGTTCTATCATGTAGGTCATGGTGAATTCCACACTCTTCCTCCTCTACTTTCCGGTTGCCTGGCTCACTTAAGAATTTTAGCACTCTATCAAAATATTTATGAAATGTTCACTCATATCTCTCAAGAGAATGTTGCAAGTACGACTTCAAGTAACATAGGCTTGACCCTCATATACATCGCCACTAATGTAAGCTCACTCGGCTTAAAATCAAATTGGATTTATTTCGGGGTGTAATGAAGGCTTTTGCATTAGGGTTGTACACAATATGGGTGAGTGGTTACACCTTTCCTTAAGCACTCCATTGTTTTTCATTTCTCGGCTCACAGTTTGCCAATTCTTTGAGGTACTTTCTTTTCCTTGGTGAACTAGAGAGACTTAACATCACTCTTTCTTGATCATTACATTCATTTTCTCCATCTTTGATTTCTTCATGCTTGGGATCATTACCTCTCTTTGAATCCCTTCAACTCTTCCACTTATTCACTATTTTGTATTTTCTTTTTTTTTTTGCTCTTTTCTTTTCTTGCCTTTTCTTCTCATTATTTCTAAGAGAGGATCATGATCAAAAGGGTAAAGGTTTGTAACATGCTTATCAAATGAGAAAGGTTCGAGGCTCAGCGGGGTTGAGTAGGGATCACAACATTGGTAGTCAATAGAAAGCTCAAACGGGCCAAGGAAAGCCTACAATCATTTCTCAAGCCAAGCAAAACTTAGGATTTTGCCTTGAAACACATTTGGGGCAAGTTCTAGACCTTTCGCACGGGTACTTGGACTAACAACAAAGCAACTCAACTCTCACGCAATCGAATTATTAAAGAGGAAAGGATCGAGGGCCCACAACGACCACATTCAAGTTTTAAAACCACTATGGTTCAATTAAACCACTAGATGGTTGCCAAAGTCAACACAAGATTCACAAAGTCACTAACTAGAGCTATTTCTTTCAAAAACCTTATTTTTAACTATAAGCACGTAGTTAAGTGTGTTGGTACCAATTGAAGTACGATTGACTCTTCGAGCATGACTCAATTAGGTCCTTTTATTTATTACTACTACTATTATTACCTTAACACAATAAATGGACTCATTCCCTTAAGATGGTTGTCACGTTATCCGTCGTTCTGATGAGTCACCCAGTTCACACAACAAATTGCCTTTGGAAAGAATCGTGGCATTATGGCATTAAGAAAACCAAAGGCTTATTACCTACTAGAACATATAAAGAAGTTACTAAATGAAACAAATAAGCTACTAATTTAAACTAAGAACTCACAGAGAAAGAAAAATAAAGAAGCTAATAAATAAGAACTACTGAATATACATAATGAGAGAAACAGAGAGAATATATACAGAATAAGAAAGAGAAAGAAAATAATATCAAGTTATTATAGGCCAATTGTCTCAGAATGTTCCAAGTCAGATCAAATAAACTCCCCCTCCCCCTCCCCAAATAAAGATAAGCATTGTCCCTAATGCTTAACAAAATAAGAGTAAAAGAGGGGAAAAAGTGAAGAAAAATCGCTCTGTTTCAACAATAACGTCACTGCCCTCAGTCTCATCCAACTGGATCTCATCATCCTCAACTCTGGGAGTGACTGGGTTGGTGAACATCTGATGCACTACCTAGGTAGTGTCAGCAGCAGTGTCTGGCTCCTCAGACTTACCAGCTAGTTCCACCGGTGCTGATGGTGCTACAGGATCTTGGCCTGAAGGATGTGGGTCAATCAGTATGTCGAAAGGGATATCTCCGGCAGCAGCAAGCTTTGTAACCTGTCTCGAGAGCTTGTCCACTGACATCTTACTAGCCTAGGACTTTCTCATATTCTTTACTTCCTTGCCTAGTTCTTCGATCACTGACCTGTATTGTACCAAGGTAGCCATGATGGTGTTCTGGTTCTCTAGGATCTTCTTCAAAGTCTCCTTAAATTTTAGGGGGAACTGAGGTGCCTGAACAGTAAGTTGTGTTGCAACAACACTGGATAAGTCAGATAGCTTTATAGTTGCAGCCTGCATCCAGCTGTTGAGGCTCGCTAATGTCTGGGAGACTCACAGTGCAGAAAGTGTGGCAATATGCATGGGTACCGGCTTCAAAACCAAGGTGGAACTTGTGACAGGAACTGCAGCAGGAACTGAATATGACGGGGGAAGCATATCTACAACACTAGAGGAAGGCTCGACCGAAGTGGATGGAACATTGCCTCCGTAACTACCGCCGATGGCTCATTAGACTAGCGTGTGGTGGTAGATGACTGATCGTTTCTCTTAGGGTTGTTCACATCCATCAGTGAGTACCATGAGAAATGCTTCTTTGGCCGCACCTTTGTATCATAGTCCCTCGACTCTACCTTCGCATCCGTGAGATACTCTATAATAGTGTTGGGATACGGGTAGGGTGAGTCATCTTACCGAGCAATCACTGATATGCTAGCCGATATCACGATGCCCACATTGATTGGGTACCCGTCCATGATAGAAGAAACTAGAACTGCTCGAGTCCAGTCTACTGCAGACAAAGGTTTTTCACCCCTTTGCCTCAAAGCTCAGAGTGCTTTTGTGAAGAGGAAACCCTATTGTGATCCATGGTGGGTGGTGGCCCAGGAGCTGCTAAAATCTCTGCTAACCAAGGTCGGGCTGCATCTCCTATTACATACTTCTCTAAGTATTCTGTCGGCTCGACATCTTCAAAATCCATGTACGTGTTGAGAGTATTTTGATCAAAACGCACTTTAATCTTACGCACGTTGGTTACCTTTGTCCCCTTCTTGATATGCATCACATTGGCGTAGAATACCCGGACAAGATATTCTTTGGCATCCACCACACTCTAGGTGAACCATATCCACCCTTGCGTTCCTTGAACTGTCTCAGCACTTCCGTGTTATACTTTTCCATGTCCATCAACCGAAATTGCCGCTCAAGAATAAGTGACCTTACTGGCCACCATTGACGGAAGTTGGTGAAGCCGGCCAAGCTGATAAACCTGTCATCCCAGACCTCTTTCTTCTTTGTCCTTTCAAGGCCGGCAACTGTAGCATCTCCCCTCTACCATCATCGAGGGTTTCCTGAATTGATATCTCTAGTTCCTCAGGGGTAGGTGTAGTAGATGGCCAGAAGCCTGACTAGCACTTTACGATCCCTCAGAAGTGCTATGATATGTGAACGACTCGTCCTTGAGTTGATACCTCCCTGGCAGCCTTGACTGGACAGCTGGCTGCTCTTGTACAGAGGCTGAGTTTCCCTCTGATGCTTCCCTAGATGGACATAAGAGCTAGTCTCAGAAAGGTCTGCACCTCTCCCTCTATCAGTTATAGGTTTCTTTGTGATTGTTCATTGTTGGCCGAGGGATAAGGCGCTCTTGCCTCGAATCCTAGAAGGCTCACCCCTCCCTTTAGATGTATCAACTCTGCCTCTCGATCGAACCATTATCTGTATCAAGTAGACACAATTATTAGAGGCAATTCAATGTTCAGTTAGATACAATAGATATACAAAAAAATAGCAAAAAACACAGTGAAGGTCAGAATTAAATCATGTTTGCAGGATGAGGATCTGTGGTTCGCACATTTTTCTTTGCAGCCACAAATGAGGCCTTGCGACTACAGATAGGAATTGCGGTGTGCACAATTCTCTCTTACGACTACAGATAGGAATTGCGGTGTGCACAATTCTCTCTTGCGACCGCAGATGGGAATTGCGGTGCGCACATTTATCCTTGCGGCTGCAACTGAGAAGTTAAAAACATGCCAACTCGCTGATGATAGAGAATTGGTGGATGTGAGGCCGCAATTTGTTTTCTTCGGTTCGCACATTTTGTCTTGTGTCCTTATATTCAAATTTGTAAACTCTCTGAAGACAGTGAAAGAGTTGTTATGCGGTTCAATGGAAATTCTGCGGTCCGTATAATTTTAGTTGCGGCCATAGACTCATTCTTAACTAAACTGACCTATAGTCAACTTCTGCGGACCGCACAATTTCAGGTACGACCGCAGAATTCAAATTATATGAACAGTCAGTTATTTCAATCTAGGAGTTGCAATTTTTGTGCAAATTTTGAAATGGTAACATCATAAAACCATGAGAATACATTTACCTAGTCCCCTAGAACATTTACTAGTTAATCCACTACAGATTTACCCCCACAAGTATGTACAATTGAATTCTATTGATAAAAGGCCTAAAATTAACTATAAACTGTCACACCTCCTTTTTATCGGGAAAGGAAAGAAAGGAGTTTTTTTCAATTTAAGTGACATTATTTGAAAATGGATTAATTTATTTTATTTTAAAGAGTCGCCACTTGGAATAAATGTTTATGGTGTCCCAACTCACCATTTATTTTTAAAATTCCAATTCAAGGAAATTAACTCTGTTTAAGTCTGCGAAACACAGAAGACCGGGTAAGGAATTCTGTTAATCCGGAAGAAGGTGTGAGGCACTCCCGAGTTCCGTGGTTCTAGCACTGCCGCTTTAATAATTATACATGGCTTAACTAATTTTGGATATTTTATGTTCTAGGAAAATTTATGTACTTTTGCCTTAAAACCGTTTTTAATTGCTTGATTATTTGTAATTATGGAATTATCTTGAAATGAATCACGTGTACATATATTCATTTTGTTTGGTGTGTCAAAAATCATGTCACGCGTACTTGTACACAATTAATAACACTTTATTATTTTTAAGGTTGGTTAGCCCAAAGTTGCGCGAACGCATACCTTGGTTTTAATTTTGGGAATCGTAATTATGTCACGCGAACGTATACATAATCACGATGATTCAATTAATTAAGAGCGCACCTAAAGCATTCCAAACACACTCATGATTTGTTTGAGATTTATTTGTCCAACTTTATTATGAAAGATTGGACCAAATTAGTTATGGAGAAGATACAGACTAACATATTTGTTATTTTTCTTCTTTGATTGTAAAACTTAACTTATTCGTTTGGTACAGATTTATTAAACATCACCATGGACCATTAGTATTATTTGTGTGCATTTATGCTAAATCAAACCCAACCTTTCACTCTTAATTATTCCGTTAATTAACAAATGCATCCCCTCATTAGGAATTGAACTGGATATAAATAAATTAAAAACTTAAATATGGAAACTATTTGAATGGAGATAACGACAACCAAGAAAGAACTACCAGTTTATTAAGGAACTAACATATTGTCATGCTCACATTTACGCAAAATACCTTATCCTTTAAACTAATCATGAATCCAGCAAGAAAAGATTTTGGCAAACAACTTCAACCAAACAAACAAAAAAAATAAAATTCAATGTTAAAGAAATAGTTAGTAAGGAAAAAAATGAACCTTTATTACCGAATCTTATCAACATATATAGTGAAGGTGAAAGCTCAAACATTATCGATCGAACGGAGAATCGGACAAAAGCTTTCAAGCTACAAGCATAACCAATGACCGGAAACTCAACAGCGACCTCGAACGGAAACCTCGCCAAGCGAGTGTCATTTGTTTTGACGTCAAAAAAGAAGAAGTTGTTTTTGCTGGTGTTTCAAGGTATTTGAGGTTGGCTTTTCAGGTATTTTGGTTGGTTTCGAGCTGGGGTTTCATGGTTGCATTTTCAGCGGCGTTTTTTGTGGTATTTTGGAAAGTTTATGGCTAGACAGTAATGCAGTTTAGGTTGGGAAGCTATGTAACTATCGAGTTTCCATGGCGATTTGAGAAATAAAAGAGATGGAGTCGAGATGATGCACAGTGTTTTGGGACCTAAAGCTCTAAAAGAAAGCTTCTCTTAAGCCTTCTCCAATTGGTCTCTTCCGTCCTCCTTTTCTCGTTGTTCTTCTCTTTTTAAATTGAATAATATTCGTCCTCCTCTATCATGTGCAAAGGAGTTTTTATTTTAAAAGGGATTCTATGCGATATGGGGTTAGAAGACGTGAGAGAGTGGGTAATGAGGCTGGGAGGAGGAAATCATGGGAGAGAGTGATTAAGGATAATATTTTTGTATCTTTCAAAAATTACTTATTTTTGTTCTTCTCGTTAGTTTAATTTTTTTATTTATTTATTTGTTTTAAACTTTTCTTAACCCCTTTTTATTAAATAAAAAGAAGGCAAAATGCATATATATAAACTAACTTATTTTTAGACTTAAATAAAACTATATAAATAAGAAATCCCAATATTTACACTATAGTTTAAATTATACTAAGAAAAAAAAACTATATATTTTTTGTAAACTTTCTTTTTATTTTTAACCAATAGAAATAAAACTTGTAAGGCAAGTATTTTTTTTTGTAGTTAAATTTTGTTTTTCAAATAAAACCAATTAAGAGTAAGATAAAAGTTTAAAATATCAACATTAGACCTAAAAGAAATATATACACAAAAATAGTATCGAATTTGGGTGCAGTCAAAAATTAGGTGTTCACAGCATGCCCCTCTTTGCTTGAAAACATGAAGAGTTTTCGGGCACAGAAAATGAACAAGGTGACTAATTTTTGACCTCACTATTATTTGAAAAGGAAAAGAAGATAAAAGAAAAAGATGCGACCGAGCCTTGGTTTTAGGCAGCCTACATATCCCAGGTTATAAGAGAATCATGTCACGTGGAGTTCAAGTGGAAGTAGAGTGACGGATTATGCTTCGATGGAGAGTCAAGTGAGATTCCGTCGAAGTTCCGGTCTGCGGTTCCTACTATTACATCAAAATGAAAAGAAGATTACATACTCTTGAAATCTAAGAGTTAGAAAATTCCTATCGTAATGCCATTTGGCGTCTTGTTTTGATTCTTGACTTGCTTCCCCCATTGACTTTAGACTGAAACTTGATCCTCTCGATGCAATAGACTATGAAATATTCTCATAGCTTGTTCCTTGATCAGATGATAAGAAGATGGATCTTGAGACTCTATATCTCCGCATGCATGCATTATATCAAAGCTGATTATGGCTGGTATTGAGATCAAACGTTCCATTTTCTATGGCGAGAGCTAGAATCTTATTTTTGCACATTCAATCTGTACTTTGCAGAAAAACCTACAAGCCATCACAAACAAACAAAACGAACAAAAATTTTCTGCCCTAGTTTGCACTAGGAAATTTTTGTGAGTTATTGAAAACACAATAAACTATCTTTGCTATTGCAGAATAAAGAATTGAAAAAGAAATGGGTTTTGATTTTTTTTTTTTAAAATAAGGGATGTCATAACCTATGTTAACAAGAAGAAAGGCAACCAGGGGATGTAGTACCCTATTTTGACAATAAGATGAGGCTCATGGCATTCTAGAATGCTACTAGGGAATATTGTACCCTATGTTGGTAAAAAGTAATACAGACAGGGGATGTAGTACCCTTTGTTATCAATAAGATGAGGCTCGAGGCACTCATAGGACACTACTAGGGAATGTCGTACCCTATGTTGGCAATAAAATGAGGCTCGTGGCGCTTTGAGATGCTACTAGGGAATGTCGTACCCTATGTTTGCAACAAGAAATACAACCAGGGGATGTAGTACCCTGTGTTGTAAATAAGGTGAGGCTCTTGGAACTCTGGGATGCTACTAGGGAATATCGTACCCTATGTTAGCAATAAAATGAGGCTCGTGGCACTCTGGGATGCTACTAGGGAATGTTGTACCCTACGTTTGCAACAAGAAATGCAACCGGGTGATGTAGTACCCTGCGTTGACAATAAGGTGAGGCTCTTGGCTCTTTAAAATTCTACTAGGGAATGTCGTACCCTATGTTTGCAATAAGAAATGCAACTAAGGGATGTAGTACCCTGTGTTGGCAATAAGGTGAGGCTCTTGGCTCTCTAAGATTTTACTAGGGAATATCGTACCCTATGTAGGCAGAAAATAATGCGACCAGGGGATGTAGTACCCTGTGTTGACAATAAGATGAGGCTCAAGGCACTCATAGGACGCTACTAGGGAATGTCGTACCCTATGTTGGCAATAAAATGAGGCTCGTGGCACTTTGAGATGCTACTAGGGAATGTTGTACCCTATGTTTGCAACAAGAAACACAACCAGGGTATGTAGTACCCTGTGTTGGAAATAAGGCGAGGCTCTTGGCACTCTGAGATGCTACTAGAGAATGTCGTACCCTATGTTAGCAATAAGAAATGCAACCATGGGATGTAGTACCTTGTGTTGGCAATAAGGTGAAATCAAGGGATGTAGTACCTTATGTTGAAGATAAGGTATTGGTTGCCTAAAATGAAACTAAAAATAAAATGATTACATTTATATTGGAAGAAAATCAAGGATTTGAAAACACTTGGTGGTATTCGTCTTTTCACAAACTGTTTCCTACAACTATTCTGAACAAAGAAAAATTCGTTAGTTTTAAAATAAAGGTCGGTTTGTGGCCTTGATTATTTCGATCAATTGATCTCGGCTCATCTTCTTTTCAACTGTAACTGGTTATTTCCTGAATACCATCTGCATTTCTGACCTTGGAGAACCTTTGGCATTTCCAATCTTTGCCATGACGGTTGGTCGTATGGGACTTAACCTTTTTCAACCTTATTTTGCCTTTGTTGGAATTTTGCTTTTGGCTTCTTTCAAAGTTTTCCATTTCAAAGAATCGGCCAATCATGGCCAGTCTGGGTCGACTTGATGCCCTTGCCGAGGCTGGGCGCATTTTGAATATATCAGCTCGCTTCAAACGAGAACCCTGTAAATCGGTCTTGCCGTCTTTTATTTGCCTTATTTTTTAAACAAAGTTAAATCGAAAGGGATTAAAAGAAATATAAATAAGGGAATAGAGAATGAATTTAAAACAAGAGGGGTCCCTTTCGGGGAACAGAAAGACGGACTTATCTGGGAGTACATGTGGACTTCAATGAACATGACATACCTTTTGGACTGGATGTCTGATCTGTATAAACTGTGTGACTCTTAGAAATTCATCACAACTTTTGACTTGAAATAGAAAAATCTTGTTCAGGACTATGTTGATTCCATGGCTGCGTGGTTCCTCTTTTCGATCAACAGTGTCCTTTGCGGGTTTTCACTAGCCGATCTCTCTCATTTCTCTTCTCGACATCGCCTTATAGTGCCCTTTGCGGGTTTTTACTAACAAGACTCTCTTATTTTTATTTTTTCTACTCACCATCGCCCTATAGTGCCCATGAGGGTTTCAATCAATATGACTCTCTCATTTTATTTCTCTCATTTAGTTGCATCCGATCCAAATAACCGTATCCTCCAATTCTTTAACATTCTTGCCGATTGATCGGAAGGACTCTAAAGGATTTGGGTAAAAAAAATTTGGATTAAATTACAACTTTGGAACCTTTCGGGCGAAACCATCGTCGAACCATTGTAACATCTGCCCTAGTTTTCAGTCTTGGGGAATGTGGATTTTTTTTTTGGTATGACCGAACCTTAGAGTAAGGCAGCCTACGTATCCCTTCAGAATCAGGTCAGACGTAGTTCAATTAACTTGAACTTGTTTTGATTTTTTGTTTTGTTTTTCTTCTGTTTTGTTTTCTTTTGCTTCTTTATTTTCTTCTTTCTCTCTTTTTTTTTTGTTTTTTTCTTTTCTTTTTTTATTTTTTTTCTTTTTCTTTCTCATTACATACAAGGTTCCAAAGAGGGTAGCCAAGGAAAAGGTATCTGGCTCAAAGGGTTAATAGTATTTGGGTAGTGAGAATGAAAGCCTTCGTCATCCCAATCAAAGAGTATTAAAGCTGCGTAAAGGGTCAAACATAATACCTTTTGACCGCGTCTGTATTGATAGTTGTATCAGGAACATTTCCTTCGATGTCTCCCAAATACAGTACTTTCTTTTGGCAGCACTCTTGTTACAATGCATGGACCTTCCAATTCGGGGCATATTTTCCTTTAGCTTCCTCGTGATGCGGAAGAATACGCCTCAGAACGAGTTTCCCTACTTCAAATTTCTTCGATCACACTTTTTTGTTGTAGGCACGGGCCATTCTTTATTGGTACAACTGCCTGTGGTAAACTACAGTCAAAGTCATTTTCTTCAATCGGGTCTTGACTCAATCTTCATCCTCGAACTCGGTTTCAACAATGATCCAAAGAGAAGGAATTTCAACTTCTACTGATATCATGGCTACAGTGCCATAAACCAATCAAGTAAGGGCGGTTTTCATTTGGACTTGGTTTAGGCTTGTTGTCCCTTCTTTGTTTATTTTCTTACAAGCCTTATCTTTGGCACATTCTACTTCTTGATTCATTATTTTAAGGTCTGACAACGTTTTAGGATCTGGGCATGAAGTCCGCAAGCATGTCATGTTATTAAAATCTACATTAACAAAACTGAAAAGAGAATAAGAAAGGTGACAAGATTCATAAAAGCGACATTCATGGATGATGAAATATTAATTTCATTTATTTGAATAATAATTTTTTTAATAGAAGAGTCTACATCAGAAAGTAAGACAGTAAAGTAAAACATCTCGATTACACCCTGAAATAATTCGGATGCAGAAAGGATAACAAGACCGACTACCGAGATTCCCATATGATGGAGAACTTTTCATGGCTTGGAGATCGTTTTAGGTTTCTCTTTTGTCGAGATAATGGCTACAATGGCTTTCAGTGCCTGATCAAGCTCTTCAACTGCCCTTTTGAGGGTCCAACAGTCCTTTGTATCATGTCCTATTACTACAAAGTGGTATTCACATCTAGCATCAACTCAGTGCGAGGGGGACTCGGGATTTGGCCGGTTCGGGGCCACTGGCTGTAGCAGACCTAGCCCGATTAGCTTTTGAAACAAACTTGATTATGATTCACCAATAGGGGTGAAATAATTCCTTCTTAGGGGCTCTCTTGGGTGAGGATTGTATTGGAAACATTTGGTTGGGGATTATATGTAGTTTGGTAGGGATGGGCTTTTCTGGGAGGTGGAGCTCAGTTTTGTGTATAATGATGTGGCCGCGTTTAAAGTTACATGTTCATCACCGCATAGAGAGGTAGTGTAATGGCATAAGCAGCATCTTGATGGGGATAATAGTGTTGTGGGACCTTATGAAGCATATATGATTGGTTGAATGACCTGCGGGGTCCCCTTCGAGCTCAAAGCCATCATGGCTCCCTATTCCCTCCTATTTCTGTTCATTAAACCGCTCGAACCATTCTGAACGGTCTGTGATGTGGCCTTAAAGGCAGCATGACTCAAGATTTGGCCCATTTTTAAACCATTTTCGATCATTTCCCCAATTTTGATAGCCTCGGCGAACGGATTACCCATAACGAACATCATGTTCTGGAAGTAGTCCGCCTCTTTGGCCTGTAGGAAGACCGTAACCATTTCTGCTTTATCCATTGGAGGCTTTACCCTGGCGGCTTGCTTGTGCCATTTGACAGCATTCACAGAAACTTTTTGCACTTTTCTTTTTCAAATTGGAAAAAGAGTTCTCTTTTTGTATTTTTTCACTCTTTCTTTTTTTGTTTTTGGTTGTTTTTCGATCTTTGTTTTTCTTTTTTATTTTTGTCACTCCTTTCTTTCTTTTTCTTTCTTCTCTCTTTTTTTCACTCAGTTTATTTGATGGAAATGATCGAATCCGATAGGGATTGCCTACGTATCATGATGCCGCATGAACCAGATCTTGCGTAGTTCGGGAATACTGAGAACAAAGTACCTAAGCTAGCTCTTTTTTTTCTTTGGGAGTTTTGGAAAAAAGACTTCTTAAAGGAGAAAGAAAATATTCTTTTGGATTTTGATTGATTTTTCTTTGAATTTTTGGAAGAAAGACTTCTAAAGAAGGAAAAAACATATTTTTGGATTTTGATTTGCAATTTTTTTTTCAAATGAAAGACTTTGGGAGAAAAGAAAAATATTTTTAGATTTAATGATTTTTTTTTTGAATTTTCTAAGGAAAGAATTCTAAGAAAAAAATTAAGGAAAGGGAAAATATTTTTGGATTTTATTTTTTAAAAAAAATTAGGGACCGGAACCGATGAGGTTTGCCTACGTATCTCACATCTGGTGAGAATCAGACCCGCATAGTTCGAGAATACCGGGAACAAAGTATCTAAGCTAGCTCTTTTTTTTATTCCGAAATTTTGGAAAAGAAGACTTATTAAAGGAGAAAGAAAATATTCTTTTGGATTTTGATTGATTTGTCTTTGAATTTTTGGAAGAAAGACTTCTAAAGAAGGAAAAAATATATTTTTGGATTTTGATTTGCAAATTTATTTTTATTTTTTTTCGAATGAAAGACTTCGGAAAAAAAAAATATTAATGGATTTAATGATTTGTTTTTGAATTTTCTAAGGAAAGAATTCTAAGAAGAAATTAAGGAAAGAGAAAATATTTTTGGATTTTATTTTTGAAAATTGGGGGCCGGAACCGATGAGGTTTGCCTACGTATCTCACATCCGGTGAGAATCAGAACCGCGTAGTTCGGTAAGAAACGGGGAATATTTCAAAATCTCAGTCTATTTTTCAATATCTTTTGAGTACAATTTTGATACGACTTGATTTTTAAACAGAGGGATTTTATGAGAACCGACTAAATTTCACTCTGTTATTTTCTTCCTCCTAGTTTTTCTTAATTTTCTTTCCCTATTTTAGCAGCCAGTCAACATGCAAACCAAATCAAACATATGCGCAAGTAGCCCGTAAGATGTATTAGGATGATCTTGTAATTTCGGATACGCCTGTCCTAGACGTACCTACTAGGGATCCGACATGAGGATATGTTATTCAAGATTTAAATTCTGGGCAGTGTTTTAGACCTAGCTTACCCAAGCGGACAACTCGAGCCGAGGTGGGGGCAACGTACCGGGAGCACGAAAGTCTACCCGGTCTAGTTACTGAGCCAGCCTCGTTCTAATTGGTATGACTTCTAACAGAAAATTAGGCCTCGCGCACATGTGCACCACAAATTCAGAAGGCTCAGAAGGAAGGCGTAAGAAGACAGTTTAATACAATTCAAATAATATCAAAGCAGTAAATAAGAGACGATTAGCCTATTAGGCCCAAAAATACAGTAATAACATCAAATCAATAAAGCCAAGTATAGATCATCTTATAAGCTCGAATTCTGAACCCCGAACCAGAAGTTCTGGGTTCTTGTCCCCAGCAGAGTCGCTAGAGCTGTCACACCTCCTTTTTACACGGAAAGGAAAGAAAGGATTTTTTCCAATTTAAGTGACATTATTTGAAAAAGGATTAATTTATTTTATTTTAAAGAGTTGCCACTTGGAATAAATGGTTATGGTGTCCCAACTCACCATTTATTTTAAAATCCCAATTCAAGAAAATTGACTCTGTTTAAGTCTGCAAAATACAGAAGATCGGGTAAGGAATTCTGTTAACCCGAAAGAAGGTGTGAGGCACTCCCGAGTTCCGTGGTTCTAGCACGGTCGCTTTAATAATTATACATGGTTTAACTAATTTTGAATATTTTATGTTCTAGGAAAATTTATGCACTTTTGCCTTAAAACTACTTTTAATTGCTTGATTATTTATAATTATGGAATTATCTTGAAACGAATCACATGTACGTATATTCGTTTTGTTTAGTGTGTCAACAATCAGGTCACGCGTACGTGTACATAATTAATAATACTTTATTATTTTTAAGGTTGTTTCGCCCAAAATTGCGCGAATGCATACCTTGGTTTTAGTTTTGGAAATTGTAATTATGTCACGCGAGCGTATACATAATCACGATGATTCAATTAATTAAGAGCGCACCTAAAGCATTCGAAACACATTCATGATTTGTTTGAGATTTATTTGCCCAACTTTATTATGAAAGATTGGACCAAATTAGTTACGGAGAAGATACGGGCTAACATATTTGTTATTTTTCTTCTTTGGTTGTAAAACTTAACTTATTCGTTTGGTAGTTATTTTTTAAACATCGCCATGGACCATTAGTATTATTTGTGTGCATTTATGCTAAACCAAACCCAACCTTTCACTCTTAATTATTCCGTTAATTAACAAATGCATCCCCTCTTTAGGAATTGAACTGGATATAAATAAATTAAAAACTTAAATATGGAAACTATTTGAATGGAGATAACGACAACCAAGAAAGAACTACCAGTTTATTAAGGAACTAACATATTGTCATGCTCACATTTACGCAAAATACCTTAGCCTTTAAACTAATCATGAATCCAGCAAGAAAAGATTTTGGCAAACAACTTCAACCAAACAAACAAAAAAAATAAAATTCAATGTTAAAGAAATAGTTAGTAAGGAAAAAAATAAACCTTTATTGCCGAATCTTATCAACATATATAGTGAAGGTGAAAGCTCAAACATTATCGATCGAACTGAGAATCGGACAAAAGCTTTCAAGCTACAAGCATAACCAATGACCGGAAACTCAACAGCGACCTCGAACGGAAACCTCGCCAAGCGAGTGTCATTTGTTTTGACGTCAAAAAAGAAGAAGTTATTTTTGCTGGTGTTTCAAGGTGTTTGAGGTTGGCTTTTCAGGTATTTTGGTTGGTTTCTAGCGGGGGTTTCATGGCTGCATTTTCAGCGGCGTTTTGTGGTATTTTGGAAAGTTTATGGCTGGACAGTAATACAATTTAGGTTGGGAAGCTATGTAACTATCGAGTTTCCATGGTGATTTGAGAAATAAAAGAGATGGAGTCGAGATGATGCACAGTTTTTTGGGACCTAAAGCTCTAAAAGAAAGCTGCTCTTAAGCCTTCTCCAATTGTTCTCTTCCGTCCTCCTTTTCTCGTTGTTCTTCTCTTTTAAAATAGAAGAACATTCGTCCTCCTCTATCATGTACAAAGGAGTTTTTATTTTAAAAGGGATTCTAGGTGATGTGGGGTTAGAAGACGTTAGAGAGTGGGTAATGGGGCTGGGAGGAGGAAATCATGGGAGAGAGTGATTAAAGATAATATTTTTGTATCTTTCAAAAATTACTTATATTTGTTCTTCTCGTTAGTTTAATTTTTATTTATTTATTTTTTAAAACTTTTCTTAACACTTTTTTATTAAATAAAAAGAAGGTAAAATACATATATATATATATATATATATATACACACACACTCACTAACCTACTTTTAGACTTAAATAAAACTATATAAATAAGAAAACCTACTTTTCTTATTTATATAGTTTTATTTAAGTCTAAAAGTAGGTTAGTGATGTGTGTGTGTGTGTGTGTATATATATATATATACACACACACACACACACACACTCACTAACCTACTTTTAGACTTAAATAAAACTATATAAATAAGAAAACCCAATATTTACACTATAGTTTAAATTATACTAAGAAAAAAAATTATATTTTTTGTAAACTTTCTTTTTATTTTTAACCAATTGAAATAAAACATGTAAGGCAAGTATTTTTTTTTTGTAGTTAAATTTTCTTTTTCAAATAAAATCAATTAAGAGTAAGTAAAAGTTTAAAATATCAACACTAGAACTAAAAAAAATATTTACACTAAAATAGTATCGAATTTGGGTGCGGTCAAAAATTAAGTGATGATTGATTGATCAAAGATGTATAAATGCAAATGTAGACTCAGCAAGAAATTTCAAAAGATTAATGTGATTTTGCTTAGAGAGGGAAAATAATAACAGTAGCTTTAGCCCTCTATTTATACGCTTGATGTTCTTAAGGGAAAGAGGGGTTAGTGCGGACACACATTTACATGTGCGGTTCGCATTTTGTTACTTGATGCTTCAATTGTTTTCTCTATCTGCAATCTGCAAAAGTTTGTGCAGTCCGCATGACAATTGTGCGGCCGCAAAGCGCTTTTGCGATAACATTCCAAATTATGCGGTCCGCACAAATCAATTGCGGTATGTATTTTTTTGACTACTTCACTGCATATCTGTCCACCAGTCCTATAAGGCACACTCATCCCTGTAGCACACTTCAAATCAAGTTAGCACAAAAATAACACTGAACTATAAAAGAGGAAAAGAAAAAGACACATGGGTTGCCTCCCAATACGCGCCTGATTTAACATCGCGGCACGACGCATAATACCATCAATTGAAATTAATGACCGCCATGACATGGCCATCTCCAACCTTTCCCAAATATTGCTTCACCCGGTGACCATTGTCTCGGAATACCTCATTGTTTTTATTCTTCAAGTACAATGCACCAAAATATGTTACACCCACAATTTCAAAAGGGCCACTCCCTTTAGACTTTTAACTTTCCTGGGAACATCCTCAACCTTGAGTTAAACAATAACACAAGATTACTCACCTTGAACTCTTTGTTCCAATTGTATTTTTCATGAAGATATTTCATTCTTTCTTTGTACAAGGACGAACTTGCACAAGCATGGTATCGGAACTCATCTAATTCATTCAATTATGAAACCCTCAAGTTAGCAGTTACATCCCAATCAAAATTCAACTTCTTTAGAGCCCACATGGATTTGTGCTCAAGTTCCATCGGAAGATGACAAGCTTTGCCGAACAGTAATCGGTATGGAGACATTCCGATAGTTGTTTTGTAAGTCGTATGATAGGCCCATAATGCATCATCAAGCTTCTTGGACCAATCCGTTCGGTTAGCATTCACTATTTTGGACAAAATACTCTTTATCTCCGAGTTGGAGACTTCTATTTGACCGCTAGCTTATGGATGATAGGGAGTCGTGACTTTATAAGTAACACCATACTTTCTAAGTAAAGTGTCGAAAGCCTTATTGCAAAAATATCACACCCCATTGCTTATAATAGCCCACAGAGTACCAAACCTTGTGAAAATATTCTTCTTCAAGAATGCCACCACACTTCTCGCCTCATTGTTAGGTAAAGAAACAACCTCAACCCATTTAGACACATAATCAACTATGACCAAGATGTAGGTGTTTCCGCAAGAACTCACAAAAGGACCCATGAAGTCAATACCATGCACAATGAAAATATCAATCTCCAAAATGGGAGTGAGAGGCATTTCATTTTTCTTCGAGACTCCACCGACCCATTGACATTCATCACATCTTTTTACTAGCTCAGTAGCATCCTTGTAAAGAGTGGGCTAATAGAAACTGCAACTTAGCATTTTGGCCGCCGTTCTTGCTCCACCGTGGTGACCACCATATGGAGAAGAATGACAAGACCCAAGAATTTCACCTTGCTCTTCTTCTGGTACACATCTTCTAATCACCCCATCCGTATAAATCCGGAAAAGGTATGTTCTTCCCAATAATAATCTTAACAATCTCGTCTGAGCTTCTTCCTTTGGTTTGAAGAGAACTCATCTGGATAATTCCACACACGAGGAAGTTTGCTAGATCCGTGAACCATGGCACCTCCTTCATCGAAATAGCCAAGAGTTGCTCATCGGAGAAGGAGTCATTGATTTTAAGGCCATCATGCGGCCTCCCTTCCTCCTCCAAACGAGATAAGTGGTCTGCCATATGGTTTTCACTCCCTTTTCTATCTTGGATGTCAATATCAAATTTTTGGAACAAGAGCACCCATATCATCAACTAAGCTCTCGAATCTTTCTTACTCATAAGATAACGAAGTGCCACATGATCCGTGTGGATAATAATCTTCGCACCCATTAAGTACAGGCGGAATTTTTCAATTGAAAACACAATGGCAAGTAGCTCTTTTACCGTAACGGTATAGTTTATTTGGGCACTGTTCATGGTCTTACTAGCATAGTAGACCGGATGAAAAATCTTTTTGATACATTGCCTCAAAACAGCCCCAACCGCTACATCACTTGTGTCACACATGTGTTCAAAAAGGGACACCCCAATTTGGAGCGGTGATGATGTGAGTGGTTGTCAACTTGAACTTTAATAATTTAAAGGATCTCATGCAATCATCATTGAAGTTAAACTTAGCATCTTTCACAAGGAGCTTACACAACGAGTTCACCACCTTAGAGAAATCTTTGATGAAACGCCGGTAAAACCCCACGTGGCCTAAGAAACTCCGCACACCCTTCCCCGAAGTTGGAGGTGGATGTTTAGAAATCATCTCAATCTTTGCCTTTTCAACTTCAATTCCATTCTTTGAGATTTTATGTCCAAGGACAATGCCTTCCTTGACCATAAAATGACACTTCTCTCAGTTGAGCACCAAATTCATTTCTTCACATCTTGCCAACACTTTATCTAAATTTGCAAGACAATCATTAAAGGAATCCCCAAACACTGAGAAGTCATCCATGAAAACTTTAAGGTAGTCCTCTACCATGTCCGTGAATATAACCATCATACACCTTTGAAAAGTCATCGAACCAAATACATCCGGTTGAAGGAAAAAGTACCATAAGGACATGTAAAGAATGTTTTATCTTGATCCTTCAGCACAATAATGATTTGGTCGTAGCCCAAATACCCATCAAGAAAGAAATATAAAGCACGACCGGCCAACCTATCAAGCATTTTGTCTAGGAAAGGAAGTGAAAAATGATCCTTCCTTGTGACTTTGTTGAGCTTGCGATAGTCTATACAAACTCTCCAACCGATCACCGTTCTTGTAGGAATCAACTAATTCTTGTCATTAGTGACCACCGTCATGACCCTTTCTTTGTGACACATTGAACTGGAGAAGTCCACAAACTATCAGAAATTGGGTAAACAACTCCAGCATCCAACCACTTAATAATCTCCTTTTTGACAACTTTTTGCATAGTCTCATTGAGTCTCCTTTGATGTTCAATAGATGGATTGGCGTCTTCCTCCAAGTTGATTTTATGCATGGAAAATGCGGGGCTTATCCCCCTAATATCTGCCAATGTCCAACCAATAGCCTTCTTCCTCTTCTGTAGCACCACCAATGTAAAATCTACCTGCACATGAGTCAAACAAGGGGAAAGAATAACCGGTAAAGTAGAACAAGGTCCAAGAAATTCATACCGAAGATGTGGAGGTAATGGCTTTAACAAATTAGGAGGCTTTTCAATAGAAGGCTTTGTAGGAGGAGTTGTCTTATTTTCAAGATCTAAAGATAGTTTTCGGGGTGCATAATTGTACGACCCCATTCCTTGCAAAGAGTTCACACATTCCATGAAGTCATCCATCTCGTCATCATCAAAGTTGAGCAATACGGGCTCCAACATATTACCTACATTGATTGTGGCACTTGTATCATCAACAATAATATCGGTCACCAAGTCCACAAAAGAACACACCTCATTGCTATTTGGTTGCCGCATGGACTTGCACATATGGAATACATTTTTTCATCACCCACCTGGAAGGTGAGTTCTCCGACTTCCACATCACAAAGAGCCTTACCTGTAGCGAGGAAAGGTCTTCCAAGAATAATCAGTACCTCATAATCAACTTCACAATCAAGAATGACAAAATTCACCAGAAGAATGAATTTATCAACAAGAACCAAGACATCTTCAACCACTCCCAAAGGTCTCTTGATTATACGATCGGCCATTTGCAATCTCATAGAGGTGGGTCTGGGTTGCTCAATTCCCAAGATCTTGAAAACCGAATAGGGCATCAAATTGATTCTTGTCCCGAGATCACAAAGAGCTTTAGCAAACTCGACACTTCCAATTGTATAAGGAATCGTGAAAGCACCGGGATATTCTAACTTAGGAGCCATTGAACGCACAATTGCACTCACTTGATGAGTGACTTTGATAATTTCAAAATTCATTGACCGCTTCTTCGTCACGTGATCCTTCATAAACTTAGCTTAACTAGGCATTTGTTCCAAATCTTCAACTAACGACACATTGATTGAGAGACTCTTCATCATTTGAATGAACTTTTTGAATTGATTCTCACCATGGTTTTTGGAAAGTCTTTGAGAGTATGTGTCACGCCCCGAACCTGTGGGCGAGACCGGCACCCGGTGCATCCCTAATCTAGTGTACCAACTTGCGACTAAGGGACTCTGAACATATAATGTCATAATTTGGCCATGGGGCCACATTGCAAGACACTTTGCAAAGCAAAATATAAAACTGACCGGAAACTAGCACTGACTAAACATCAATATAAAGCTACACCGACAAGGCCGTCATAACTACAACAGTTGACAAACCGGCAAAACATACATACCAGGCCTACAAGCCCAACATACTGCACTAGCTGACAGGATATGTCTACAATCCTCTACTGATGGATGTATTGTGATCGGAACAGGGCCCTGACCTACCCATAACATATATACATACAGAAGATGTACACAAAATCCTAGACCCGGTAACTCCAAAGGACGTGGAGCTTACCGATCAGGCTAAAATCGGGAAATACCTATTGAGGAGGTCTACCTGTCTGTCTATCTGAACGTGCACGCATGAAATGCAGCATCCTTAGAAAAGGGACGGCAGTGCGGAATAATGTACCGAGTATGTAAGGCAATAACATAACTGAAAGCTGAAACTTAACTGATAATATAATAACAGAAAGTAACTGGGAGTCAAAGATGATCTGGAGATATACTTACCTGTTGATATTGACTCAACTCCTTCAATATAGTAAGTAAAATAAATGTTCGGCCCTATAAGGCTCGGTACGTGTAACTGCTCGGCCGTAGTAGGCTCACTTATAGGCTCTCGGCAATACTAAGCTCTATATCTCGGCCATCCTGGGCTCGCTCATAGGCGCTCAGCCACAGTAGGCTCAGTATATAACTTACCATCTGATCATAGGTTGCCCAATAGGGGCCTGCCCACCTATTATAGCTCGATAGTGGTAAAAATACTGTAATATATATATATAGACCCTCTGCTTTCTTGACTGGAAGAGTAACTGCTCGGCCGTAGTAGGCTCGCTTATAGGAGCTCGGCAATACTAAGCTCTATATCTCGGCCATCCTGGGCTCGCTCATAGGCGCTCAGCCACAGTAGGCTCAGTATATAACTTACCATCTGATCATAGGTTGCCCAATAGGGGCCTGCCCACCTATTATAGCTCGATAGTGGTAAAAATACTGTAATATATATATATAGACCCTCTGCTTTCTTGACTGGAAGAAGACAATACTCAATTGAATAAAAAGTCACGATAAGGTAGATTATTGTAACTTATGAGACTAGGATAATGTACATAAGTTCAGGAATACAAACTTCTCTTTATGTCTCGTTATCAAAGTCATGTAGTTACGGGATCATGCCAAAATGAAGGAAACGTTTAGCCTTAGCATACCTTATCACAATCTTACAATCACCAAGTTGAACCCGCCTCTTCATAACTTAATCTATAATAACGATAATAATACTATCATTAAGTTACAAAAGGTACAACTATCGCACAACGAACGACAAGCTTATTTTGTATTAAAACGGGCAGCATCTCCCCTATAATCCTTACTTCCTCCAAATTCAAGATAACACCAACAACACAAGAACGCAACAATAACAACATATATACATTAATTTCTAACCTTATATACACCACAAAATACTACAAAACAGCCCAACACATCCCAATCTCTTCATACACAAAACGACCATCGTAGTAGTGTCAAACAGCCCGAAAATGTTGCGACGAATGACCATCCTACCACCCTGCATTTATGTGGTGTTTCTCCATACCCTTCCTCTTCCAAAACTCCACCAAATAGTAGTAAAGGAGATAGGACTTTAAAAAGGCCTATTTGGACGACCCGAACTGGCCCATTTTTTGACGACTCGAACTGGCCCATTTTTTGACTCTCATTTAAGCCTGTAGGTGACAGTATGTGCAATCTTGTAAACATGCCCATATCTCTCTACTCATATATCGTATTGACAAACGGTTTAATAAGTTAGAAAATAGACTCATAGAACTTTAATTTGATGTGTGGAACACCCCATAACTCTAAGAATTCTGGCTGCCTTTGCTCGGCAATCAACTGTGGCATAGCAATATGTCAACTAGTCCATGCCCATGATAGCATCAAAATCCATCATCTCTAGCTCAACTAGGTCGGCAAAGGTCTGACGACTACAAACTATCACCGTACAACCTTGGTAAACCCGTCTAGCAATAATCGATTCTTCGGCCGGTGTAGATACCGCAAAAGGATCACTTAGTATTTCAGGCACTATACCAAACTTCCCCGCATAAAATAGGGTAATATACGATAAAGTAGATCCTGGGTCTATCAAGGCATAAGCATCATGAGAGTAAATGGTCAATATACCTATCACAACGTCTGGTGAAGACTCCTAGTCCTGTCGACCGCTAAAGCATAGATACGGTTCTGATTACCACCTAAACTGGAACCTCTACCTTTGCCTTGATCTCTATCAGCCGAAGACTGAGACTCACGCCCTGAAGGATGTACGAACATAGACGATCCTGTTGCTGAACTCACTGGTTGTGCCATTCCCCCAGAATCTCTATTTGGGAAATCTCGCATCATATGCCCCGGACGCCCATATGTATAACAAGCATCAGAACCTGCTCGGCATTGGCCCAAGTGTCCTCTACCACATATGTCACTCCGCGGCAGAAATGACTATGTCTGCGCAGAACCTCGCTATCACTGCAAACTCGACACCCATGAGTTCTCACCTGGTTCTGACTGAGTATAGCGATCATACCTGTAACCTTGTAACTGAGGTGGCAGAAGCCTAGGTGGTCGTCTAAAGTACTAGGGCTTATAACTACCCTGAGACTGCTCCTGAGACTTGGGAAATCTCATCCTCTTATGATGCCCTTGCTCAGTCCTCTCTGTACCCTACTGCCGATACCTACCACTTTCTATATTTTGAGTGAATGCCTGAATCCGGGAGATATCCATAGTATCCTGCAATGCAGCGGTGGCACATGCCTCGGTCAACTCTAGGGCCAACCCTGCTATAAACCTGTGGATCCTGTCCCGCATAGTAGCAACTATGGATGGTGCATATCTGGATAATGAGTCAAAACGGAGACTATACTCTCGAAAACTCATATTGCCCTGCTTGAGGGCTAGAAACTGATCGACCCGAGCATGTCGGATCTCCCGCAGTAAGTACTGGTCAAGAAAGGCATCTAAAAAATTTTCCCAACTAGCTGGAGGTGCATCATGTGCCCTGGACCTCTCCCATCCCTCGTACCAAAGGATGGCTATATCTCGTAGTCAAAAAACAGCTAGCTCAACTACCTCTTTCTGTGTGGCATGCATAACTCGAAAGATCCTGTGAAGCTGATCTATGAAATCCTGCGGGTCCTCCCTCTGATCCGTCCCCGTGAACTCTGGAGGACTCAAAGCAATAAACTCTCGGACCCTTGAACTCCCATACCCCTTAGAAGATCCTGCACTGGCTGATGCCCTGGATTGTTATTGGGTACCTACCAACTGCATCAACAAATGCACTGCACTCCTTAAGTCTTGATATGATGGAAGCGAAGGGGGCACTGGTGTGCGGTATCCCTAAGAATCTCCTCAGGTTGCGGAGGAGCGGTAATAGCTGAGTAGGGGTCTCGCCCAGGGCCTCAGACTGGGATCCATCTACTGGGGGTACCCTGCTGGTCTCCTCACCTGCTACTGCATCTCCCATCTGGCTAGCCGTAGTCTTCCTAGTCACCGTCATCTGTCTATGCAACACCAACATGTAAGTTTAACTCAAATTTTCTATAACTCAGATCTACATCACGATTTAGATTTGAAAGAAGGGTAACTAACTCCTAAATGCCCTGTAGTTCCCTACTTATATAATGTGGTGCACAACACATCTATAAACAAGACCCTACTAGACACGGCTTGTAGACTCCCTAGGATAGAACCGATCTAATACCAAGTTTGTCACGCCCCGAACCTGGGGGAGCGAGACCCGCACCAGGTGCCACCCTAACCTAGCATACTAACTTGCGACTAAGGGACTCTGAGCATATAATATCATAATTTGGCCATGGGGTCACATTGCAAGACACTTTGTGAAGCAAAATCTGAACGAAAACTAGCACTGACTAAACATCAATATAAATCCGGGACGACAAGGCCGTCATAACTACTACAGCTGACAAACCAACAAAATATGCATACCAGGGCTACAAGCCCAACATAGTGCACTATATATACATACATACAGAAGATGTACACAAAACCTTAGACCTGGCAACACCGAAGGACGTGGAGCATACCGATCAGGCTGAAATCAGGAAACACCTACTGAGGAGGTCTACCTATCTATCTATGTGAACCTGCACGCATGAAATGCAACGTCCCGAGAAAAGGGACGTCAGTACGGAATAATGTACCGAGTATGTAAGGCAATAACATAACTGAAAGCTGAAACTGAACTGATAATATAATAATTCAAAGTAACTGGGAGTCAAAGATGATCTGGAGATATACTTACCTGTTGATACTGACTCAACTCCTTCAATATAGTAAGTAAATAAAATGTTCGGCCCTATAAGGCTCGGTACGTGTAATTGATAGGACGTAGTAGGCTCACTCATAGGTGCTCGGCCATACTAGGCTATGTATCTCGGCCATGCTGGGCTCGCTCATAGGCGCTCGGCCACAGTAGGCTCGGTATATAACTTTTCATCTGATCAGAGGTTGCCCAATAGGGGCCTGCCCACCGATTATAGCTCGATGGTGGTGAAAATACTGTAATATATATATATATATATATATATATATATATATATATATATATATATATATATATATATATATATATATATATATATATATAGAGAGAGAGAGAGAGAGAGAGAGAGAGAGAGAGAGAGAGAGAGAGAGAGAGAGAGAGAGAGAGAGAGAGAGAGAGAGAGAGAGAGAGAGAGAGAGAGAGAGAATACTGTAACCTATGAGACTAGGATAATGTACATAAGTTCAGGAATATGAACTTCTCTTTATGGCTCGTTATCAAACTCATGTAGTTATGGGAACATGCCAATAATAAGAAAAGATTTATCCTTAACATACCTTATCACAATCTTTCCAATCACCAAGTTGAACTCTCCTTTTCTCACCTTCATCTACAACAACAATAATAATACTATCATTAAGTTACGAAAGGTACAACTATCGCACAATGAACAACAAGCTTATTTTGTATTAAAACGGGCAGCATCTCCCCTATAATCCTTATTTCCTCCAAATTCAAGATAACACCAACAACACAAGAACGCAACAATAACAACATATATACATTATTTTCCAACCTTATATACACCACAAAATACTACAAAATAGCCCAACACACCCCAATCTCTTCATAAACAAAACGACCATCGTAGTAGTGTCAAACAACCCGAAAATGTTATGACGAATGACCAGCCCACCACCTTGAATTTATGTGGTGTTAATCCACATCCTTCCTCCTCCAAAACTCCACTAAACAGTAGTAAAACATGCAGCCCAACAGCAACACAAAACAGTCCGCTACAAGTGAATAACTCGAACTCACGGCTTTCGATCACCGTCCTGTGAGCTCTTACAAATATAGAACGACTTACTATGCATTTACAGCATAAAAAATGGATGAAAGAGAGCAGTAAACTTACCTTATTTGTTGGATAACTCAGCTCCTATCTTGGTTCTTCCAACTCTAAGATTTACCTCCAATTAGAACTTGAAATGAGAGAAAATCAATTAGGGTTTGTGGGAAAATTCTTTCGAGGATTTTTGCAGAGTTTTTGTGTGGTTATTATGCCTTATTATCAGTCTAATATATAAAGTAGATAGTCCTTTAAAAGTTCTCTTTGGACGACTCGAACTGGCCCATATTTGGACGACCCGAACTAGCCCATATTTGGACTCTCTTTTAAGCCAGTAGGTGACAGTTTGCGCAGTCTCGTAAAAATGCCCATATATCTTTACTCAGATATCATATTTACAAATGGTTTAATGAGTTATAAAATAGACTCATAGATATTTAATTTTATGTGTGGAACACCCCATAACTCTAAGTATATTGGGAGAAAATAACAGTTACATTTGACCCAAAGTTTCAGTAAAACTTATGAATGAAACTTGTGATGACTTTCATCGACTTTTGTTCCACCACTCGCTTGACTTCAAAACATAACACACGACTATAATACGACTAACATAACCCATAACATAACCTCCTTATAATGTTAAGCACCCTAGTCTCACCCTAAAAGTATATGTTATAACATTCCCAACTTGTCGACTTTCGACGAAACATTATTTTCTTCAATTCCTTTAGCTTCTGAACCTTCCAACCCTCTTTGTACTTGTTGTTCATGATATTCAATATTTTTAACCTCCGAGGTAAAATTATTAACTTACTTTATATATTTTCAAAGATGATCTCATTTTTGGTCCTACATTAGTTTGCTCACGACGCACTATTACGTACGAAAATATAGGGTGTAACAGTATGGAGGTGGAGGCTTACGCAATGGTGCCTTAAAGTTTTGCACTACTAGTATGGTATGTCAATAATATGATCCTTAGATGAGTTCACATCCTCTTGACTCTCTTCCACATTATCATCAATATCAATCCAAACTTCCTCATTTTATTGCATCACATTGTTCGGGACCTCTTCTTCTTGTAGCACTTGCTTATCATCCACAGGTTGCCTTTGACTTGAGGTAGTTGCATTCCCACCTCTTCCATTTCTAGTAGTAACGTCCATGGCATGCCTCGAGTTGTTCTCACCCTTTGGGTTCACCACCGTGCCACTTGGTAGTGCCCCCTTAGGATGATAATTGAGAGCTTGAGAGATTTGCCCTATTTGAACTTCTAAGTTGCGGATCGATGTGTTGTGTAAGGCAAGTTGGGAATCCGAATCGGCAGTCTTTTCCATCATTTGCTTGAACATGTTCTCAATACGCCCCATCTCATTGGTTGAAGAACTAGGACCATAGGAAGAATAAGGAGGCAGGTTATTCGGTTGTTGATACATCAGGGGCCTTTGAAAACCCGACCCCCGATTGCCTTGCTTATGGTTCCATCCGCATTGATTGTTATCCCCCCAATTTCCTTGATTATTGTCGCTCCAATTTCCTTGATTGTTGTTGTTATGCCAATTCCTTTGATTGTCTCTGCCACTCCCATTGTTGTTGATTTGGGCCTTGGAAATTGTTTTGTTGCCCTTGAAAGTTGTTCACATATTGCACCTCCTCTTCTTGGTCATTGTAAGAATCATCTTGATCAAAACTACTATCCTCTTGCACAAAATTATCCACTCGATGTTGCACTTGTAGACCCTTTGTTCTTCTTTTGTTCATCATCATGTTCCCTCCCTCTATGGCATTGACTTGCTTAGGAATTTGGACTTGTTGAAGTTGAGCCTTTGCTAGTTGATTCATGGTGGTAGTGAATTGGGTGATGTCTTGTTCATGGTCATGCAACTCTTTGTCAAGGTGGATCACGTTGGGATCACCTTGTGGAACATTAGCCCAAGATTGCCTTACCGATGATGTTTCCACCATTTCATCTAAAATCTCACATTCCTCCGCATAAGGTGTAGTCATAAAATTCCCACCGGCAAGTTGATTCGCTACACATTAGTTGGTTATGCTGATCCCACGATAGAAAGTTTGTAGAATCATATTCTCAGGCATATCATCATTGGGACATTCCTTAACCATTGATCTATATTGTTCCCATATTTCATGTAGTGCTTCATTTTTCTCTTGCTTGAATGCAAAAATCTCATCCCGAAGTGTAGTCTTGTGCCCCGGAGAGAAGAACTTAAAAATAAACTTTTCTGCCAACTCATCCCTAGTGTGAATGGAATGGTTCGGCAAACGTTCCAACCAATCTAAAGTTTTCCCCCATAGATAGAATGGAAAGAGTGGTAGCCTCAATGCATCTTCGAAGACATTTATTTGTTTGCTCCCCCAACAAGTGTCCACAAACCCCTTCAAATGTTTGTATGCATTTTGATTTGGAGCGCCGGTGAAGAAACTACATTGCTCTAGAAAAGTGAGCATCACCTTGGTGATTTGAAAGTTACCCACCCTAATATGGGGAGGGACTATTGCACTTGCAAATCCTTTATTGGGTAACACCTAGTGTGGAGCTACTCGTGGTGGAGGTGGGGGTGGAACAGGTACATTGTCATGAGGCACTTGGCCTCTCCTATTGGATTGAGGTTCAAGAGGAACCTCATCCACTTGTTTACCCTCGACGTCCAAATCCCCCAAAGAAATATTTCGGAGCTCATTGTTTACTATGGTTGTACCTACGATTTCTTAAACAAGTTAGTAACACGGAAGGAAAAGAAGATATTCCCAAAATACACCCAAATATATAGCTAACGCCATTTTTAACTCCCCGGCAACGGTGCCGAAAATTGATGAAGTCCAAATGCACACCTCAATAGAGTTATGTAACAGTCGTTTGCAATAATAAAACCCAACTAAGAGTCGGGGCCGAATCCACATGCAGGTAAGATGGGAGTTAGGGTTATATTTCAATGTGAGTGATTGAATTATCTAGATTGAACTTCCATACAAATTTTTATTTTCTATTTCTAATTTTACTCTAAAGATTACAAAATAAATAAAGAAGAATAGAGATAATTGTTTTTGAGGTTTTTCCAAATTGATAAAAAGCCTATGGCTATGACTATTACCGAGGTATTTGCCTGATGGGATAAAGACTTCAATGCTTGTTTTATTGATTGGGGTGTATTATAGCTATCAACTCTAAATTACCCCCTCAATATCTCTCGATCAGAGAGTGGTTTTGTCCAATTTGGCTTTCTTAACACTAAATGGGTATCACACAAAACGGTTAATAAAAGCTCAAGTCGGGTTATTACTATCTCTAGGTTGAACCATTTAATTGGGTTAATCAATCTCTTGATTGGCCCAATTCCTTGTTAGCTAAGTTATCCTAGACTAGGTCTCTCTCTCTCTCAAGAAGAGACTAAGTCAAATTGGCATGAACTAATGTTTGCAATCATTAATTTTACAATTAAAGCATGAACTAAGCCAAATAATAAATACTCATTCATAAACAAATACTAAATTAGATACCCATAAGGTTTAACACTAGGGCTGGGTCACAACCCTAGTAAAAATCTAGCTACGCATACTTGGGTTTGAAGAAATTAGAGAAGAAAGACTAATTAAACTCATAATGAAAGCTTAAAATAAATAAATCTATTGTAAAATACACCAAAGCAAAGTAAACTTCCAAAAATGGCGAAAAAAAACGGCTACAGTAATTGCAGAGGTTTAAACTTGACCTAATTTTTTGAAACTCGTCTATTTATACAATCCTAAAAGTCTCGGACAAAAATTCCCCTTTGGAGGTTCTGCGGACTCATAATTCCATGTGCGGTCCGCAAATTTCTTCATCTGACAGGAGCTAGAGTTCTGTGGCCGCACAATTCTTTACTGCGTCCACGAAGCAACATTTATGTCGTTCGCAGATTTAGAACTGCATCCGCAAGACAATCTTCTACGGTCTGCAATATTAGGGTTGTGGCTGCAAGGCAATCTTCTGCGGCCGCACAAATCACTGAGGATCTGGTCTTGGTCTTTTTGCACACTTTTTGATCTTGTCTCCTAGCGCAGCTTTTGTGGCCGCCTAATTCATGTGCATTCCGCAATTTCCACATATGCCTGATAATTGTTCCTTCTTTGTTTGCGGTCGCATATAGAATTCTGTGGTCCGTAATTTCTTCTGCGGCCGCAGAATTCCTTCTGCAGACCGCACATTGTGTGCTTTTGTGCCCCTTATTTCCTTGTGCTTAGATTGCTCCTTTTTAGTCAGATTTTGATCTCGAGGCCCAACTTCCATTATTCCTGCAATTTTGCACAATTTCATTAGTTTCGGGAACACAATTCAATGCTTTTAGACTAAAGCAAAAGTTAAAATGCGCTAATAAGTAGTCAAAATCCCCACTTATCAGTGACTTTGGAGCCTAATATTCATAGGTCGCGTATGTTTATTTGTTGAGATGTTGTCGAGGGCCTATAGGTGTTTGTTCAAGCGAGGTTGAACATAACCTTTAATTAAATCGCGGTCAAGGTCCAGTAGGTGTTAGCTCGAGCGGGGTCAAAACCTTAATACGAGGTGTTTTGATAGTAATTTTCTTATTGCTTTGGCATTGTTGTTTTAGTTACATACTTGGAGAAAATTACATATTTTGGGTGTTCGTTGGAATTCCAATCCCAGTCTATCTAGTCCCTTCATTGTTTGACTTGGAGAGTATTGAGAAGTAGAGCAATGAAATAGTAACAACGATCCTACCCTCGCGTACTTTGACCCAAAGTGTTCCCTTCGCCGCCTCGTTAAACCTCCTAAAGAAAACCAAAATGGGGCAAAACTCAAGTGAGGGAAAAAGAGTAAGACTTGGGGGACACATTTTCTCTCAGAAGTTGAAGTATTTGAGGTGGTTGATATTCCAGTTGTTTGGTAGTTGCTTTCCTTCTATTGTCTCTAGTTAGAATGAACCCTTGTTCGCTTTGGTTGTGATTTTGTGCGGACCATCCAGTTTGTTCCCAGCTTGCCTTTTCAGGGGGTTTTTCTTGCCTTCCCGGGGGTTTTTGCTCGCTTGAGTTTTGGCTTTCAGTACGTGGTCCCCGACTTTAAGCGGATGGAACTTTGCTTTCTTGTTGTAATAGCATTCTGCTTGTTGTTTTTGGGATACCATTCTTATGTACGTCATATATCTTTGTTCGTCGATTTCGTTGAGTTCCTGCCTTCTGCTCTTATCGTTACTCATGTTGTTTTCATGGAAGTACCTTTGGCTGGCTTCTTCAACCTCAACCGGTATTACTGCCTTAGCCATATAGTCCAAAGAGTAGGGCGTCTCTCCTGTACTCTTCTTTAGAGTTGTTCGGTAGGCCCATTATACTTTTAGTAGTATTTCCGGCCACAGTCCCTTGGCATCTTCGAGCTTTTTCTTCATGATGTTTAGTATGGACTTATTGGAGGATTCCGCTTGCCCGTTACCAGCTGGACGATATGGGGTTGAGAGTGTCCTCTTGATATTCCATTTCTTGAAGAATTCGGCGATTTTCTTTCTTATGAACTGGGGTCCGTTGTAACAGTTGTTTTCCTTAGGTAGGCCGAATCGGCAGATGATGTTTCTCCATATAAAGGTGATTACCTCATGTTCCATTATTTGGGTGAATGCTCCTGCTTCCACCCATTTAGAGAAATAGTCAGTTAAAACTAAAAGGAACCGTACATTACCTGGCCTTGCTGGGAGGGGGCCCATGATATCCATTCCCCATTTGATAAACGACAAAGGGGAGGTGATCGAGTGGAGGTGTTCGCATGCTTGGTGAATAATTGGGCGTACATTCGGCATTCTTCACATTTTCTCATGAAGTCTGCGGCATACCTTTTCATGGTGGGCCAATAGTATCCCGCCCATATGAGGCATTTGACCAATGCTTGATTGTTGGAGTGAGCACCACAATTTCCTTCATGGATTTCTTCAAGGACGCGCTGGGTTTGGTTCGGGCCCAAACATTTTGCTAGAGGTCCTCCCTAACTCCTCTTGTATATGTCGTTATAGAGGAGACTGTAGTTGGCCGCCTGCATCTTAGTTTTTTGGCTTTTTTTTGTCGCTTGGGAGTGTGTCGTCCTGCAAATATGCGATAATACGATTGCGCTAATCCAAGTTAAGTTTATGGTTTTTACCTAGATTTGGTCTAGTGATGAGTTGAGGAGGTGGACTAGGTGTTTTTCTCTGGTTATGATGCTTTTGGTAGTTGTGGCCAGTTTAGTGAGGCCATTTGCTTCGGCATTCTGTGCTCGTGGGATCTTATCGAGCTGGCATTATCCAAATTCAAGAAATAGCTTACAGATTTTGGTCTGGTATTTTTGCAACCTTTGTTCCTTGATTTGGAAAGCCCCTATGACTCGGTTGACTACAGGTTGGGATTCATAGTGGAGTTTCAACCGTTTTGCCCCATACTTAAGTGCTACCCTCAAACCTGCAATTACGGCCTCATACTCAGCCTCATTGTTAGGCATACCCGGGTACCTTATGAACTGGTAAATTACTTTGCCTCTAGGGACTTCGAGGATGAGTCCCAGTCTGGATCCTGATGTGTTGGATGCACCATCGGTATATAATAGCCAGATGTCTTTTGTTTGGAGGAAAGCTTGGACAACTTCCCTTTCAACTTCAGGCATTATTGTTGTATCGAAGTCCGCGAGCACTTGTGACTTTATTGTCGTCCACCGCTTGTATGTGATATCATGCTCGCTTATCTCGATGGCCCATTTGGCTAGCCTCCCAATAGCTCAAGTTTATTTAAAATTCTCTTCGGGGGAAAGGTTGTGACGACTGAGATGGGGTGGTATTGGAAATGGGATCTAAGCTTTCGTGAAGCTACAACCAAGGTTAGAGCCAATATTTCTAAGTGAGGGAATCTCGTATCAGCATCGATAAGTGTTTTTCTAATGTAATAGATGGGAGATTGCATACCTTTATTTTCGCGGATCAAGACTGTGCTTACCGCTACCTCAAAGGCATCTAGATAGATGAGGAGTTGCTCCCCCGATTCGGATTTTGAAAGTAGGGGCGGTGATGATATATATGCCTTAAGTTATCGCAAAGTGTGGACACACTCGGGAGTCCATTCAAGGTCATTGTCCTTTTTGAGTACGCCTAAATATTTGTGGCATCTATCCGCCGACTGCGAGATGAACCTTGATATGGCGACGATTCGACAAATCAACCTTTAGACTTGCTTTTTGGTGGTCAAGAGTTCTGGTATCCACTTGATAGATTTGATTTGGTCTGGGTTGACCTCGATTCCTCGTTGCGACACCAGAAAACCCAAGAACTTTCCTGATGCTACGCCAAACGTGCATTTCTCCGGGTTCAACTTCATTTTATACCATCTAAGTATATTGAAGGTTTCTTTCAAATGATCGATGTGATCCTCTGCCCTTTCGGACTTGACCAACATGTCGTTTATATATACCTCCATGGTCTTACTGAGCTGGTCTTTGAACATCTTTGTTACCAATCTTTAATAAGTAGCCCCTGTGTTCTTCAGTTCGAACGACAAGACCCAATAGCAATACATTCCTTGGTGGGTGATGAACGTGGTCTTCTCCTTATCTTCTTCCTCCATAATAATTTGGTTATAGCCTGAGTAAGCATCCAAGAAACTCAATAGCTCATGCCCGGCTGTTGTGTCGATGAGTTGGTCGATATGGGGTAATGGGAACAAATTCTTCGGACATGCTTTGTTCACTCACATCCGCAATTTCCTATTTTTCTTTTTGACTGTCACTACATTGGAGATCTACTTGGGGTACTTCAACTCCCTGATGGAGTCGTTCTGTAATAGTTTTTCCACCACCTCATGGAGTGCATCGTTGATGGCGGAGTTAAATATACACCTGACCTATCTTACTAGGGGTGGAATGGGTTGACGTTTAATTTGTATGTGGAGATTTCCTTTGGGATACCCGGCATAGCTGCATGGCTGAAAGCAAACAAATCTGCATTAGCTATTAAGAGTTGACTGAATTTACCTAGCTTTCGGAGTTTGCAGCTGATATAGGCCATCTTGCTTTGGTTGTTGAATTCTAGTTGAACTGGGTCGAGGTATTCTATGGTTGAAACCTACAGCTTCGACCGTGTCGGGATCCATGATGACATCCCTGGTTTATTCTTGCTTCAACCTCGATCCTGTTGATTGTTATGCCTCTTTTTCTTTGTCTCTTTTCTGTTAGGTGGTCGGGCTATCTAAGGCAATGCAGTAGCATTCCCGGGATGTGCATTGTTCCTCGCGTATGATGTATATCCCCCATAGTGTTGAGAATTTAATTGCTTGGTATATGCTGGAGGGGATGGCTCCCATGGGATATATCTATGGTCGTCCCAATATGGCGTTGTATGCAGTGGCCTAGTTCATGATGTGGAATATCATCTCCAGAGTCACGCCACCGGCCAAGATGGGGAGTGTAATTTCCCTGGATGTTCGCTCAACTACATGATTAAAACTGGTTAGCGTGATGTAGCGCGACACTATCTTATCCTTAAGACTCATTTGGGTAAGGACTCGAGGATGGATAATGCATGCGCCACTTCCATCGTCCACCACGATGTTTTTGATGTCAGTATCTAAAATATGTAAAGTAATAACGATGACATAATTAAGAAGAAAAGTCAAATCGCCGGTATCTGACTCGTCAAAGATGATACTTTCTTCGATTGTGTCGTACCGTTCATGGGTGATAGACCACTTGATCTTGTGAGTAGTGGTGAACTTCACGTCATTGATAGAGGCGTCATCGCCACCACCGATGATCATGTTGATAGTACGAGCCGGTGATGGTGGCTTCGGCGGGCCTTAGTGTTCACATCCTCTAGCGAAGTTGGTTCTCCCCTTATCGCTTAACAACTCCTTGAGGTTCTCTTGCCGTAACATGTTTACGACTTCTTATTTGGGGGCTATGGAATATTCGTATTTTCTGGTGTTTCGGTCTGATCTCATCTTTGGCGACCGTTTCACCTTTGTTCCGAGTTTCTCAAAAGCGTAGACTATTTCTGTAATGACCCGGCCGGTCGTTTTGAGAGTTGTAGCCCCGTTCCCCCATTTACTGCTCATTTTATACTTTATAGCTATTATGTGACTTGTCGGGGTAGTCGGTTCATGTTCAGAGAGATTTCGAAATGAATTGAGACACTTAGTCTCCAAGATGAAAAACTTAAGTTGAAAAGGTTGACCGGAGGTTGACCTATATGTAAACGATCCCGGAATAGAGTTTTGATGATTCCACTACCTCCGTATGGTGATTTTGGACTTTGGAGCGCGTCCAGAAAATTATTTGGAAGTCCGTAGTTAAATTAGGCTTGAAATAGCTAAAATAGAAATTTAAGTTTGGAAGTTTGACCTGTGAGTTTACTTTTTGATATCGGGGTTGGAATCTGATTTTGGAAATTTGAATAGGTCTGTTATGTCATTTATGACTTGTGTGCAAAATTTGAGGTCAATCGGGCTTGATTTGATAGGTTCCGGCATCGAGTGTAGAAGTTGAAAATTCTTAGTTTCATTAGGCTTGAATTGGGGTATGATTCGTGTTTTTAGCATTATTTGATGTGAGTTGAGGCTTCGACTAAGTTCATGTGATGTCTTAGGATAAGTTTGTATTAGATCTCTAGATTCATAGGTGTTATGAGTCACAAGCAGGTTTAGTAGATTCTCGCGGATCGGTAAGGAGATGTCTGTACTTATCTTCGGGAGGCTATGGAACAGTTAGGAAAATGTTCACTTCTTTGATTCCTTATCGTGCGCATTGTTGCTTTCGAAATTCTAAACCATTGTCTTTATATTATCTCATATGTGGTGAGGACACACACAACTGGATTCGATGATCAGACACCCACGCCCCATGTTGGAGCCGCAAGAGGTTGGGGTCGTGACAGAGGCCGAGGAAGACCACGTGGTGCAGCCAGAGCACCTGCACGAGCTGTTGCAGCAGAGCCACTAGTAGCTCCAGTTGGAGATCAGGCACATGAGACGCATGTTACTACTCTTGCACTTCAGGAGACTCTTCCCTAGTTTTTGAGCATGTTTGGAACTCTAACTCAGGCAAGGTTGATTCTACTTGCTCATGCCACATCTCAGGCCGGGGGAGGAGCACATACTCCCACCGCTCGTACCCCAGAGCCACGAGCCCAGGATGCCCATGCCCCAGAGGTTATACTAGTGCAGCTAGTTGTCCCGGTTCGGCCCGAGGTTAGGGCAGCAGTTTCGTAGGGGGAACAACTCAGGCTCGAGAGGTACAAGAAGTACCACCCTCCCACTTTCAGCTGTTTGGCTTCAGAGGTTGCTCAAGGTTTTCTTGAGGAATGTCATTGTATCCTCCATACTATGGGTATTCCGGAGACTAGTGGGGTTTCTTTTACGGCATTCCAGCTTAGAGGAGCGACCTACCAGTGGTGGCAAGCATACGAGTTGGATAGTTCGGCTGAGGAAGCTTTACTCACTTAGACTCAGTTTTCAAATATGTTCTTGAGGGAATATGTTTCTTAGAGTCTTATAGATTCATAGCGCACAGAGTTTGAGCAGTTGCGCCAGGGTTCTATGACCGTGTCAGAGTATGCGGTCCGATTCAGTAATTTGTCTAGGCATGCACCAGCCTTGGTTGCTACTGTTCGAGAACAGGTTCGTCGATTTATTGAGGGGGTCCAACCTAGTATCATATTTAGTATGGTCTGAGAGCTATAGATAGATATCGCATACCAGCAAGTGGTGTCAATTGCTAGGATATTGGAGAGTATGCATATCTGGGAGAGAAAAGAGAGAGAAACTAAGAGACCTTGAGATTCTGGCACGTATAACAGTTCTCGTACCCCAACTACAGCTAGTCAGGGTAGGGGTTATGGGAGTCACCATGTTCATTCAGCACTTCCAGCCGCCAGCAGTACTCCGGCCACTCCTAGGACCCAGGATCCCTATTATGCACCACCAGTATCTAGTGTACCTCCAGTACGGGGTGCTTCCAGCGGTCAGTCCAGTCGATCTGGCCCGAGCCAGTCAGAGCAGCCACGACCTCTGAGATCTTGTTTCGAGTGTGGTGACACTCATCATATGGTGAGGGATTGCCCCAGATTCAGGAGGGGTGCACCTTCACAGATTTTGCAGGCCCCACCTATTCCACAAGGCCCTCAGGCTTCTTTGGCCATGATTATTATACCAGTTGCCACTCCACCTGCACAGCCAGCTAGAGGTGGAGTCGTACAGGAAGAGGTCACCCTAGAGGGGGAGGGCAGGCCAGATATTATGTCCTTCCTGCTAGGACGGAGACAGTTGTATCTGATACTGTTATAACAATTATTGCTCCGGTCTATCACAGATATGCGTCAGTCTTATTTGATCCAGGCTCCACTTATTCTTATGTGTCATCTTATTTTGCCCTGTATTGGTGTGTATCCCGTGGTTCTTTGAGTTTTTCTATCTATGTATCTACACTCGTGGGTGATTCTATTATTGTTGACTGTGTATATCGGTCGTGTTTGATTATTATCAGTGGTTTTGAGACTAGAGTTGATTTACTATTGCTCAGTATAGTGGATTTAGATATTATTTTGGGCATGGACTGGTTGTCGCCCTATCACGTTATCCTTGATTGTTACGCCAAGACAGTAACATTGGCTATGCCAGGTCTACCACGGCTAGAGTGGAGAGGTACCTTGGATTCTATTCCTAGAAGGGTTTTTTCATTTCTTAAGGTTCAACGAATGATTGAGAAGGAGTGTGATACGTATTTGGCCTATGTGAGAGATGTTAGTGTTGATACTCCTATCGTGGAGTCAGTTCCGGTAGTAAGGTATTTTTCGGATGTATTTCCAGCAAATCTTCCGGGTATGCCACCCGACATAGATATTGACTTTGGCATTGATTTGTTACCAAGCACCCAGTCTATTTCTATTCCACCATATCTTATGGCCCCAGCAGAACTGATGGAATTAAAAGAGCAGTTATAGGAGCTTCTTGATAAGGGTTTTGTTCAGCCCAGTGAATCGCCTTGGGGTGCCGCTGTCTTTTCCTTGGGAGATTCCCCTTTACTGTATATCTACTTTTGGGACTACGAGGCGGTTCCTCAGAAGATCCCATTGTACTGCATATTTACTTTTGGGACTACGAGGCAGTTCCTCGGGAGATTTCCCTGTACTGCATATTTACCTTTGGGACTACGAGGCGGTACCTCGGGAGCTCCCCTGTTGTTTACCTCTATTTGTTGTGTTGTTCACTCCTCATTTATTTCATTATACTATTATATCCTCTGTCATATTTATCTATTATTTCCAGTAGGGCCTGACCTGGCCTCGTCACTACTCTACCGAGGTTATGCTTGGCACTTACTGTGTACCGTTGTGGTGTACTCATGCTACTCTTCTGCACATCGTTTTTTGCAGATCCAGGTACTGCTTACCAGCCCAGATATCAGTGAGCTACCTTTGTACGGAGACAGCGTCATCGTTGTACGGCTGCTCTACAAACTTTTCAGCATCCCTTTTTGGTAGCAGCTTAGGATCATCCGGTATCTTGTCAACTTGTTCTTGGTGTTCTATCAATTAGTCTCGGAATGCCTAGTTTTCATTCAACATTTCTTCGGTCCTCTTTAGAATGGAAATAAGGGCGCTATGTCACAACCCGCATTTTAGGGTTGTGACTTCGTTTGGAACAAGTGAGAAAAGGCTCTTCTGATTCTCTAGCATAGATTTATCTACTCAGGAAACTTGGGCTTTTTAATTTTAAGCATATATAAGGGGGTATAGGTGATGAAAGCTCGACCTGCCTCCCCCATACGTGCTGCCACCAAGCCGTATCTAATGAGCGACCTTGAGGGGAACCTCAAGGGCCTGCCTGGATGGCTCAGAGGAGTGTCCTAGGTATGCACACGAGTTAGGGAACTTTATGGATGATGCAATGCCTTCGGGATAGCGTTGGGCACCAAACGGGCACTGGAGGCTCGATGTGTGGGATGGTATGCCCCACGAGCTACCGAAGTGTTGGACAGAGGCCTTCGTGCCGATTGGATACTTGATGCACCTATCTTAGGGGCCTCATGTGTCGACTTATAAGCATAGCTTGGGTTCAACTATGCGAGCAAGGGTCCGTTGGTCTAAACGTGCAGTTGTGGGGCAACACTGCACTATTCGGGATGGAAGTGTGTCGCGAGAGCTATGTATGGGCATGCCACGAAAGACGCACATAACAATATGGCTAAGGACTAAAGGTTGCCTTACTCGGGTAAGGCGCAAGCCGGGTGCAGATGCACTAGGCGAGTGTCAAGCTTGAGGATTAGGTTGTGCACGAGAGAGCGATGCTCAGTATAGGCGAAGGACAAGACATGTCCTTAGCCAAACCCCAGGGCGCGCATGGATTATGATCCTAAGACGAGAAATGTCACAACTATGTTGAGGCCAAGAGCCTTGACATCATACGGGGGGGCACAATTGGAGCATGCCTTCTAGATAGGCTTCACCACAGGCACAGGATCGTGCTTGGAAAACCTAGGATAGGAGTTAGGCTGGCCTGCAGTGAGAGGAACTGCAGGCGCTGCACGGGCTATTCGGTGCCACTGGAGAGCATAAGAAAGTCGGCCTGTGACACGCTGACACCTGCACGTTAATAATATTATGAGTTATACCTATCGTTGGAGGGTTTGGTCGGTTGCACTGCTCGTCTGTTCGTTGTATCATGCAAGCTCTTGCGGTTTCTGTAGTCATGCCTAAAGCGGGTTTGTTGAGGATGCTCGTTAGCATGTTAGTTAGCCATGCTTCGAGGAGTTCTTTCACAGCTGGGGTGTCCCTTCTTAAGCAGTGGAGGCCCATTTTTCTCTGGGTTTCACATCTGGGGGTGTCCCTTCTTATGCAGTGTGGGATAGGTGACCTCTCTTGCCTAGGGGATGCGTTGGGCGTCGTGTCCTCACCTACTATTTCACAACTTTTGTTGATAGCATTCATGAGGTTGGTTGGGAAGTCACTTGTTATTTTGGCCATTTCTCCTTGGTTACCTGCCATGCAAGGTTTTGTATGCACAAAGAAAGGAGATCTCAGGGTTTTTTACGTTAGTAATTTGCATTAATTGTAGATCTAGAGGAAACTAAAAATTTAGCTAAGATATCCATACAGACGGCGCCAAATTGTTTGACCAAAAAATATAGATCTTAGTTCAACTAATTGGTGCTTATGTTTCCCTAAGTCGAGGGTCTCTTAGAAATAGCCTCTCTATCCTCACAAGGTAGGGGTAAGGTTTGCGTACATACTACCCTCCCCAGACCCCACGATGTGGGATATTACTGGATATGTTGTTGTTGTTGTTGTTGGTTCAACTAATTAAATTTATATAAATAAGGGTTAATCTTAGCTAACAATAATATCCCAAAGACGGAGTTCTCGAAAGTTCAATAAATGATACGCAAGTATATTTTGACAATAGCGGCAACATATAGACAATAATCAGGCAACCAAAGGCAATAATGTAGCATTAAAATTTGATGAATAGTAATAAATGGCATTTAAGTAAATAGAACGAATATGTCACCCAAGAAAGGATGCAATCACTGAATGTCCTTTCTGACAATGATGAGTTATGGATGATCCTTTGAATATCTGATTTATTCTCGAATCTAGTCGAGAAGTGTAGACAAGAATCTTAGTGAAAAGGTGGTGTTTGTATACTTGCAATGAAATTCGATTCTCTTTCTAAAGTTAGTTTATTTTTACAAATGAATCTCACATGTCCCCTATCATTGTGTCTCTTTCTATTTATAGGGAACATGTTTCTAAAATCCCTAACAGTACAAGTACAGAGAATATTTACTAGAATGTTTTCTTTTGTATCCTATCTCGAAACTAGTCTGACGAGCGCACAACATATATTTAAATTGTGCTTCCTAGTCAAATATAGTATAGTATAATTATCGTATCCGCAGGGATTGGATTTAAACAGTATTATCGTAATTTGTAGCTAGATTGCTATCTAGGAGGATAAACAGTAAAATTTAACTAAGAATTTAGAGCTAATCGACTACTGACAATCGAAGCAAGGACTAAACAAATGAAGATATCAATGGGGGAAAATAGGATTTTGATAGAATAGGTGCAATATAATTATCTGGGATTTAACTCTAGATAATTCACTTCTAATGTTCAAATGAGTATCGAATTCACTTAATTATCAGTACAAATGTTTAGCAGAAACTCCTCTCTCGATTAAGTCTCAACCTCATAATATGAACCAATTTAAGCTCGGTGAAGATATGCAAGAATTCGTAATGGATTGGTATTTAGGAGAACCTCTATCGATTATCCTCCTAACTAGGTCTAATCAAGCCTCTTTTGATTACTTAGAAGAATCTATGAACTCAACCAACAATATAGTGCAAATATATCACAAGTTATGCCTCTTTCGATTACAAGAACAAGTAAATATAGATACAATAATTAAATCTTCCAAAAACGATTCAAATACATAAAAATAGAGTTATAATCCACAAACAACCATCAATACACCAAATCCATCAAAACCCAAAAGATTCTACTCCATAGACATGGAGGAGTTCTTCACAAATGAAATAAAAGTAGAGGAAAACATAAATACAATCCAAACCCGGATCTTGAATGAAGAAGGAATGATGAAATCCTTGTGCTTGTGTTCTTCAAACTCCTCATTAGCCTCCCTAGGTTGAAATTTGTCCAGAAGTGTGTCAAAATGGTGTTTTGGGGTATTTAATCCGCCCCAAAACACATCCCGGACAAAACTACCCTTTTCTTACCGAAATAGGACTTTTCTCGGACAGGACATGTGCGGTCGCACACTTGGTCGTGCATTTTGCACATTTTTCTGCATCAAGTGAGCGCCCAGGTGCGCGATCGCGCACTTGGTCATTCACGTTGTACATTATTCTACCCCAAGTGCGCGCCCAGATGTGCGATCGCGCATTTGGTCGCGCACCTGGATCCGTTGTGAATTAGGAAAAACGTAACACATGAAAGTTGTATCCCATTTAAGTAGCTTTCCAACGATAAATTTTGGAGCCCAAACGGATTTGTGAGCGAAATGTTATGTGCGTTTTACTGGAGAATGCGCAGTATGTCTGCTCGATTCTTCGTTTCGTTCTTAAAGTGCACTATCATCCATTGATCCCCGATCATGATCCCAACTTAACCCTTGGGATTTTACTCAGACTTCAAAGCTCCAAAATAGCATGAATTCATGCCACAACATCTACATAGCTCGGAATCACTCCTACATGGCATAAAACACACAATAAGTGCAAAACACACCTAACTAAAGCTTAACATAAGTAAGTACAGTAAATTAGAGTGAAATAAGCGACTAAAACATAGGATTATAGCCTACCATCAACACCCCACACTTTAACCATTGCTCATCATCGAGCAATCAAACTACACTTCACATAGACATGACCTTTTTAAACAACTCTCCTAACTCATCACACCAAGAATATTTAAAATAAACTAAGCACAATAGCATAACATCCCAGCCTCAACAATTAACTCACAATTACCACGCATTATTTACAGCTCGGACACTTACTATAAGATAGAGATCAAGAATTACCTTTCCTTCATGAATCAAGTTCCCTCACAACAAAAGAGAGTAGTTCCACACACAATCGAATTTAAGAACAATTAGGAACTCAATATAGAAAGATTTCACTCACTCTCAGAAATAACATTCATATGCCACAAAAGATAAACCATAGGCTTGACCATAGTGTACTACTCAACTAATCGAGCTCATTCAGTCAAGGATCAAGTAAGACTTTAATTGGTTGTAATATAGGCTGCGGGATAGTAGGATACATTTAGATATAATAGTGACTACACATCCCTAAGCACTTTAATACATACAATTTATCATTCAAAACCCTGCACTTATGTCAGACCATAACTCCACATTCACGTCAATATACATTAACTCCCAACTTCTTTAAGCACACTTACATCAAGAGTTACCACTATCAATGAATATAAACTATTTTTTTTCTTTTTTGATTCAAGTGGCTCATACTTTTTCACAACAGTGCACATTTCTTCTTATTTCAATAGTTCCACTCAAAATCCAAACCAACCACCCCACACTTCAACTTTTACAAAGTTCATACCCAATTCAAGTGCTCACGAGAGGTAAATGGTTCAAATAGATGGTCAATTCAAACAATAGGGTAAGGCTTGTAATGTGGTTTCCAAAGAAACAAGATTATAGGCTCAAAGGAGGTTAACTAAGATACATAACAATTTGGTGGGTAAAAGCATATAGCTGGCTCAACAAAGAAATGCCTATATCACTTCCAAGACTGAATAAAACTACTACTTCACTTTGAAAACACACGGGGCAAGCTCTAGACATCAATTGAAATGCACTAAATACACGAAACCTCACACACACATGGCACATAACTCACTCAGGATCGGACACATCAAGACACTCTAGTCAAAGCAGCTAAGCAAAGTTAAGATCATACAATTTAAGGTAGTTATACAATATTCAAAAACTGAGCCTAAGCGTCACAACTAAAGTAATTACTATTCTCAAGGCATAATTAAGTCAAGAGATATTGCTTTCATTTAAAATCACAGCACAAGATCTCCTAATCCTAAAAAAATAAAACTAACTACACCCAGTTCAAACAAAACCCTTGGAAAAGAACTGCGACACAAAGAAAACCCAAGGGGGAATTAATACACTACCTAACAAAATAAAATCTTTGTCTTTTTCTTTCGACTTTAATCCCTCAAAAAACCCCTCGAATGATATCCATCGTCGGGAAAAATCAAAAATTTTAAAAAATTTCAATCAAATGAATTACAAAAAACGCATATAGACATTTATACATATATACATCCCCACCCCACACTTTAAATTGGGTTATGTCCCTATGACACACAAATAAAAAGAAAGAGGTAAGGACAACGTCCTTGAACATCTAGTCGGGGTTTGAGTCAAATTTGTGCTCCATCCCTCGCGCCCGAACTAATGCACACATCCATGCAGACAGCTTCTTCTCGGCCTTCTTTGGGTACACCCCACACTTATATTTTTTGCTCGCCGCAGTCTTCTCTTTCTCGCTTTTCACTTTCCACACAACACTAGAAGCTAGCTTCTCCTTTTTTTACCCCTGGTTCTACATCCATATCAAAAATCACTGTCTCCTTGCCTACGCTAAGCATGAGGTTTTTCTCATGTATATCTAATATTACTCTACCCGTTTCTAGGAGTGGTCTTCCTAGGATGAGGGGGACCTCTTTGTTCTCTTCCATATTAACCACTATGAAATCCATAGGAAATACAAACTTATCTACTCGAACTAAGACATCTTCAACTATTCCCTCAGGTATTAGAGTCGTTTGGTCTGCCAGCTGCAAAGATATTGGTGCAGGCCCTATCTCTCCAATCTCTTTCTCCAGTTTCATGTAAATAGATAGAGGAATTAAATTAATTGAGGTGCCAGAATCACATAAAGACTTATCAAAATTAGTAGTGCCTAAAGAGCAAGGTATAGTAAAACTCCCTGGATTTCAAAACTTTTGTGGGAGTTTATTTTGCAATATCGCACTACAATGCTCTGTGAGCTTGACCACTGAGGTCTCATCTATTTTTCTCTTCTTTGTCAGAATCTCCTTCAAGAACTTGGCATAAGCCGACATTTGTGAGAGCACTTCTGTGAATGGTAGGTTTACATGAACATGTTTCAGCACATCTAGGAATCTCTCAAACTATTTGTCCAGCTTTTCTCGACTTAGCTTTTGGGAAAAGGCAGTACAGGCATATGCTTGCTCTCATCATGTTCTGCTTTTCTTGATTTTTCTTCCTTCTTTTACTCAATTTTCACCGGGCCTTTATTCTTTTTATCAACATCGCCCTTCAATTGCTTCTCACTTTCTTTTTCAAAGTTCACATAATTTTGGATCGGGTGGGATCTTTCAACACTTGCCCACTTCTCAGAGTTACATCATTCACTGTTTCTTTGGGATTTCTCTCAGTATCAGTGGGAAGTGTTCCTGGGGCTCTCTCCGACATTAGAGTAGCTAAGTGCCCAACCTTTTTTTCCATTCTTCGAAAAGATGTACTCAATTCTTTGATGTATGCATCATGGGAATCAAGCCTCTCATTTGTCTTGATAATGAAGCTCTTCATAAGATATTCCATGCTAGATTGATTCGATTGTGGAGAGTGATATTGTTGCCTATGTTGATTTTGAAAACAAGTAGCTCCTTGTTCTTGGAATATGGGATTGTTCTGTTGCCATGCATTTGCAGTACCCCCAGGTGAACTCCATGAAAGGTCGGGGTGCCTCTAACTCATTTCATTGTAGTTTCTTACTGCATTTACTTCCTCAGTTGAGGCTCGACACTCATGGGTAGGGTATCCTCTTCCACATATATCGTAAGTTGTATGGTATACATTGTGCATCAAAGCTACAGTTAGTTTTCGTATTTCCTTAGCCATAGCATCAAGTTGTACTTGCGCAGATAGTAGTTAGTAATATCAACTTGGTGAACACCAGTTGATTTTCTTCTTTCCACACTCTCAGAGGGCCTTAGCATCTTCTGATAACTCATCAAGAATTGTAACTATTCCCTATGGAGTTTTCTTTATAAAAGGGCCTCCAACTGCATTGCTTAATGTTCTACGCGAGGTCGGTGTCAATCCATCCCAAAAATCTTGGAGTTGCATCCATAGTTCAATTCTGTTATGTTGACACCTTCTAACTATCTCCTTAAAACCTCTCACATGCTTCAAAAATAGTTTCATTCTCTTTCTGGCGAAGTTATGGATTTCTCTACTAAACCTGCCCGTCTTGGCTGAGGAAAAATATTTATCAAGAAATTTTCTGGTAATTTCCTCCCATGTTCTAATTGATTCATTTGGCAAGCTTCGAAGCCACTGCTTTGTATCATCTTTAAGTGAAAAGGAGAATGCCCTTAAATACACTGAATCTTGTCACACCTCATTGTATTGAAATGTGTTCATAATCTACTCGAAGTCCATCAGATGCGTGTTTGGATCTACATTCATTTTCCCTCTGAAAACTCAGTTGTTTTGAATGTTTTGAAGCAAACCTTGATTTAACTCGAATTATTTGCTGCAATTAGAGGTGGTCTAACACTTTAAAATCCTTGATTGTAGACTGGTCTGGCATAGTCACCCAATGCTCTACCAGGCCTTGGTAGCGCATTCTGGAACTGGTCGTCAATCAAGGGTCGATTTAGATTGAATCTTCGACCCCTATTGTCTTTGACAGTTTCCTCAGCGGCTCTATGGGTTGCCTCAGCTGCTATCCTGGTAGCTGCCTCTACCTTATTGTCATCGTTATTAGCCATGTGTTCTTGGGTTCAAGGTTGCCCCAAGAACCTTACGGTGAACTCCTTCTCCTTCCTCAGTTACCGCAAGTATTTTTCCAATTCCTAGTTATAGGGTATTACTTCTTTACAAGAAGATCATGTCATACACCACGAAATTATCCTATTTCCTGCACATGGAGGAGAAACTCGTGAAGAACAAAATATAAAAAAATAAAAAATAATTCCTAAATTAGCACTACAAACTATTTCAAAGGACATTTGATACGCTCTATGGATTCTTCAAGACATAATCATGAGTATTCATTGGCGCTACAAGTGCAATTGTGCTTCTATGAATACATCAACATAACATCATTTCACAGCAATAAAATGCAGTACTGTTTGGCATAACTATTTACTTCTTCTGCTGCGGTAGTTTTGAATATATTGGTGGTATTAGCATGTTACCATGCTCATTCTGGGGGTTGTTCGACAACTTACAAATTCAATACTTCAACAAGGCAGGTTTTAGTTTCCAACAGACTCATTTGAAGCTTGAGCATGAATGCATCACAACAAGTTCGACGTTGAATTTCAGTTCTTCAGCACCATATTGAGGATATCTGACAACTAATTCTTTAAGACATGTGAATCAATACATGCCTACTCCATTGGATTGCAACAAATGACGCCTCGTGAGAGCATTGTTAGTACTACACGAAATTGTTTGCAATTGGTATGTGGATTTATAGTCGTCGGCAGCAATTGGATGTTTCAAATTATTTGATTTGTAATTTCTATTTATCATTACGCTACTGCTCCACTGTATTGGGTAGCAATAGCCATTGGTTTTGTTTTATTATTTGTACTTGGACAGTTTGTACCTTTGACCCAGTTTGGGAATTATTATGAATAATAACTACTAGGTGAATAACCTAGTGGTATATTTGCTAAAAATAAAAATATTTTAAAAAAAAATATTTCAAACACTATTGATTTCCAATCCCCGGCAACGGCGCCAAAATTTGACAAGCGCAAAACACACACTTAAATTGTGCTCGCTAGTCAAAGATAGTATAGTATAATTATCGTATCCGCAAGGATTAGATTTAAACAGTAATATCGTAGTTTATAGCTAGATTGCTAACCAGGAGGATCAACAGTTGAGATTATATTATTAAAAATAAAATTTAACTAAGAATATAAAGCTAATCGATTAATGACAATCGAAGCAAGGACTAAACAAAGGAAGATATCAATGGGGGAAATAGGATTTTGGTAAGATAGGCGCAAGATAATTGTCTGGGATTTAACTCTAGATAATTCACTTCTAATGTTCAAGTGAGTCTCTCAAATTCACTTAATTATCAGTACAAATGTTTAGTAGAAACTCCTCTCTCGATTAAGTCTCAACCTCACAATATGAACATTTTTTAAGCTCGGTGAAGATATGCAAGAATTCGTAGTGGATTGGTATTTAGGAGAACCTCTTTCGATTATCTTCCTAACTAGGTTTAATTAAGGATTCAACTAGCCTCTTTCGATTACTTAGAAGAATCTATAAACTCAACCAATAATATAGTGCAAATATATCATAAGTTATGCCTCTTTCGATTACAAGAACAAGTGAATATAGATACAACAATTAAATATTCCAAAAATGATTCAAATACATAAAAATAGAGTTATAATCCACAAAACATCATCAATACACCAAATCCATCAACACCCAAAAGATTCTACTCCATAAACATGGAGGAGTTCTTCACAAATGAAATGAAAGTAGAGGAAAACATAAATACAATCCAAACTCGGATCTTGAGTAAGGAAGGAATGATGAAATACTTGTGCTTGTGCCCTTCAAACTCCTCCTTAGACTCCTTCACCTCCCTAGGTCAAAATCTGTCTGAAAGTGTGTCAAAATGGTGTTTTGGGGTATTTAATCAGGCCCCAAAACACATCCCGGACGAAACTACCCTTTTTGTAGCGAAATAGGACTTTTCTCGGACAGGACATGCGCAGTTGCGCACCTGGTAGCATATTTTTCACTTTTTTCTACCTCTAGTACGCGCCCAGGTGTGCGATCGCACACTTAGTCGTGCACTTTGCACATTATTCTGCCCCAAGTGCGCGCCCAGGTGTGCGATCGCGTACTTGGTCTCGCACCTGAATACGTTGGGATTTTGGGAAAATGTAGAACATAAAAGTTGTAGTCCTTTTAAGTATGTTTCCAACGATATATTGTGGAGCCCAGACGGATTTGTGAGCGAAAGGTTATGTGCGTTTTATTGGACAATGCACAGTATGCCTGCTCGATTCTTCGTTTCGTTCTTAAAGTGCACTATCATCCATTGATCCCCGAACACAATACTAACTTAATCCTTGGGCTTTTACTCATAATTCAAACCTCCAAAATAGCATGCATTCATGCCACAATATCTACATAGCTTGGAATCACTCCTACAAGGCATAAAACACACAATAACTGCAAAACACGCCTAATTAAAACTCAACATAAGTAAAGTGCATTGAATTAGAGTGCAATAAGCGACTAAAATAGGATTATAGCCTACCATTGTAGGCCATTACAATTTTGTTAAAGATTCTCAACCTCGGCCTCGATGACAACTCCTCGACTTCAGTCTTGCTGACTCTTCCATTGTGGCCTTCGCTGATAATTAGATTACTTTGACGCGTGGCATCCCAGGAATGTTTTACTAATACAATTTCGAATAAAGATGGATTTTGACCCATACAATCATAGGATTAAACTATTCATAGGAAATTACCAGTTGTATTCAACAACAAATTTGGAGACTCAATGAATCCCAAGGCTAACTACATTGATTTTATATCGATGGATACAAGGAAGGCGATTAAGGAGGATATAAACAATTAACCTAAATAGCCGCTAAATCAACTGCTTAAATTAAGCATAATTAGAGGATGCATAATATATGTATAATATCTGTATAGCCGTGTATAATTTATCTATAATTTTTATATAACTGTTAGAAAACGTAAACAATGAGTATGTATGGCTATTTGTGTAAAGATCCCTAAGGATTTTATAGTGTTGCAACTATTGGAGGCCCATATGGTGGGTTATGGTTAGGGGTGCTTATTGGGCGGATAAATACGCTTAAGGTTTCGGCTTATCGATTATCAGATTATAAATGTAATAATTTGCTAGCCATCCAATAAGACAACGGGCAGATTGGTATCTGATTGACAATTATCGAGCGGTTATCGGGTAATTTATCAGCTAAACCAAATAGAAAATTTTTGAACAATCAATACCAAACGGCCAAATGCATTGTTCAAACCGTCTCTGTTAGTTGTAGTAGCTTTTCCTTATTAGAAGCCAAAGACGACTGCCAATGCCATTAGCTACAAACAGACAACAGTTCTATTGAGAATTAGAAGGGATTTAGCCATTTAGGTTTTAATAGTACTTTAAATATATATGGGTAAAAGTATAAATATAAAAATTTTAAATAGGTTAATAGTTTACCCGATAAGAAAATTGAGTAATCCGTCCCCAAACCGTTAAGTCATTAATTATAAAATCTCAATACGTTCAATATCCATTACCCCGATAATCCGATACCAGTAAGCCAATAATACATCGGTTCGGTTCGGTTCGGTTAACGGTTTTGAACATCCCTAGTTATGGTGCATCGCTTTATTTGGCAAGGGAGCCGGGGTGGGTCTATCACCCATCTTCTAATTAATCCCTTCATCACTTGTGGATCTGCATACAAAGCCCAACATTAGTATAATTAGCCAGCAACTCAATAGAAATAATATCAAATAACCATTCTAAAGGCTTTTATTTAGGAATTAGTTAATGTGTCCTGAATTTTAGTTTTTCAGTCCAATTTTTTTAGACATAAATGTCCTAAATTATCCTAAAATTAAATTTTTAAGTTTTAATTTTCGAAACAAAATTAATACTGACTAATCTCAAAGTAGCTAACTCTAAGGATAGTTGTTTGTGAACTTCCCAACGACTAATTAGTTCCAATTTTAGTAACATGTATCTACCTATTTATTACCACTCATGGTTTTTGCTACTTTTCTAGATGGCCTTAAAACTTATGATATTATATGATTGAATAATGACGTACGTAGGTGAGTTTAGCCAATTAACAGTATAATGTAGGGACATGCTTGCGGGAAACACCTAAGTTCGTAATTTCAACACTTGCGTGAAACAACCGGAAGAAGTTTACGTTATGTAGGGTTGTAAACTTGTAGTTCTTAAATGTTGCAATTAAATTTGAAGAATTAACCTAAATAGCCAGTTATCTAATCGTTTAAATTAAAATAATTGATTGATATATAATAATGTATAAATATATGTATTATTGCATATAATAAGTGTATAATCTTTACAATTCCAATTAGAAAAAATAAACAACGAATCAAGTCGATTATTAAAGGTTCCATTAAATTATGCACAACTAAATGTATAGTTCTAATCTCATGAAAGGATTTTTTTCTCCCGGCACCCACTATTTTCGAGTCTACCCGTAGAATTAACTAATAACCTTCTATAATAGTTTAAATTATGTTAAAAATATAAAAGTACTTATATATACATCAAACAACCTAATGTAATATGTTAAAACTACATAGATAATAATTTTTGTTTATCCTCAAAATGGGGTAACAATTGAATTTATACGCGGTTTTAAGGATACGTGATCTAATTTAATACAAAGTGAGAAATCAGATTAATATGGAAGTAAACAACAGAAATATAAATGTAAACCACGCAAGTTGAACAATCTTAGCTTTGTGAGGTTAATCTCCTTCGAGCTAAATGTAATATTATCGACGCCGGAATAAAATGAATTGTGACAAAGCTATAAATAACAGCATATTGCCTTTTGATGTGTATTACAATGTCCTCTTCTGAATTACTAAGTTCCCTTTATATATTAAGGGAGACCTTCCTTTTAAGATATTATTTTATTCTATAAACAACATAAGTCCTTGATTTTGAAGACCGTTTTCTCCATTTCTTACTTATTCCGTGATTTCTGCCATAATGATTGGTTAATGGCGAGAATTACGGACCCTTGTCAGATGAGTTGGCAAAACTTTTCTTCGAGGCCGTTAGAAACAAGACCAGTTAAGCCTTCGATAAACTCAAGGGCACATCTGATGGTCTTGATGGCTGGTTTTAACGATGCTTTGAGTACGAAAATATCATATTCCGATCTTGGCTGACCATGATGGACATCAGATCGATCTTCGAACTTCGATATCGAGCTTGATTTTACCTATAACTTCGATCTCTGCCCAATTATAATGTACCGACCCTGGCCTACTATTTCATATGCTTGTTCGAGCATCGATCTCGATTTTACCCGTATATAGATAGTCCCCTCATTTTTTGTAGAGTAGGCGACGAGAAACGATATGAGCCCATGGTTATTACTTCGATAAATCATGACATAAGCGGCAAAAGGTAATTGAAATGTCTCATAGGTCCAGTCATCAAGGCAATAAATATGTGTTAGTTAACGATTGGCCATTTCGGGATGTGAACCGCCGTTTGAGAAAACTTTAAATATACTTCAACCCATTAATTAGAAATTTTACATTCAAACTCTTCTCTTGTGTTCTAAGAAAGCTTCATCACCTTCATCTTCTGGTTTTCTAGCTTAGCCTCAAAACTTCTTCTCTTCTAGTTCTTTGAAAATTTACATAAGTTATATGCTAAGCTCGCTTCCTCCTTTACCAACACTTTCTTTTCTCCATTATTTATAAGAAATGGCGAAGACTTCAAAATCCATTCCTCAAAAAGAAAAACCTTCTTCCTCGAAACCATCTGAGAACGTTCTGCATGTTGCAACTGAGGAATTGATACTGGAACCCTCTCTAAAATTGTACATCCCTGCGGGGTTCCCAACCTGGGCCGACTTCAAGGTTGAGAAGACCCCCATGGTACCGGATCGGTGCGAGCCGGTCTCGAGGTACATATGTACGATTACAGCCAGTATGGAGGGTTTTTTAAGTGTTTACACTTAACCTTTCACGCTAGGTCCTTTAGACCCAGTTATCATAGCCTTTTGCAAAAGGTATGAGGTGATGCTCGGGGCATATTCATCCTTTATTTTGGAGGATCGTTATTCTGCTTCATTTCTTTGTGAGCATGATTGAGGGGTATCCATTTACCATCGACCACCTCATGCACCTGTATTGCCCTCGACTTTACTGAGGGGGACTAATCAAGCTTGCATGTCGAGCCACTAAGAATTTATTCTCGAGCATCGACGAGGATCGGGACTAGGGTTGGTTGTGCTGATTCGTTCGAGTGAGAATCTCGGACTTAATCCTGGCTGTAGACATGCTATTTCTTAAGAATTGGAACATGAAATGTAAGTATAACTTTGCCTTCAAGATTTCTTTTATTGCTTTTCTTTTCCCTTTCTTCTCGTCGATGTTATGTAATGATGTAGTTGTTGCCCAGATGCTGGATGCCATTCCTCAACTCAAGGAGTGGGTCAAGGACATTGCGACACAGATACTTATTCCGAGCGCTTATGGCGTGAGCTCTCGAAGGGCCAATGGGAGACCTATAATCATGATGAGAATTTTTCCCTAATAATATATTTGATCTTAGTTTCACATCATTGATCTATGAATCGTTTTACTTTATTTTTGCAGGTTTACCAAAAAGATATCGAAATGAGGCCTTCATCAGCTGATGATGACATATACCTCGATCCCCCTGCTCCGAAGAAGGATAAAGAGAAGAAAAGAAGAAAAGCTCCGAGTTTCTCGAGCCGTAAAAAGAAAATACCAAGGAAGCAGCTGGCGCGCAAACCTAAAGACGCTAGCTTCCGAGAACTTCCATCGGACTCACTCCATCGGTTAAGGGATGAGTCCAAAGAAGAAGAATATTCTGAATTGGTGGCCACCGTGAGAAGCGATTTCGAACTGCCTCAAGCCACGGAGGTTGTAGAAGAAGTAGTGGCTGAAGCCTCCGAACCAGGGAGGGTCAAGACAGTTTTGCCCCGAGCTAGGGAGGTCAAAAAATAAACTGTGACCGGTACTTCTCGGTCAGAAGATAATGTGCCTAAAGTGGAACTTGGGGTGATTGATCTCTATGGGTCGACTTCGTATACCAATTCTATGATAAACGAGGCTCAGACTTTGAAAGGTAACCTTGGAGAAGGGGCCCAAAGAGCAGCAGATTCTTTCCACAACTTCTTCAATGGCCTGGATTCTACCACCTCGGAGGATCTTACCAGGTTGGGTGACTTACGGGTACCAAAGAAGACACCATCCCCGGGAGCTGGCGGGCCTTCTTCAAGCCAAAATTAGTGAATCAGTTCTTTGTTCTGAGTGTTGATCGTACTCGGAGATGAGCAATTTTTATGTCCATTCCGGAGGATGCCCGAGTTCTCTCTGCCTCTGTGGGGATTGCTAGTTACCTTCGGTGCTTGGCGACCGAAGAGGATCAAGCTAAAATGAACGAGGTGGAGGCGCCTTGCCTGTTCAATGAAACTCAACAGGCGCTGAATCGGGTAACTTCGAATGTCCCTTCATTATGTACTTAGATATAATCATGAATAATCGTAAAATTTTCCTTTATCCTTGTGGGCCTCGGTGCTTCATCACGAGGCCTTTCTCTGATACTGGGAGGAGTTCAAACGTCACGAGGTCGAGACTCGGGAGGTTGCTGAGAAAAGGGATGCATACAAGCTTCTAAGTGAAAAATCACAAGCTGAGCTAGAAGCGGCTCAGAAGGAGCATGCCGACCTGGTCGAGTAGGTAAGGAGAGTTTTTGAAGTAAGTGATTATAAGTCAAACTCAATGGCTAATGGTCTGAACTCGTAGGTTCAAAAGAAACTGCTCCAGATATAGCAGCTCCGAGGGGAGGTGGATACGGTCAAAGCTGAGGGCGAAGAATGGAAGAAGAACATGGATTGCCTGGCTTCGGAGAAAGAGACTGCCCGGGCATAACTGGCGTCGGTTGAGGTTTAACTTCGGGCTATAAAGGAGAAAAACTTGGTGCAGGCCAAAACGATCGCAGGACTCCAATCGCATCTGAACTCGGTTGTTTCTGGTCAAAAGAATCTGGTCAAGGAGCTCGAGGCGGTCAAGTAAGAGGTTGTCGTGGCCAAGACCGAAGCTGATGAAACATTGGCCTAGTTCAAGGGCAATGTCGAGCCCATTCAGGAACAAACCAGAAACATGGTGAAGTATGTTAGGTGGGAATCCCGAAAGGAGGCCCTCAAGGGAGTCCAGGCTCAGAATTTTGACATATTGGCCAAAAACGAGAATGCCAAGATATGCGAAGCCAAGGAAAGGAAGTTGGCTTATCCCGAGGAGTCTGAAGAGTCGGGTGAGTCTGATGTTAGCAAAGACCCAGTAGGATACGACATAGCCCCCGATGAGGATTAGGCCATTTAAGGTTTTTCACTTTTTGTACTACCTTTTTGTTGAGATAGTTCGGCCTTTGTAAAAAACATGTATCGGGGCTATTCAGCCCTTGAAAAGAAATTTTGATATATATAAAACACTTTTCCATTTTATGGCTTTTGAATTTTTTCTTTGCTTTTTTATTTGTATTCGCAAAGGTTGAAATGCCTTAGCATGAAATAGTTAGGCTACGTTCGAACGTTCTACCAAACCATGCCTTTAACGCTGCTTTGTGTCAAGGCATTGTAGGGATTCGGTGTTACCGATAACTTTTTTCCCAAAATATCTTAGGTTTATATCTTGTCGAGGGTAGCCTTTAGAATCGGTTATTAAAAAAATTGAAGGCCTTGTTTTTGTTACGAGTCTCGGACATCTCCCAGCCATGTTAATATGGCCGTAGCTTTTTTTAATCGGGTGTCACCCATTGAGATTGATATCCCGAGTTATCCGGGCATGCCTAAGATAACAGTCCCCGAATAGGGGTGCTGTGGCCTGTAAAATTTAGGCGTTGCCAAATAGGTCTTGTGCCCCCGTGATCTGATAGTTCGGACTATCTGAGATTATTTTCGGTCGGCAGTCCCCGGGTGAATGTTTGAACTCGGATTAAGGAGGCCCTTGGGCTCGATAACTTTAGGGGATCGGGTGTAGGAAATTCTTTAAACAATGTGGTATCAAGAAATATTTTAAAGGGCAAAAATGTTCATATGCAAGGAAAAGTCTTTTTTTTTAATTCTTGTGCACGAAGGTTGTACATGTATATATGTTTTGTTCCAGGGCTCGATCGGTTTGTGCGGGTACGGTTTATTTAACCGTTTGGCCCTTACAATAAATTCTATTGGTCGGGCCTCATTGATCAAAAATTTTCTTTCCTTGCTAAAGTCGATATCCGAGGGTATTTCCCCCAGTGTTCGGGGCTGACCGAAGTGAGTCCTCGAATGTTGTAGTGATCATTGTCATCGGTTCGTAGCCGGCCTTCAATTCTAAGTTAGCACGATTTACTTGTTGTCTCATTAAAAAGCTTGCCGGAAAACCCATTTGGGACAAAGCTGGTTTAAGGGAAAAAGAGTGCAACGCGTGCTTTCAAACCTAGGTTCTCGTATCATCCTTTGTTGGATACCTACAAGAGTTATTTTGAAGCGTAAAAAAAAAAAAATGGGGGTCGTACCTTAGCAATAATATCTCTTTAAGTGAGTTATATTCCAGTTGTTCGATAATTGTTCACCGTTCATTATAAAGAGCTTGTAGGATCATTTTCCGGTGATCTTGATAATTTGGTACGGTCCATCCCAATTCGGTCCTAATATCCCTTCATTCGGGTTTTGGGTGCTCAGTGTGACTTTCTTAGTACCAAGTCCCCTGTATTTAAGTGTCGAAGGTTGTCCCTTCGATTGTAATATCTTTCGATTCGTTGTTTCTGGGCGGCCAGTCGGACGAGGGTGGCTTCGCGCTTTTCATCCAATAGCTCTAGGCTCGTGCTCACAGCCTCGTCATTTGATTCCTTTATTGTGTATCGAAATCTGATGCTTGGTTCTCCAACCTTGACCGGTATTAAATCTTAGGTACCATAAACCAAAGAAAATGGGGTGGCCCTGGTACTGAACTTCGAGGTTGTTCAGTATGCCCATAGGACCTCGAGTAGCATTTTTTTCCATTTGCCTTTGGCGTCAGTTAACCTCTTTTTAAGGCGTTGGAGTATGGTTTTGTTGGAAGATTGAGCTTGTCCATCCCAACTAGGGTGATAGGGTGTCGATAGGATCCTTTTGATATTATGGTCTTCAAAGAATATGGTTACTTTGCTTCCGACGACTTGTTTCCCATTATCGCATACAATCTCGGCTGGCATCCTGAATCGGTATATGATGTGGTCCTAAATGAAATCGATGACTACCTTCTCCCGTACCTATTCATATTCCTAGGTTTCCACTCATTTAGAAAAGTAGTGAGTCATAAATAATATAAATCGAGCCTTACCCGGTGCCCATGGAAGGGGGCCGACAATGTCCATTCCCCACTTTATGAAAGACCATGGTGACAAAACCAAATGCAGTAGCTCCCCAGGTTGATGACTCATCGGAACGTGTCTTTGGAATCCATCACACTTTTGAACGAATTCCTTTGCATCTTTTTCCATGTCTATCCAGTAGTAATCGACTCTGATTATTTTTCGAACCAGTGATTCGGCGCTCGAATGATTTCCACGGGTACCTTCGTGGATTTTCCTTAGAACGTACTCAGTATCCCCCGTCCTTAGACATATTTCAAGTGGGCCATCGAATGATCTTCTGAACAAGGTTCCGTCTTTGGACAGGCTAAATTGGGCTGCCTTTGTACGCAGGGCCCTCGATTATTTCGGGTCCGAGGGCAGTTTTCTGGTCCTGAGATATTCCACGTACTTGTTCCTCCAGTCCCAAGTTAGGCTCGTTGAGTTGATCTCGGCGTGGACTTTTTCCACCCCCGATATCATAAGTTGCACGACTTCTCCCAAGTTGAACTCATTGTCTTCGACCGACGATCCCAAGTTAGCGAGGGCATCAGCCTCATTGTTTTGATCCCAAGGTACATGTTGCAAAGTCCATTCCATGAACCGATGTAATGTCACATGTAACTTGTCCAAGTATCTTTGCATTAGTTCTTCCCTGACCTCGAATGTTCCACTAACTTGGTTTACCACAAAGAGGGAGTCGCACTTGGCTTCGATCACCTCTGCCCCCAAGCTTTTGGCTAATTCAAGGCCTTGCTCTTCTCGAACTAAGACTCCACTTACCGCTACCTCCGAGACCGCTAGATACAAGAACAATTATTCATCTGTCTTTGGTGTGTGAAGCAGCGGTGGGCCGATAAGTATCTCTTGGGCTCCTCCAGAGCTCGTTGACATTCTGGAGTCCATGAGAAGTTATTCCTCTTTTTCAGTGGTGCGAAGAATCGGTGGCTCGTATCGAATGACATCGAAAAAACTCTACCCAGGGCGGCTATGCTCCCTGTTAGCCTTTGCACAACTTTTACGTTGTCCACGACCGTGATATCTTCGATGGCTTTGATCTTGTCAAGGTTGTTCTCGATCCCTCAGTTGGATACCATGAACCCGAGGAATTTCCTGATCCGATTCTGAATGCATACTTCTTTGGGTTCAACTTCATATTGTACTTCTATAATATGATGAAGGTTTCCTGCAAATATTTTAAATGGTCCTCTGCTTGTAGGGACTTAACTAACATATCATTAATGTAAACTTCCATCATTTTTCCTAATTTTTCCTCGAACATCCGATTTACTAGACGTTCATAAGTGGCATCAGAATTTTTTAATCGGAATTTTATTACGTTATAGCAGTACGTGCCGTATTTAGTGATGAATGAAGTTTTTTCCTGGTCATCCGGTTCATCCGTATTTGGTTATACCAGGAATAGGCATTGAGAAAATTAACGATCTCGTGGCCGGATGTTGCATCGATCATGCGATCAATGTTGGGTAAAGGGAAAGAGTCATTGGGACATGCTTTGTTCAAATATTTATAATCTACACACATTCTTAATTTGTCCCCTTTTTTAGGGACTACCACTACGTTTGCTAATCATTTCGGGTATTTAACCTCCCGAATGGACCCTATTTTAAGGAGTTTAGATACCTCGTCCTTGATGAAAGCATGTTTTACTTCGGACTGAGGCCTCCTCTTCTGCTTGACCAGATTAATTTTTTATCTAGTCAAGCAGAAGAGGAGGCCTCAGTCCGAAGTAAAACCTTTTGATCCCATGCCCAGTTATACCTTTTGATCGAGTAGATGCTCGATTATAACCTGTTCCAGCTCTTCGATAGTTGATTTGGTTGTGTCAGAGTCATTTGGGATTATAAAAGATCGGGGAACCCAGTAATCATCGTCTTCATAAGTATTTAGCTTATACGATTTGATTGCGGATGATATCGGTGATTGTTATTTGGCCTCTAGGTTTGCGCTCGAATTCAGTTCCTTCGATGTTGTGAGTGTTAATATCAGAATCGCTTCTTCGACGGCAAACATCTATTTTGCGGCCGGTTGTTCCTCGGAGGTTATCTTAATCCCTCACCCCTCCACCCGGGACTGGGAATTTTAGCACTTGGTGAAGAGTTGAGGGCACTACCCTCATGTGGTGGATCCATGGCCTTCCAAGAAGGGCGGTGTACCTCATGTCCCCTTCGATCATATAAAACTTGGACTCTCGTATGATCCAGGCGGTATTGACCGGTAACATTATCTATCCTTTGGTGGTTTCACATGCCATGTTAAACCAGTTTAGGACTTGGACTACATACACGATCTTGTCTTATAGACCGAGTTGTTCTACGACCCTTGACCGAATAATGTTGGTCGAGCTACCTGGATCAATTAACACACGTTTAATTCTAGTTTTATTTACGAGTACGGATATTACCAGTGCATCATTGTGAGATTGTATGATCCATTTTGCATCCTCATCGCTAAAAGATAAGATTCCTTCAGGTATGTAGTCTCGAGTTTGTTTCTCCCTGGTAATGGACACTCTGGTGCGTTTTAACATTAGCTCTTGTAGGATATCGACTCCACTAATGATCATATTAAGACGTATTGAGGTTTGGTATCTTCTTGTTCTGTCTGTCTGTTAGAATCCCTATTCTTGAAATGATTCTTGGCATGGTCGCTCAAGAACTCTCGAAGGTGCCCATTGTTGAATAGTCGGGCTACTTCTTCTCTCAGTTGTCGACAATCTTCCGTTCTATGACAGTAAGTTCCATGATATTTGCACACCTGATTGGGATCCCTTTGACCTGGATCGGATTGTAGAGTTCGAGGCCATTTGGTATCCTTAATTTGCCCGATAGCTGATACGATGGCGGCAACATCGATATTAAAGTTGTACTCTGATAGCCTCGACGCTTCTTTAGGCCCGATGGACCTGTCGAAGATATTTTTGGTCATGAGAGCCCAATTGCTTTGACCTTGGTCATTTCTCCTTTCATTTTTTTTATGTGGTTCCGCCCGGACCCACTGCTACTCCGATCTCTATTATATTGCCGATAGCAATCCCTGTTTGATCCTGGTTCACGATCGATGTCTCTTTTGACTCTGTCGAGGATTCTGGCGGGGTAGACTGACTCTGAAGGGGCCCCTAGTTTATCATCTTCAACTCTAATTTTCGATTGATACCGATTAGGTACATCGGCATAGGTAACAGAAGGGTATTCTATCAGATTCTGCTTCAATTGTTGTGAAGCCACCAAACATTCTTGCGTAAAGGTTCGTGACTGAGGTGTCAACCATGACCGAGGTAGATTATTGCGTAAAGGGCTGTAACGACTAGTATTTGAAATAGGATATTGAAGAGAATATTACATCAAACATTCTCTTCACTTGTACTATTAGGGTTTATTAGGGACATGTCTTGTATAAATATAAAAAAAGATAAGGGGATAAGGCATGTAATATTCACTTGAGAAAAACACTCTTGAGAAGAAGATTTTCTCTCTCTAGCAAAGATACAAATTTTACCTTTTCATCAATATTCATACTCAGACTATTCCATATTTTTCCATCAGATCTGAGAATAGCTCAAACGTTCTAGGATTTGTCTGTCACTCATCATTGCCATAAGGAATAATCACTTAGCTCATTATTTATTGGGTGAATCACTCCGCCTATTTACTCAAATATCATTTATTGTTATTTATTATCGGTCACTCTTCCATTACTCTTATACTTTATGACTATTTAATGCTTGTTATTATCAACCCTTTATTGGATCTGTCCCATCTCACACACGTTTTCAAGATTCGCATCTAGAGATATTGTTATTAACTAGGTTTAACCCGTTATTACCTAAATAGAATAATTTTAGCCGAAAATTATACTTTTTAGTCAAAAAATTAAATAGTTTAATTGAAAGTTTATACTTTTTGGTCAAACAATTTGGCGTCGTCTGTGAGGATTTCCTAGTTAAATTTTTAGTTCCCTCTAGATATGCAACTAAAACGGACTGGTAAAAAAC